>NC_048298.1:153113774-153421006 GCF_013100865.1 Trachemys scripta elegans
CGGGCCTGCGCACTCTGGTGGATCAAAGCAAGTTCGATAGAACGCGGTTTCACCTATAACGCGGTAAGATGTTTTGGCTCCCGAGGACAGCGTTATATTGAGGTAGAGGTGTATTGTAACTGTAGGAGTCCTGACCCAAAAGGGAGTTGTGGGGGAGGGTGGTCGCAAGGTTATTGTAGGGCGTGTTGCGGTACTGCTACCCTTACTTCTGTGCTGCTGCTGGCAGCGGTGCTGCCTTCAGAGCTGGATAGTGGTGGCTGCAGGCCAGGAGCCAAGCTCTGAAGGCAGCGCCGCCGCCAGCAGCAGCGCAGAAGTAAGGCTGGCATAGTCTGGTATTGCCACCCTTACTTCTACACTGCTGACTGCAGAGCTGGGCCCTCAGTCAGCAGCCGCCACTCTCTGGCTGCCCAACTCTTAAGGCAGCAGAGCAGAAATAAGGAAGCCATGGTATGGTATTTCCACCCTTACTTCTATACTGCTGCTGGCAGGGAGCTGCCTTCAGATCTGGGCGCCTGGCCAAGAGCTGCTGCTCTCCAGCCGCCCAGCTCTGAAGGCAGCGCAGAAGTAAGGGTGGCAATACCACAATCTCCCCTAAAATAACCTTGCAACCACCCCGCAACTCCCTTTTGGGTCAGGACTCCCAATCTGAGAAACGTTGGTCTCCTCCATGAAAACTGAAAGCACACAAAAGACCAGATTTCACAGGGGGAGACCAGATTTCATGGTCCGTGACGCGTTTTTCATGCTGTGAATTTGGTAGGACCCTAGTTATGCACCAAAGTCCTTATGTGCACAAAGGACTTGAGTACAGAACAACAGTTCCCCTCAGCAGGCAAGATTGAGTGCGCCTGCTGACTCCTTCTGAAGACTGGAGAGGGTTGGGGCATCTGCTCTTCCTAAAGGACCACTAAGGACTCCCAGGATAACCACTTAGCTCCTTATGTGCAGAAGTCATTAGAACCACCAGCCAGCTTGTGCCTTTAGTGGGAGACATCAGTGGAGGCATCCCATTTGTGCCTGCAGTGGGAGGTGATCAGCTCTTGTTAGATGCTTATGGGAGCTGGATACCATGCTATCCTGCCTCTTCATCTGAGTGTCCACATCAAATGTCAGTGAGTGTCCAGGCTAAATCACAGCCCACTTCAGAGGTCAACAGCAAAAGCCATTTTTTGTCTTGTGACCAACTGAAAGCTAACCAACATTGGTTGAAAATATCTACATGATTAATACAATACAATAGACATATGGAGAATATGAAGAGAAATTGTGTGTTTTGAGATTGGATTGAATCACAAATCCCATTCCTAATTCAGGGGTATTTAGAATTGGTCTTCTGGTTCTGACCCTTACAAAAGTAAGCCCACATCAAAATTCTGATCCAAAGTTCAATGAAGGCTTCAGGTGCCACATTCTGGACTTGGTTCTCTAATGCTTAATATTTTGTGTATTTTGAATATACTGAAGTACATTATAGTGAATCTCTTCCTGCTGACACCTGGTCCACAACAAATCTGTCTAAGACAAATTCCGAATGCAAATTCGTATGATATGTGCCCTTTCACATTATCACCTAGTACAGTGGTTCCCAAACTTGTTCCGCCGCTTGTGCAGGGAAAGCCCCTGGCGGGCCGGGCCGGTTTGTTTACCTGCCGCGTCTGCAGGTCGGCCGATCGTGGCTCCGGTTCGCTGCTCCAGGCCAATGGGAGCTGCTGGAAGCAGCGGCCAGTACGTCCCTCGGCTCATGCCGCTTCCAGCAGCTCCCACTGGCCTGGAGCAGCAAACCGCGGCCACTGGGAGCCGCGATCGGCCAAACCTGTGGACGCAGCAGGTAAACAAACCGACCCGGCCTGCCAGGGGCTTTCCCTGTACAAGCGGCGGAACAAGTTTGGGAACGACTGACCTAGTAGTTAGTTGACTTAATTCTTACATCACATTTTTGTTCTGCCAGACTAAGTTTCAATACATTGCATCATCTCCAAATGCAAAGTAAACTACAAATTTGAGGGAGGGGTGGAATGTTGTAGAGTTAAAATGTTAAAAAAGAAAGTTAAATGAAAAAAGTACAAAAGGAGAACACTCCATTGATTCCAATAAGAGACATGAGAAAGCCAACTCTAATTTTCTGTTGTGAACAGCCTCAGAGTAAAAAGAACAGGAGTACTTGTGGCACCTAAGAGGCTAACAAATGTATCTGAGCATAAGCTTTCGTGGGCTAAAACCCACTTCATCGGATGCATGCAGTGGAAAATACAGTAGGAAGATATATACACACAGAGAATATGAAACAATGGGTGTTACCATACACACTATAACGGGAGTGATCTGTTAAGGTGAGCTATTACCAGCAGGAGAGGAAAAAAAACTTTTTGTAGTGGTAATCAAAATGGCCCATTTCCACCACTTGACAAGGTGTGAGGAGCAGTAGGGGGGGAAAATAAACATGGGGAAATAGTTTTACTTTGTGTAATGACCCATCCACTCCCAGTCTTTATTCGAGCCTAATTTAATGGTGTCGTTTGCAAATTAATTCCAATTCAGCAGTCTCTTGTTGGAGTCTGTTTTTGAAGTTTTGTTGTTGTAATATTGCAACTTTTAGGTCTGTAATAGAGTGACCAGGGAGATTGAAGTGTTCTCCAACTGGTTTTTGAATGTTATAATTCTTGATGTCTGATTTGTGTCCATTTATTCTCAGAGTAATTTACACTGGGTTGACTGCAACATGTTTAGTACACCTACTTTAAATGACAGGTTTCAGAGTAGTAGCCGTGTTAGTCTGTATCTGCAAAAAGAACAGGAGTACTTGTGGCACCTTAGAGACTAACAAATTTATTTGAGCACGCTTTCGTGGGCTAGTTGTAGTCCACGAAAGCGTGCTCAAATAAATTTGTTAGTCTCTAAGGTGCCACAAGTACTCCTGTTCTTTTTACTTTAAATGAGACACTGTAAATCCATCTGATGCACTCAATTGTATTAGCTAGCCAGCTGGTTATCAGTCTCCTTTACAATGCCTATGTCACAGAGTGCTACTTAAGGCAGCTGTTAGTGTAAAGTTCACATTAAACAAAACATTATGCACCCCCTTTTCTGCCCTCAGAAACAAGCAGTGTGAGGCAGAAAAGTCATCACCGTGCATGGATCCGTGTATCCCAGGGCAGCATTTAACTCTATTTCATTAGTAGTTATTTATTTCTCTGCTTTTAGTACAGTTTTGTAGAGCAATTATTATGAAGAGATTTTTAATTTCTTTTAAATCAAAGCTTCCCATGCAGATTTTATTTTTTCCCTAAAACTTCCAACCTTCAAATTGAGACAAATCCCATTACCGGATTCTGAACTCTTTCATGCAAGTGTAAATCAGAAATAACTCCATTAATGTAAGAGCTATACTGGGATAAAACTGATGTCAGGGAGAGAAAAATCAGGCACACAAAGTTTAAGATGCCTAAAATGAATTAAATTGGCCAGAATATTTGTTTTACAAAAATGAAATCTTCAGTGGCACAAGGGAAAGCAGGATGGCAAGCCAATTCTGAACAGATTTACAGCTCCTGAAACATAACTGAGGTCAGTTAGTTTTTAAGGGGCGTATGTCAGAGCAACCAACTGCGCGGGGGGGAGGGGGGGAGGTGTTCTTTGAATGCAGAGACTTTCATTTTTAGTTTAAGTCCTGCCATTATATTCACCTTTGTGTTATTACATTTTTGTGTGTTATATTGTGGTTATGCCATCATTAGGAGAACAATTGCCTTTGTTTTTTTTAAAAAGTCTTTTCAGTGACTCATTTCCCCATCATGTGCACTATTTATATTTACCATAAAAATATCATTAGCATTACACAGAGTTTTAAGTGAGAGATTCCCCCATTAAAATCAACAGGAGCCATGCAGCTAATTTCCCTGTAATAACATGCTTAGAGCACACCTCTTATGGCATTTTAAACATACATAAAAATATTAAACAGAACGTTAATGGATCCAATTTTCAAAGGTGCCCAGAGCCATCTCTAGAGTTTCAAGTCTCCCAGCATGAAGGGCTCACCAAGTACAAACTGGCTGAGTCACTGGCCTGAGTACTATGCTACAAAAACAGGCCACACTGACATGGCTCTTTCCCCAGTTCAGATTCCACACTAATCTCTTCACCTCTCTGGTAAAGACACTATATTTGCCTGGCTGGACACAACTAAGTATTGGGCTCATTCAAGCAAAAATACAGGCCCTTTACTAGGCAGGTTGAGATGCTCTGAGCATGCCAACTATGCTGGGACACTCTGCCTGTTGCTGTCACAAGCGATCCCCATACTAAAGTCCTTCTGAGTCCTCTGCACTAGGGTGAATTTCATCCTTTATCGCTTAAGACTAACAACAAAATCTGCAGTGTGTAAACTAAATTAAGCAGGGTCTGGCCACAAGCTTTAAAAAGTAAAAATGACTTACCCACAGGACCAATCGCTGCAGTCACTGGCGAGAAACCAGAACGAGAGAAAGATTTACAAAATGTCACGACTCAGCTTTATAGCTGTTACCTGACAGTATAAAGTGCAGGGCAGTGTAAATACTCACCCGTCCATTGCTTCTTTCATATAGGACAGTTTCTGGAAAAAAAAGAATATTCCAAGTAAGTTGAAGGAAGAATTAAAATGGAATTTATTTAATATCCAAAAATTTTCTCCCAGAAATATTTTAACATTGATAACACAGACACAAGTTGTATATTTATTATTAAAGTACCTGATGAAAATAAACTGGCCAAATTTTTCAAGAGTGAATAGTGATTTTGGGTGCTCAACCTGAATCACTTTAAAGGGCACTGATTTTCAGATATATACTCATCGCTTTCTGAAAATCAGGACCTTTTAAGCACTCTCAAGGACCCAAAATTACTAGTCACTTTTGAAAATCTTGACCGTTATCTTTTCAACAATCTTGTAGAGATTTTGTTAATATACGCACACTGAATACGACAAAAGTTAATCCAAAAAACATACATTAGATTCAATCTCTGCTATCCTACAGAGTCCATGCTAGAGATCAGATGAGGGTTATAACTAACTTTTTCCTTTTCACTCACATCTCAGGAAATAAAGTGTTAATTCTGCTGAGTTTGTGAATTCAAAAATGCATGTGTCTTTTAAATACAATTAAAGATTAAATTCACTTGGTTCTGATTAGATTACAATTCTTGGCTGGTTTGTATGAGTGACTTACGTGGGGCAGGGGGGAATCTTCTACTTGTATCATATTGGAGGCAAGGGAGTATCTGCACTCCACAAGCAGCTCCCCTGAGTATTTTTCAGATTTTTGAATGGAAAAATCACATGGCATTATCAACATTCGCTTCTGTGATGTAATCACAAGAGTTTCTTCACTCAGCTCTGCAGATTTGTAGAAATGGAGAGCAAACCATGCTGCGTGGGACAAGCTGTTCAAGTAGAAGTTCGAACAAGCAACACCAGACAGCAGTTTTGGAGCAATGCTGTATCCCAGTGGATCTGCTTGGTATAGTATTTACCTGGGCACATTATAATGTAATTACCTATATAAGAGCACCACCTAGAAATGTGGAGTTTCTTCTTTCATTATCAGTGTAAATACGAACAATTATACTTTTCAATTAAAAAGCTATGATATCATTCTTTACTGTGCAGTATTAGGATAGCATGAGACCTGTTTTAAGCAACCATCCAAGAGACCAACAAAAATAGGTTGTCTAGTACAAGTAGATCTAACTTAAGTTTAAAAAAAAAAAAAAAAAAAAAGTACTGGAAACCTTAGGGATTCTTTAAGATGGTTCCTTAAGAGAGAGGGCTGGCCTAGAGGAGGTGGTACTCAGTACAGGTTACACTGTGCAGTACAATGTACTAGAATGTGCAAGGGTTTCCAACGTTGATTATAGCTAGGTTGTGAGTACTTGGAAATTTTATATTATAAAAAAAATAGTTCATTTTATTATTAAAATGTATTACCAAACATGGCCAACTACCGCCATGACCATTTTACTTAGTGTGGGGCCCTTTGTCTGTTTGTCTTTTAGGACAGGGGGACTGTGTCTTATTTCATGTTTAGAGGTGTCTAGCACATTATGAGCATGACTGAAACCAAATACATCAATAATGATGATGTTCTATTGATTCTAATGGCATATTAATGAATGGCAGCATCACAGCAGGGCAATGGAAGGCCAGCAAAGAAAGTGTTAAAATATGATTTAAAATAAAGTACATTTATTACAAATAAAAATGATATAGGATCCAAACAAAATACTGTGCACCTTCCATGCAAAGGACTTAATAAGGCTTTACCAATGCTACAGCCTGACTACACAGAACGGATCCAATCCCAACTCTAACCAGTCCAATCCTAGCTCTATCCCCAATGAGCAGAGCTTAACATGGTGCTGAGGAACATGTGGGATACCAGAATTATACATTTACTAGGATCTTTTTACTAAGTTACTTATTCACAAAAATATTAGGCAGTCCAAATCTTTTCTGGTCTTGGTCAGTTTGTTTCACAGCCTTAGCCATTTCTTGTATTTAAACTGTGTTTATGGCATCTTTTAAAGTATCTTTGCGACCTTCTGTCATGCAAACATGAACGTTGGTAGTATTTTAAAGGTACAGAGAACCTTTTAAAGATGCAAGATCTGCCATTCTGCAGTTGGTGCAGTACATTAGGAACCGTGGGCAAAGAAAATTGAGTTTTTACTAATGTCACTATGTATTGATCCAGTACATTTCATGTGTTTAAAAAGAGCCAGGTTTTGAAAAAGAAGAATTCTAGTTCAGCCACAAAGAAGTGACATCTCTAGAAACAGCTAAGTTAGAGAAGGGTTAGCTAGCTGTTTAAAAAGTCAATTTGCACTAGGCCATTGCAGCTATTTTGCTCTCCTCCTCCACCCTGCCCTCCATTTCTTCCTAGGGTTCAGAAGCCCTTAAGTGGGACCATCCCTTTAATTCTTTGAGCTAGTGCCGAGGGAGAAGCAGGGTCACAGCTCCCACCTTCACTTCCTGTGCCTTTTGGAGCACCATGGAATGGCAGGTGTACACTGAAGAAGTAGCGCACGGGAGAAGCACAGCAGCTGCTAGCAAGGACAGCTTATACACTGCACACATGCCTCCCCATCACACCTACATAACTAATGCTCACTTCCTATTCCTACCTGGACCACGTGTGCACACTGTGATGTGGGGAGATGGTCTGAGATCAGATAAGACTTTGAACATTAATATTTCATAAATTCACAGAACAAATAATTTTCAGTAGCCTATTAATAATCCCTTTCCCCATTCCGAGTGGCTAGGCAGCAGTTCTGCAGAAAATGACCTAGGGGTTACAGTGGACGAGAAGCTGGATATGAGTCAGTGTGCCCTTGTTGCCAAGAAGGCTAATGGCATTTTGGGCTGTATAAGTAGGGGTATTTCCAGAAGATCAAGGGACGTGATCATTCCCCTCTATTTGGCATTGGTGAGGCCTCATCTGGAGTACTGTGTCCAGTTTTGGGCCCCCCACTACAAGAAGGATGTGGAAAAATTGGAAAGAGTTCAGCAGAGGGCAACAAAAATGATTAGGGGGCTGGAGCACATGACTTATGAGGAGAGGCTGAGGGAACTGGGATTATTTAGTCTGCAGAACAGAAGAATGAGGGGGGATTTGATAGCTGCTTTCAACTACCTGAAAGGGGGTTCCAAAGAGGATGGATCTAGACTGTTCTCAGTGGTACCACGTGACAGAACAAGGAGTAATGGTCTCAAGTTGCAGTGGGGGATGTTTAGGAATGGGTTACCTAGAGAGGTGGTGGAATCTCTTTCCTTAGAGGTTTTTAAGGTCAGGCTTGACAAAACCCTGGCTGGGATAATTTAGTTGGGGATTGGTCCTGCTTTGAGCAGGGGGTTGGACTAGATGACCTCCTGAGGTCCCTTCCAACCCTGATATTCTATGATTCTATGATTTAATCATTTATTATAAGGTGACACATGAATGCTGTATCGCAAAAACGTATTTTACCAAAATGCTTCTCTCTTTAGATCGCTTAAACCTGGTCAAGGCCAGCAGGCATAAAATAAAACCTACCAGCAGTATTTTGATGTGATGGCACATGTACTGTATGCTGTCACTCTGGATAGAGCAGATTATGCGCTCTCTCTCTCTCACACACACACACACTCTCTCTCTCTCTCTCTCTGATACAGGACTGTAAACAGGTGGCTTTCCCAACCTGCTCTACATCACATTGCGTAGAGTCAAAAACTCGACCCTTTCCTGTGATATTGCTTTATGAATAAAACATTTAGGAATATGATAATGAAGTTTAGTGCAAGCCCTCTCCACCCCCTCCCCACGCCCCCAAAGCTTAGCTGCTTAGAGCAGTGTTTTTCAATCGGGGTCCGCAGACCAGGGCCGGCTCTAACTTTTTTGCTGCCCCAAGCAGCAAAAAAAAGCGCTACCCCCCCACCCCCCCCCCCCCCCCGCTGAGCGCCGCCGGAACTCCCCTCAACACCGCGTCCCGCGCCGTCCCCTGCCGAGCGCTGCCGGAACCCCCCCCACCGAGCGCTGCGCCGCCGGAGCCCGCCCCCGAGTGCCGCGCTCCCCCCGCCGCCCCAAGCATGTGCTTGGTTGCCTGGTGCCTGGAGCCGGCCCTGCCACAGACTATGTCTAAGGGGTCCAGGAAAGATTGTCATTACCATAGACAGTGGTTTTCAACCTGTGGTCTGCAGACCTCTGAGGGTCCAGAGCTTATGTCTAAGATTTCCAAAGGGGTCCGCACTTTCATTTGTATCTGAAGAAGTGAGATTTTTTTACCCACGAAAGCTTAATAAATCTGTTGTCTTTAAGGTGACACCGGACTCCTCGTTACTTCCATTTGAAAATTTTTAGGGGTCTGCAAATGAAAAAAAGGTTGAAAACCATTGGCGTAGAGAGACTGCCCAGCCCCATCCTATATCTTTGCTCCCTTTAATTTCTCTAGAAAGCTACTCACGCTCTTCTTATATCCAGGTGGGGAAACAAGCTCCCCCCCCCCCCCCCCCTCTCAGTGAGTCAGCAGAACCCACTTAACTCTTTCCCAGCAGGATCAACACATGCTAACAAGGCGAAGCGTTTCAGAAAACCACTGCCAGCCTGGTCAACACCCAACCCAATTGTGCAGCTAACACGCTGTTTAAGACACTATATATGTTTTCTAAATTTAGAACAGTAAATAACTGCAGCATGTCAGACACCATTGTGTGGTAACTACAAATGATGACTTTTGAATAGTAATCTCTCAGTAGTTTTTCTGGGCTTGCAATTTTAAAAATCTTTTCTACTTTACAAAATATCATCATCATCAACGGCTCATAAATGTCAAAATCTAAAATTAGAAGCATACCGTGCCGTCCCCCACCTTCATGTTTACATCTTAAAATGCAATTTAAAGCCATCAACCTCTCATTCAATTTTGTAGCAAACTTGTGGAGCTTAATGCTGCATGATTGGCTTTAAACTGGAATCTCAGTATGAAGTAGCTAGATTATCCCTTAATCCACCCTTGGTTAGGAGACCCACAGTAATACATACGGGAAGACATCTGCATATCCACATTTTTATTATGGAATACAGGCATTAAATAATTATTTAGGATCTGATCTTGCGGTCCTTATTTGGCCAAACCCTCCATTAGCTTCAATGGGAGGTTTGCCTGAGTAAGGATTGTAGATTGATGGCCTTAAATTAGGCTACAATATGCTCTGGATGGTTATTGTAAAAATAATAGATTGACCCAGTCAATGAACGAGTATATTCACTAATACATAAATTGTAAAATTAGTGAGTTCTACTCACGGAGTTTATTACTACACTTCTAGCACATCTACAAAGAAAAAGAAAAGCCTACATATTGCCTGTGTGGAGATCATTGATACCTTGCGACATTAAGGAGATAGATAAAATCTGAGATTTGATTGTAAATCCTAAGACGAAATGACCTTCTAAATGATATATGGCCCAACCTTCAGCTCTTAAAAGCCCATGGAAAGTTCAAGTATATTACTTCACAGTCATTTTGAAGGTCCACACATTATGTACAGAAAGTAAAGCGTATCAAAGGGCCAAGAAAAGTTGGTTGTTTAACAAAGATTATTGTCTACTCAAGGGCAAGCAGAACACTTATGATGTTTGGAACACTTTGGGGAGGGCTAGTCTTTTAAAACAGAGATTGATAGAGAAGAGTGATCTCTTAATACCGATTTTACAGGGTATAACGGGGTGGGCAAACGACTCTTTGGCTTCTAGCACCAGGTTTGAAGCGACCCTTTTTAAGAGCTCTTGATGAGTGTGGGTGTCATCCTGAGGGACTGGGTGAGAGGGCCCTGTAATCGCCTCGTCAGGCAAGTATGAAGAGGAGGCGGGCAACTGGCGGTTCTGCCACCTCCATCGTCTCCTGCATGGGCACCTCCACTGTGGCCAGGTGACTGTGGGGTTCTCTCTAGGGTTACATCTGTGTTGGGGGGCGGGTGGGAGACCATCACTGACTGCTTGTCTGATGCCCTTGAGACCAACCTATGCCCCTGCATGGGCTGTGGAAACCCCCAGGATGTTTACCAGACGTGCCAGGGGGCAGACCACTGGCCTTGAGGCCACACTGCACCAGGAGGAGCTGCGGGGGAAAACAGTGCCTCTGATGGGTGGCCTTGACCCGCTGGTAGGACTCTTCCTCGCTATCAGAGCCCAAGGAGGAAGGTCCACGTCCGGGGGACCAGTATGATGCCGAGGCCGTCTGACAATCCCAGTCCCGTTGGTGCCGACCCTGGAGCTCAGCTGAAGATTTCCATGAGAGTGGTGACCTTCGGCGCTGCAATTCTGGTGACCGATAGTGGCATTCGGCAGATCAGCAATGGTAACCTGGCGATCTATGCCTGACGCTTAGCGAGCAGTCCATCGAGTGGGAATAGGGGCGACTAGGCCTCCGCACAGGGGAACATCAGCACAGTGAACCATACTGGTGTTCCGGCAACCAGTAATGGGGCTCTCTGGACCGGCAGGTTGAACCACTGGAGCAGTGCCAAACACTGAGAGTGGCTTGGGCATTCCTGGCACCGGGGACGGGTGACACACCTCTGCAGGTCTGCGCCATTCCACTGCTGATCATCTTCCTGAGCCTGAGGAGTGCTGCCCAGAGTCCGGGGACCGATGCCGTGGGCTCTGATGAGCAGGGCCGACAAGGGTTACAAATTACCAGGGGCCAGCAGTCTGGAAGGGGGCCTGGGACCCGGCTTCCCCCCCTCTTGTCGGCCCTGTTTACCTGGTCCGCCCTTGCTGGGGGGCCCGAAAAAATTCCGGGCCCGGCTTCTCCCCCCACCCCGTCTCATCGGCCCTGTTTAACCAGTCCACCCTTGCTGGGGGACCAGAAACATTTTTTTCACCGGGACCCGAACCCGCTCTCGGCGGCCCTGCTGATGAGTAGGCTAGCCTGTGTCCAGAGCGTGGTGGCTCTGGGCAGGTGAGCACTGGTGGGACACTCCCTGCGGTGAGGAGTGGTGCCACACTGATGGGGACCATTGGAAGTGTCCCAAGACAGGTTTTCCCCTGGAGCTGGGCACCTCTGTGGCCGGTGTGGGTAGCGCTGGTAGGGACAAAATGTCCTTCGCGGCCTGAAAGGCCTCTGGGGTGGATGGCACCATCAGGTACTGAATGCCTGTGCTATTTCCCAGGGTGGGTCTTGGAGTGGGCTAGCCCGCTCAGCGGGAGATGGGGCCTGACCTCCATCCGGAGGTGAAGAACTGCCCCTTATGGGTCTTTGCTCTCCTCCGGCCATCTCCTTCCCTTTATGAGATGCAAGAGAAGGCCCCCTCCCAGCCTTTCTTTGCTTTCTAGCAGATACCGGGGAAGGGGATCGACGCCGGTCCAAAGTTGGCGCCAGCGGCACGCGCTGCACCGAGGCCACAGTGCTAGGAGCAGTGTCCGATCTGGATGGCTCTGGTGTCGCTTTAAGTGCCGACTCTATAAGGAGTGCTTGGAGGCGAATGTCCCGCTCCTTTTCGGTCCAAGGTTCAAAACTTTTACAAATCTGACACTTGTTGCTGAGGTGGATTTCCCCCAACCACCTCAAACAGCTACTGTGGGGATCACTGACTGGCATGGGTTTTCTGCAACAGTCACAGGGTTTGAAGCCTGCGGACTTGGGCATGCCAAGTCCCGTCCAGGACTACAACTAACACTAAACTACACTAAAAGGGAACTAAAACTATTAACTTTTCAACAACTATATACAACCAAGTTCCCAATGAGCAGCTGAGAGGAGAAACCTTGCCGAGGCAAGGAGACATTCCAGCACCATCACTGGCGGTAAGAAGAAACTGAGGGGAGGAGGGGCCGGGGATGCCCCTTATACCGCGCCATACGGGCACTACTCCAGAGGGTGCCAGAGCCAGTCCGCTATGGATACCACTGAAGGCAAAACTTCTGGCATTGGTGCATGTGGCAAGCACACACACCTACAATGGAATGGACATGAGAAGCACTTGAAGAACCCATGGTGCACATGCTGTACAAACACAGAATAAAAACACAGTACCTGCCCCAAGGAGCTTGCGATCTAAGAATAAGACAAGAGACAGACAGAGATACAGAACTAGACCAGGCAAGAGGAAAGTTTCAGCATAATAGAGAGTGGTAACAGCACATCATCAGTCTTACCACCGATGTTGTTGTAGGCAACATGGCGAAAGAGAGTTTTAAAGAGAGATTTGCAGGAAGATAAGGAGGTAGCTTTTCAAATGTTTATGGGGCGCTCCTTCCAACCAGGAAGGGCAGCCTGGGAGATAGCACAAAGGTGCTTGTTTTAAAATTTTAACAAGTGGGCAATGAAGGCTGACATCATTGGCCAATTGGAGGCATGAGTTGACATTTTGAGAGTCGATGAGAGCTGATAGCTAGGCAGTGAAGGGCCTTGAAAATGAAGACAATCAGCTTATGTTTCATGCAGTAGAGAAGGGGGAGCCAGTGAAGGGATGCAGTAAGAGGGGTGACATGGTCAAAGTGACAGGCTAGGAAAATTATCTTTGCGGCAGCATTGTGAATGGATAGGAGCAGGGCAAGATGGCATTTGTCAAGACCAGAGAGAAGGAAGTTGCACTAACCAAGATGTGAGATGATAGAGCCAGGATGAGAGTTTTGACTATGTGGAGGGGTAGGAAAGGCCGTATCTTGGAGATGTTATGCAGAAAGAATCGGCAAGATTTAGACAGTCTGGATGCTGGAACCTAGAAACAGGTCCGAGTTGAAGATGATGCCCAGGACCTGAGTGACAGGTAGGGTGGTGATGGTATCCACAAGTGATTGAGAGAAGGGGGGCAGGGCTTGGGGGACTGATTAGGAACATTGTTTTAGCCATGTTGAGCTTGAGCTAATGGGTAGACATCCACAAGGAGATGTTTGAGATATAGGCCAAGATTGTAGTTTGGACAGAAGGAGACAGATATGGAGTACGAAAGTATATCTGTGAATCATCAGCATAGAGATGGCAGTTGAATTTGTGTTTACAGATGAGATTGCCCAGAGATAAGGGGTAGAGGCAGAAGAAAAGGAGACCAAGGACAGAGCCCTGTGGAACCCTCGCAGAAAGCTGGAGGACAAATGAGGAGGATTCCTCCAAAGGACACACTGAAGGAGCAATTAGAGAGGTGGGAGGGAAACCTGGAGAGACAGAGTCATGGAAGCCAACAGAGGACAAGATTTCAAGAAAAAGAGCATGGTCAATGGTGTCAGACGCAGCTGACCGGTCAAGGAGGATGAGGATGGAGTATGCATCCTAGCCAAAGCTCAGACAAGGTCATTAGATACCTTGGCAAGAGCTGTTTCAGTGGAATGCCAGGAATGGAAACCAGATTGGAGAGGGTCTAAAGATGGAAATGGAGAAGAGGAATTCCAGGCAGCAACCGCAGACTGCATGTTCGATGAGCTTAAAGACGAAAGGGAGGAGGGATGGGGGTGGTAGTTGGAAAGGCAAGTGAGGTCAAGGGTGGGTTTTTTAAGATGGGAAAGACTAAAGCATGCTTATTTTGTAATGGGAAAGAGCCAGAGGAGAGAAGTTTAATAAAGGAGAGGATCAGAATGGGTGCAAGGGAGTCCAGAAGATGGGATTGGAGAGAGTAACTGGAGCAAGCAGAGGAGTTAGTGAAGGACAGCAGACAAGCATCTGTGGCAGGGAAGAAGGAGAGAGTTGTAGGAGGGGAATGGGAAGGTCACTTATTTATTTTTTTATTAAAAAAAAAAGAAAAGAAAAGAAAAAAGAAACCAGCAAGATCCTGTGCAGAGAGAGAAATGGAGGCAGGAGAAGGGGAGGGTTTGAGGAGTGAGTCAAAGGTGGCAAAAAGGTAGCTGGGATTGCCGGCAAGAGATTCAATTGAGTTGGAGGAATAGAGTTGTTTAGCTAGAAAGATGGCAGCACCGAAGGAGAGAGAATAGTACTTTCCTGATTCTCACCAGAGTTGTGAGAATAAATTCATTAATGTTTGTGAGCGGGTCAGAAATGACAGTAAGGGGATAAGCTGTTAGATATCACCCTCATGGGATACTAAATCCTATGTTTGAACACTCAGTTCAGAATTTAGGCAACGTAAATGTACATTTAACATGTCTAAGTGTTTATTTTAGCATGCTAATGGGGTCTCGGACACCCTATTAAAACATCCTGTGGCATGTTGCTTACTTCACCAACTGCCTCCTCAGTTTCCCTCATTGTCAGGGTAGTTTATCCCTCTGACCAAACCAAAAAAGCTGCCACTTCTGGAGGTAATGGAAGCCAAAAAACAACTAAATGAACAGCCCTTTCAACAACAAGTTTAAGCCTTCACCACGTGGTCCAGGGGTTCACACAAAGAGTCCTTTACCAGATAAAACAACTCTCCCCACTCTGGGATTCCTTGTTTTCCTTCCTGCCTCTTGGGTCTGTTCACGTCTCCCTCAAACTTATACAGTCCTGCCTCCTTTCCTGACATGCCTTCCTACAGTTACCTGACTCCCTGAAACTACAATTCCCAGAATGCCATCTTCCTGGAACAAAATCTGTAGGAAGGCCTGGCCTGTTGTGCCAGGCCTGTTGCCTGTTTTTCAGGGCTAGCATACCATGTTACACACATCTACGTTTGAAAACTGTGCCCACAAAAAAATATTAAGATAGAGCTATTGCAATGCCAGTTACATTTGCATTATATTCTGAACTCAAAGTGGGACTTCAACCTCTGTTTTACAAAAAAACCACCAGAGTTTATCTATCCAAAATTTTCATCACAATCTCTGGATAAAGCTTGAATTTTGAAGAATATGCTTATAAAATTTGCAGACGACACCAAGCTGAGTGGGGTAGTAAGCACTTTGGAGGGCAGGATTAGAATTTAAAAGGACCCTGATAAATTGGAGAATTGGTCTGAAATCAACAAGATGAAATTCGGTAAGTTAGATGCTTTTAAGTTGGTAAGGCCTGATGGAAACTGCCCTCAAGTACTTAAGGAACTAACTAAAGCAATTTCAGAACAATTAGTGATTATCTTTGAGAACTCATGGAAGACAGGTGAAGTACCAGAGACTGGAGAAGAGCAATCATAAAAAAAGATAACAAAGGGGACCCAGGGAATTATAGACCAATCAGCCTAACTTTGATTCCTGGAAGGATACTGGAAAAATTTTTTAACAATCAACCTGTAATCACCTAAAGGAGAAGCAGGTGAAAAGTGATAGCCAGCATGGATTGTCAAAAAAACAACCTAATTTCCTTCTTTGACAAGGTTGCCGGCCTTGTAGATAGAGAGGAAGCAGCAGATGTGTTATATCTTGATTTTAGTAAGGATTTTGACAGTCCCACATGACATTCTCAGACGTAAACGATGAAATTACTATGAGTGCACAACTGATTGAAAAAATTTACTCAAAGAACAGTTATTAATGGTTTGCTGTCAGACTGGAAGGACACATCTAGTGGGGTCCCATAGGGATCTGTCTTGGTTTCAATGCTGTTCAGTATTTTCATTAACAACTTGGATAATGGAGTGAAAAAGATGCTTGAATTTTCTGAGTTTAAAAAAAAAAAAATCAATTGATTAGTTTCGGTTTCAATTAAAACTGGCCACAAAATAAATTCACATTCTGAGTCCCATGATATTTTAGTCCCCTTTAGCCCCATAACTACAAAAAATGCATACGTTATAAGAGGTTTGGGGCCTTTTGTCAGTTCTGTAGCCTGTTTTGTTTTTAAAAGAATGCAAAAATGGTCAGCACTGTTCATCATATCTGAATCCTATGTGCTGGGAGAGCAGGAGGTTTACAACAACCAGGATCTTCTATGAAGTAGCTGTTGGCTTTTGACAGAGACCAGAAACTGCATGAACTTCCCAAACCTGCATCACGTGACAAAACTGTGAAGTGAAGAGACAACAGAGGGGGGCGTTTGGTCTGTTTGTGACGGAGGTGGATGGATGGATGGAATTTGGGGAAAGGGATGCTGGAAGGCTGGTGTCCTTACTGGGGCATAGTTAAGGTTGCGGTGCATTTTCTGTGGTGGATCGTGGTTGTGCTGGTTGTGAGGTGTTCATCTCTGGGTGGGGTAATAGAGGGTGTGTACTGTGGTAGACTTCATTTTTCATTGCCTTCCTTTTTTAGGTTTTGTGTCAGGTACATTCCACAGAGATCACCGATACACAGCGGTGTTTGTGTGTACTGGCATTATATATACTTGCAGTGGGCCTCATCAAAAGCCCAGTGGAGGGTTCTAAACAAGAGATGCTGACAGCCCAGATGACAGTCCCAAAAATTAGGACTCTCTCAGTTAAGATTTAACATTAACAAGTCTTATGTACTAACAGAACTTAATACTTAGTCCTGCCTCAGTGCAGGGGACTGGACTAGATGACCTATTGAGGTCCCTTCCAGTCCTACATTTCTATGATTCCACGGCTGCTGATTAGTAACAAATGTTCTGAAATGTACATAATGCAATTTTCCTGGCCCCTGCAAGTCTGTGGGGCCACCACACACACACACCATGCCAGCCCATGCCATACTATTTTAAAATTCCTGTCAGCTACCTATATTGTGGCAACTAACAGAGTGTACTATTGATTTATTTTTAATTGGACATTAAAATTGTCCACATTCCTAAATTGTTGTGCTTCATCATGAGTGTGAGCAGAGACTCCACACAGACACAAGTACGGTTAAGCGCCAGGCTCTGCGCTTCATGGAAATCAGACTCATGCCTCCTGTCCCTCCAAGTTTCTTACTCTGAAAAGATCAGGGCCGGGCATAGAGAGTTAATGATCATGTCTGAGAAGTCAAGGGCTTAAGAGATTCTCAGTCTGCTAATGAGGCATACCCTATCCAGCTACTCTATCCCATCCCATCTCCTGGTCTCCCTTGCAAATCTCATCTTGCAAATACCCGCTTTGGCCTGCTTCCTGCCACTGGGCAGCAGCGACTTGGCAGCTGCACAGAAGCGCTCTCATTAATGCAGGACCAGTCTCCCCTGTGCTCTGAGTCCTGCTCATCAATCTGCTTTAGCCTAGGTTTATATGTGCAACACTCCACATCTGTGCTTTGCTGGATCAAGCCTAGGGTGTGTTATCGCAGGTCTGGCTCAGGGGTGGGAGTGGGAGGATGAGAGAATTACAGCTGAGAGGGGCTGGAGAGAGACAGATTGGTTAACTGACCAAAGTCTACAGGCAACAAAATCCGCACCTCACTAGCTAAATGCCACTTCCAATTTCAGATAAGTGAACATCATCTGGATGTTACAGCAACGTAACAGCAACAAGTCTGGTGCCCATTTCATTACTCCTGCATTTCTCCACTGTAGTCACACATCTACCCCTTTCCACACTTGCCATTACACAATGTTGGACCAATGGGAAAAAAAATGAAGAAGATTACTTACTGGTTACTGGAGTTCTTTGAGATGCACTCTGCATATTCACACTCCTAATCCACCTCCCTCTCTTTTACAGAATCATAACTGACAAATATACTAGACTCTGCATTAGCGGTGGAAGGACCTGAGGTGGCAACCAACACCATGCTCTCTTTTATAGACACACCCTCAGCACATGATCAAGGAATGGGGAGAAGGGGTGTGTGAATGCTCTAGCAGGCACTGCTAACAGAAGGTTCCATTGTCCAAGCTGGTGCATCCCACAAGTGGGAATATGCAGAGGACACTCGAAGAACTGAAGGTCACAAAATGTTTTATAAACATTATTTAAAACAAATTATTTCTTCTCCTGGAAAGCCAATTTTTTTTAATCTAACCACCATATATTGATAGTCTGTGTTCTTGTGCCCAGAGCCAGTCATGTGATTCATGATATGATCATAGATGTAATATACCACTACTCATTCAGTGTCTGAGTCTGGAATGTGCAATCCTAAAGTGCCACCAAATATTAGACTTAGGTGATGGTTTGAAAAACATACTATACTGTAGTCACGAGGCTAGAATTTTTGCACAGATTTCTAGTGTTTATTCTATAGTTTTTACATGGCCTCGTCTTGTTGTCAAGCATTGTAAAGTAATTGTGGATATAACTGACTCTACATCTATTTTGAATCTCATCTGGAAACATCTTTTTTCCCTTGCCTGTACTTTATTACATTTCTCTCCCTCTATGTTCTTTTAACTCTTTAACTATATACTTAACACTTCTGCAAAGCATCTTAGGATACAATTTGTACGAAAAGCCCCATTACAAAATATTGTATTAGTTGCGCTATATATGCTAGAGATGGGGAGTCTCAAAATGTATGGATTTCAGTTAGGAAAAGCATCACAAAAGCCTATCCGTATTGCTTATCTGAACTCTCCACATCTCTTAAATAAGTGAACTTTGGTTGGCTATCTGACCAGTGTTGCAGCATTTCCAGTTCCAGTCCTAGCCAGAACATGAAAAAACAGGAGTCCATGAAGCTGAAAAATATTAGGATAACAGGACATTTCAGAGCCTTCAAAGAAGTTGCTCTTAAAGTGGGAAAAGGAGGTGGGAGATGAGACATTTGGAAAAGGGGAGAAAGAAGAAAAAGCAAGAATGGAAAGAAAGAACATAGGAATAGCCACATGGGATCAGACCACTGATCGGTTCATCTAGTCCACTTTCTATCTCTGGCAATGGCCAGCATTAGTTGCTTCAAAGGAAGGAGCAAGAATCTCCATCAGGGACAATTACAGCAGCCAGCCCACAAAGGAAGTACCTTCCTAACTTTTAGCTAGTACAGTAGAACCTCAGAGTTACAAACTGACCTGTCAACCACACACCTCATTTGGAACCAGAAGTACACAATCAAGCAGCAGCAGAGACCCAAAAAAAACCCAAATACAATACATACAGTGCAGTGTTAAACGTAAACTACTAAAAAAAATAAGGCAAATTAAAAAAAAAGATTTGACAAGGTAAGGAACCTGTTTCTGTGCTTGTTTTATTTAAATTAAGATGGGTAAAGGCAACATTTTTCTTCTGCATAGTAAAGTTATAAAGCTGCATTAAGTCAATGTTCAGTTTTAAACTTTTGAAAGAACAACCATAATGTTTTGTTCAGAGTTACGAGCATTTCAGAGTTACAAACAAACAACCTCCATTCCCGAGGTGTTTGTAACTCTGAGGTTGTACTCTAGCTTCTGGCCTGAAACATGGGGGTTTCCAGATCCTATAAATGTTTTATAATACAAGCAAGGAGAGAAGGAGAGGGAAGTGTGTCATTTTTTCTGACCCGGTTCACTCAATCCTATACTATATCTATAAAATAAAGAATGTTGTGAATTTTATAAGTGTTGAGTAGGCACAGTTACAACTAGGGTTAGAATCGTAGAATAGATATATGTTTCAGAGTAGCAGCCGTGTTAGTCTGTATCCGCAAAAAGAACAGGAGTACTTGTGGCACCTTAGAGACTAACAAATTTATTAGAGCATAAGCTTTCGTGGGCTACTGCCCACTTCTTCGGATGCATATATGCATATCCGAAGAAGTGGGCAGTAGCCCACGAAAGCTTATGCATCCGAAGAAGTGAGGTTTTTACTCACGAAAGCTTATGCCCAAATAAATCTGTTAGTCTTTAAGGTGCCACCAGACTCCTTGTTGTTAAGGTGCCACAAGTACTCCTATTCTTTTTGAGAATAGATATAGAATCATAGAACATCAGGGTTGGAAGGGACCTCAGGAGGTCATCTAGTCCAACCCTCTGCTCAAAGCAGGACCAATCCCCAGACAGATTTTTGCCCCAAATCCCTAAATGGCCCCCTCAAGAATTGAATTCATAACCCTGGGTTTAGCAGGCCAATGCTCAAACCACTGAGCTATCCCTCCCCAAGAGTCCCTTATTACAAGAGGCGTCCCTTATTTTTTCATCTCTGTACAACAAGATCGGGAGTTGCTGAGTGCTGCAAAAAGCAGCAAGAAATACCCCTGGTGAATCTAGGTAAGTACTGCTTATGTATTTATTATTATTATTTATTAAAATATGGAGTGGGGAAGGATGAAGGCTATTATTAAATCAGGAGGAGGAGTGGATTGGGGGTGCTAAGAGAACAGTCCCTTATTTTTGAAATACAATGTTGGCAACCCTAATTCCAACCTAGTTTTAACCTAGAACCTAAATAGATGTTAGCTCAGAAGCAGACTGCATATCTCCTGGTTTCCTAGTTGCATGGCATATAAGTATGTTCCAACGGTTAAAAGGAGAAACAAGGGAAGTACTGGCAATTAGCTCACCTCTAATCTTCTTAATATAGGACTAGAGAGAGGCCTGATGTTCCTTTGCATGTGATTAGCAAATTATAGGGAATTGAGAAATAAACGTAGAGGAGACACCACATCATCATCTTTTTAGAATAAAAAGCAATACTCTGAAGATTCCAAATTGCAGCGTTTATGTGAAATAAGAAATGTCACCTTTAAATGAGAAAAATGAGCCAGAAAGGTAAGGGTCGCAACAAGTGGCTAAACCAGCAGCTAATGCTTAGTTGTTTTGGTAATTTAAACAGCTAAAACAAGCCTCCAGGACAACGTCAACTATTCAGTACAATACAAGTCACCAAAAAGTTTAAGCAGCCAACTTTAAATGTACAGCAACAAAGACAATGATGGCTTATTAGCAGTGTTGCAATTTTGGAGTAGTAAAAGTGTAATCCTCCTGTGGTAGATTTAGGTGACCACAGCTATATTTCCCCTCTCATTCACTGCAAAAATGATCTGGTAAGAGAGTCAATACAGCAGTGAACATGTGTAGTGGCAAATTCTGGCAATCCAGGAGCTCTAGGCCTTCCTACTGAAATATGGGGATATGAAGTGGGGAAGGATGAAGGCTGTATAGAGAGCTCAATGGAATTCAACTACAAAAGGTTAGCAAGGACCTAAAGGCAGATAATTTATTTAGAGTACAATGTGGATGGAATAGAGCTTTAGAAACTATATTGTAGGACACTCTCCTGCTTTGACAGAGGATGGATTAGATGAAATTTATTCCATTTCCAATTTTTATAATTCTATGAAAATTTAGAGGAGGAGGAAGAAGAGGAAAAGACGACATTTAAAATTTTGCAGGCTCTATAAGTAGTGGCATGGAGCTCCAGAGAAACAAAATCTGACAGGAAGCCAGTTTTCAGCACACTGAATTGTGTATTTATTGAGCTGTGTGGTGGCACAGTCAAATACAGAAAGTGCCACTAAAGAACACAATAGCGATCTTGGGAAAATCAGTTGACAAATTAGGGCCAGATCCAGACCTGGTGTAAGTCTGTATAGCTCTGTTGACTTCAATGGAACTATGCAGATTTAAACTATCTGAGAATCTGACATGTGGTGTGCAATATAAACCTGATCAAAAGCCCTTTGAGATGAATAGAAAAACTCCCATTGACTTCAATAGGCTTTGGAGTGCGGGGGGGAACAATTAGGAGGAAAAATGTTCTTGAAAATAAAGAGAATCATAAAGCATGTGTCTATGCAGACTAAAGTCCTCAGAGCTACCTTAAAATGCATGCATTCTCTGAAAACCGATTGAAAATGGTAGGGTAGGGTTCCATGTTTATTTTATCCCAATGATTTCTAGATCAAATGCTCAGGGGGAGGCATTTGGATGTATTGGGAAGGTAGGAGGCAGTGAGGAGCCATGTGGAAATTTCAGAGTGGAGCAAAGTAGTCCAAGAGCTCAGAAGTAAGTGGTAGAAGGCAGCAATGGGAACAGAAACACTGTGTGAGTGCATGCACATGAGAGAGAGAGAGAGAGAGAGAGAATCATCCTTGTATAGGAGAATGGGCAACAAAAAATTCAACCTAAATTAATTGCTGGACTTAAAGCGCTTCATTCTTTAATGATTTCACATGTAATATTTAATAATCTATCCAAAACATTGAAGCAACATTGGGCATTAAGATGCATCAGAATGTGCCTGCCTTTATATGTAAAGGCTAGAAGACAACAACCTTCAACTCTCCACCGCCCATATCACTGTAATACTTTAGGTAGCTCAACAATACACTCAAAATGTAAATAAAAAACTAACTCCCTTAAAATTTTCCATTAAAACTTCATTCATTATCTAGTTGCAGACTTTTCCAAGGAATACTGCAACACTACCAAATTTCTTAGATGTTTATGAAGGTTAACAACAGGACTTTGCCAGCATCCACCTACAAAAACCAACACATGAGCACAGATAGAAGCACCATTAGCTGTAGTGCAGTTCAGGCTTACATCTCCTATGGGTCAGTCACTAGCAAGTGACCATGACAAATACTTGAGCCAGTCTCATATTCTGACCAGCAGAGGAACACATACACACTAACCAATACATTAAACATCCTATAGGCTTGTGTTCCTAAGCTTCCTCAAAGTCTACCCAACCATGAACTTACTCATTAGCACACACAAATCTCCAATCTTCAAAAGTAATGGAGATTTTTGGCTTTAAAAAGATCATAGAATCCACCATACATCTTAGAACAGCCTTCATCATTAATGAAAAACTATTGTCTTAAAGAAAAATGGCCTCTTACATTCCACCATCAACTCCCTTCAAATAAGAAATATGTGCCTGGACTGCAAAACCATTTTAAACAAATATTGTTACAGAGACGGATGTTGTATACATACAAACTTGCAATGGCTTAGTTAAACCAGTGCAAACCCTTGGGATGACATGCCAGTTTAGCTTATTTCAGGTTAGTTTAAAGCTGTGCCAAACTGATTTCAGATAAAATAAACATGGTTTAAACCAAAATAACGAGTGTTCACACAGGGGTTTGCACCAGTTTAGCTGAAGTGGTTAATAGTCACACCCCTTAGTTAAATCTGTGTAAACTCTCCATGTAGACAAGGCCACAGACTTTCTAGGCAGGATATTGAGTCTAATGTCTACAAACACACACATTTGCAAATCATGCGCACGTGCATGTCTGTGTAGCAAATACGTGGTGACCGGAATGTCAGTGTTGTCATTGTGCTGTTCAGCTTGGTAAGAGCAAGAATTCAACTGAGGCTCCTGCTCTGAAGCCCCAGGTGCCTATCATTTGAGCTGAAATAAAACCTCTATTAGCTGTAGACAGCCTATGATACGCAGCTGAACAAGTCTGATTCCATCCAGAAGAAGGCAATGGTCCCACATACACACTAGCCAGGTCATTGCAGTGAATGGCACTGAGGTACTCATTAAAGCAACAGCCTCTGCATCATAATGTTTTGCTCTGCCTCAAGGGAGCATAGTGCCTTATTTTCATAACACAGTACCTCTACATTAATAATCCAGGCACCACAAAATTCAGACATGTACTTTTAAAAAAAATCCATCTTTTTCATTGTCATTTGAAGTCGCACACTGGAGCATAACAATCCGTACTGGTTTCCTGATTTGGTAACCAGACCCCATCCTAATGCACTTACCTTCTTAATCAGGCTCTGGTGCTCTTCAGACTGACTGAAGTTTGTGCCCATTTCAAATATGCTCATAGTTCCTTCCTCACACAAACTCATCCAGTACTGATATTCTTCACGTGCTGGAAGTCTATCCCAGAATGTCTTGAAGACCTCCCAGACTGCTTCCTGGCACACTAGAGAAGCAGAAATACACAATATAAATACAAGGTGGAGGGTGTGGGTGTGGATAGCTATAGTTCTATTTTCCGAATAATATTTATGACATCTGTCTGCCTGTATGAATCCCCTTTGAAGGGG
This sequence comes from Trachemys scripta elegans, assembly GCF_013100865.1. Taxonomy (NCBI): domain Eukaryota; kingdom Metazoa; phylum Chordata; order Testudines; family Emydidae; genus Trachemys; species Trachemys scripta. The sequence continues at coordinate 153,137,961 of NC_048298.1, forward strand.
ATTCAGAATAGAAGATCTTATGTATTAAAAGACACACATTGTTGCCTCCCTAATAGAGACTTTATATTTGTTCTTACTTTGCTTGCTGTTCTCCTTAATCTAAAATAAAAGTCACATTGACATGCTGTGTTCTGGAAAATATAAACATCTCCAGTATTGCCAACTCCAAGTATTCGAAAATCAAGAGTTAGACCCCAGAAACCATTACATTGGCTTAAAAAAATCATTTATTTGCCTTCTGGATTTTGAAACACTAAGGTTCACATTTGCAAGCTTTCACTGCAACCAAGAGAGCTAGAAACTTAAATTAAAGCTGAGATTTGCATGTATTCACATGACTTCAGGAGCCAGTGGGGCTTTCAGAAAAACACCAAGTTTCTCAAGAATAGACAACACTGCATCTCACATGCTTTAGGGCCTCTTTAAGTAAAGAGGTAGAACGTGAAGCAAATTGTCATATTCCCAAAACATGCAGTGTCACACAGTCACTCCCATGACGTATTTTCCCTTCCAAAGTTCCAGAAAGAATGATACCTTTTCAGAAAAGCTGGTGGACATTTTCCTTTGAAAACAAGCCCTATCAAAAATGAATATTTGAACAATTTTGTAAAAAAGTAATTCAGTGGAAATGATTGATGAAAAAGTTAGCTTGGTTAATTATTTTGCATTTTTGCCTTTCAGTTTTTGCATCACCAATTTTGATTGGTAGTTTAGTGTCATGGCAGAATTCTCCCCCCCCCCCCCCGCACCAAAAATCCAAATTCCAAAAACAATGGCAAATTTAAAAGTGGAAAAAAAAAACTTTCAATAGAAAAAATTCTGCAGAAAATTAAAAATTGGTCCATTTCTAAAAGAATGAGCAGGCATGGTTTAGTGGGTGGCACTTTGTTGCTGGAGGCAATGCGTACTGGACAAGAGAAGGGAGAAAGGATGATCCAGTGGTTTGGGTGCTAATTTGGGACTCAGGGGACCCGGACTCAATTCCCTTATCTCCACAGTTTTCCTGTGTGACTTGGGCAACTTACTTCGTCTCTCTAGTCCTCAGTTCCCCATCTGTGAAATGGACACAATGGCACTTCCCTACTTCACAGGGGTGTTGTGAGTATCATACATTAGAGGTTGTGAGGAACTCTCATACTATGGTAATGTAAGCCATTTAAGTACTAGTACAACAGAGGTTCAGGTCACTTGAAGTCGTGAAAGACTCCATATCTCTTTTCCCAATAATACGTTAACCCCAATGTCCTATCCAAATTCCTACTGGGATAATTACATTCTACCTTCACCTTTCATCTGCATTTTCTCACCTATAAACTATTGTTCTGCTAAACAGCTGCCATGCTGCACCCCAGAAGTAGCTGCATTTCAACTGTGGGTAAAGTTATCCCTTGTACACTGTGCTCCTAATTTTAAAAAGTGAGCACCTACACAGAAGATACACGTTAACTGCAGGATTGTGGTACCAAAGGTAAAGTGCAGCCAGCATTTAAATTTACCAGTATTATAATTAGTTTGTACTGAAAAAGTTTCTAGATGTTCAATTCTCAATACAATTCCTTTGAAGGCAATTGTGTGACTGACTTAAAATAAATATTGGAAGCTATCATTGTGTTAATGGCTACTGAAAATTAGGGCTAGAATCATGAGATGAAAATGTGATGTGCTTAAAAAAAATAAAGAGCTATTCTAACATTACTGTATCTATATATTTCCAAAGGGCTGACTCTGAGCTGTAAGCTGAAAAGGTTTGTGACCACAAGGTTAAATTCTCTTCCTGTACTGTTCATGCTCTAATCTCTCTCTGTTTTCCAGTCAGAGCAGTTGGTCACATAATGCTCATGCAAGAACCTCTCTTTGACCCAGGATAAATGGAGGAGAGAGATTTATGGGATTTTCCTCCGCCAGCTATATACAGTAGTTTGGCAGAGGAATGCTTTGCTTTCAGGGAAAGTCTGACATACTCAGCCAGACCCTATAGGGAACTGACCTTGAATATTTCTTAAGTCATTTTCTTCAAGCAGCTTAAAAAAAAAAAAAAAAAAACCCTCTCTGTGCTGCCAAGATCCAAAACTTGATTACGATTACCTCTGGGTGTCAGATGCTCTTTCGGTTAAACACATTGCACTGGTTTAACTAAGAATTTAAAAAGTCTGGTGTCTTTCAGAGATACTGTTGGGAAATTTTTATATGCACATTATGTCTCTCCATACATTCAAGGAATGGGCATTTCCTGGATGTACTGGGCTTATAAATTATAACTTTATGAAACTGTTTCACAATTTAATGGTGCTCTTGGACACCTGACTGATCATGGAGTCCCAGATGGCACTGGTAGGCAAGAACACTTTTTTCTGTTGCTGTCTGGTAAGGCACTTCTAAGTATTTCTCTCTGATGTGGAGCTTGCCAGTTATCCAGATCTTTGTGACTGCCAAGCTGGATTGTTGCAGTACACTCTACAGAGTAGTAGTTTTGGAGATCGCTCAGAAGCTACAGCTAGTGCAAAATAAAGTACTGTATATACTGTATATGCAGTGTTAGCTGCATGAAGTATATACCAATTTTCTGGTACACCTCTACCCCAATATAACACAAATTTGGATATAACGCGGTAAAGCAGTGCTCCAGGGGGGCGGGGCTGCGCACTCCGGCGGATCAAAGCAAGTTCAATATAACACGGTTTCACCTATAACACGGTAAGATTTTTTGGCTCCCGAGGACAGCGTTATAGCAAGGTAGAGGTGTAGTTGCACTGAAATCTTACCAGCTTCCAGGTTGATTACTTTGGTCTGTAAAGCACTATAAAAACTGGGTAATGACTACTGAAGACTGCCTCATATCTGTTGTGATGTCTATGCAAAAATCAGTCAATTTTTGCTTAAGTTGAAGGGCAAATTGAGAGAAGTGGCACTTAATTTTATCTATTCATAAGTAAAAGTGGCAAATGTACATATATTTTTTGAAAAATGTATGTATTTGATTGTGTGTGTCACTTGCCTTCTTAGATAGCAAACTCTTTGGTAGGCAAAGACCATCATGGGGCCTGGATCCTGACTGGGACCTCTGGGCACTAACATAGTTCAAACCATCACCACTAACCTCTGCAATGTTTCCTCCCGCTCTCTCTCAGATGTGAGGGTTTAGGAAAGGCCTGAGATCAGCCTCAAATCCGGAACACTATTCTAATACCACAGGATAGAAGTAACTCTAATTGATTTCATTGGGAGTTATTCGTATCCTATAGTGGAGTATAGGGCCCTCCCAGGTATCCAATGCTGTGTAGTATCTATCCTACTCCCATTCCAAATGATTAGGACGAGTTTTCCAACAGGCTGTAATTGTGACATGAAACAGACGGAAGTTGAAGTGCAGACACACATCTCTTGCAAATCTTTGCAGAGGCTCTGGCTGACCCCACAAGGTTTTCAAACAGCAACAGACCAAGTACTGGCTGCCCAGATGCAAGTAATAACTAGCGGTAATAATCCCAGGCAGTTTTCTTTAACAGTTTTAAATATGTTTAATCTCATTTTTAAAATTAATTTGATCAACAGTATTTCCCCTGACTACTACAAGCTGCTGCAGCATGGACATTTGCTCCCAATCAGCTCCTGTTAGATTAGGGATTTGTTGTGTCTCCTTTCAATTAGAATTAGTCATCCCCCCCACCAACCCTGAATCCCAATCTCACAGGTGCTGCGCCATCTGTGGGTTCTGATGCCATTAACCAAACTTAGCTGGAAAAATATGGTCACATTTTTTCCGTGGAGGAGGGAAAGAGATGGGGAGTCAAATTCTCCCCTCATTTACACCTAGTCACCTCCAATGAAATCAATGATATATGGGGATAACTGGGGGGGGGGGGGGGGAATTTAGCCTGTTGTTGAAAAACGCTATTGCATATCTTGATTTGAAATACATTAACTAATACTTATCTAATGAAGCAGACCAGAGCCTCACATTGCTGACACTATTAAGAAGCCGAACCTCTGTTGACAAGAAATTATTTCTGGCTCCTAAATAGTCTGATGAGAATTCACTCATGTGACCCTGTGGATTTGGGGAGGGATAAAAGTATTGGACACATTTGTACTGTGATTTCCATTGGTGTTCATTCGAACACTACGACTGCATGTGCTGACTGCCAAACTAAACAAACTAGTCATTCTGCCAACCACATTCCCACTGAGTAGTACCTTATTCTGCGAATTCCCCTATTTATTTAAATGGGTCAAATTGCAAAATAAGGTGCTACTTTCTAATTCCTGGTAACTGGACTCCCAAGGCCCTGCCCCCTGCCTCGCCCCTGCCCAAGGCCATGCCCCTTGCCCCTCCCACCAAAAAGTACAAAATCATTTTTATGTATAAGTATCCCTCCCTTCTGCCTTTCCCTCGCCTTAAGTATTCTATACACTGCACAACTTAATGAAAACAAATTAAAATACAATAAAACCTAAAAAAACTACCCTTTTCAAATTCGAAGGTGATAAAAGCAAATGAGGTAGGAGACCAAAAAAGGAAAACAGGAGTTTAGGAAAAGATAACGATATGGCCAACAGTCTTCATAATTAAAAACCCAACTTTAAAGCAAAAGACTTGGGCCCTGTCTACACTGCCAAGTTTCTGTGTAGTAAGGCAGTTTTCTGCGTTGTAACTCCTGAGGTGTACACACTGCCAAGCCACTTAGTGGGCAGAAACTGTGCAGTTGCAGCACTTTAAAAAAAACCACCTCAACGAAGGCACAGAGCTTTCTGCGCCGGGGCTACAGCGCTGTGGTGCCAGTGTAGACACCCAGGTTGATTACAGCGCTGTGACTGGCCTCCAGGAGGTGTCCCACAATGCCTGTTCTCACCTCTCTGGTCATCAGTTTGAACTCTACTGCCCTGCCCTCAGGTGACCAACCTTCATCCCCACCCCACACATTCCTTTGGAATTTTGCAAGTCCCCTTCCTGTTTGCTTGGTGACACGTGCATTGGTCTCAGTGCATCTTTCCAGGTGGTGACGCCTGCTCCACGCACCAGGCGATCCCCCGCTTGGAGCAATGCCGAACTGCTGGATCTCATCAGCATTCGGGGAGAGGAGGCAGTGCAGTCACAGCTGCGCTCCAGCCGTAGGAATTATGATACCTCTGGACAAATTTCATGATGCATGACAGAAAGAGCTATGACTGGGATACACTGCAGTGCAGGGTCTAAGCGAAGGAGCTACAGAACGCCTACCACAAGGCACGGGAGGCAAACCACCGCTCCAGTGCTGTGCCCACATGCTGCCGGTTCTACAAAGAGCTGGACGCGATACTCAGTGGTGACCCCACCTCCACTGCGAAGACCACTGTGGATACTTCGGTGGCTAGCATGCCAGTCGAGAGTGGACTGAGCCAAGAGGAGGAAATCTTGGACGAGGATGTGGAGGGAGACCCAGAGGCAGAGGATGACTCAGAGGAGGCTAGCCAGTCACAGCTGTTGGATGTTGGCGAAGTGCAAACAGGAGAGGAGGCCCCTGGTAAGTGGATTTGATTTTGGGAATTGCTGAAGCGAGTTGTTGGGGGCAGGAGGGTTGCAGAAAGCAGGCTTGTCTCCCACTGCATGCCTAGTGTGAGTGATGGAACAGGCTGTTGATTGACTCCCTCACTTCATGGGAGTCTCCCTCAGAGATCTCCAGGAAACCCTTGTGGAGATACTGGGCAATCCGTTGCCACAGGTTCTTCGGCAGAGCTGCTTTGTTTCTTGCCCCATTAATGGTAACTTTCCCATGCCACTGTGCCATCACAGTGGTGGTGGTGGGGCACCATTGCTGCACACAGGTGACGGCATAAGGGTCAGGGCAGAAGCCACAGTCTTGGAGAAGACCCTCCCTTGATTCCCTGCTCACCCTCAGCGGCAAGATATCTTCCATAATGATCACATCCTGTGGAAAGTGTGGGGACAGGAATGATTATCAGGCTCCCCCTATAGTGCTGGTTCTCCCCAAGAGCCACGTGCCCAGTGTACAGCAGGGTCCAGGAAGAGTGATTTACCCTGCCTCTGCAGCTACTAACCATTTTGGGAGTCTTGTGGCTCTTACGTGCTTGCCTGGGGTCAGCCAGTTAGTGACATGTATGTGAAGAGTGGCTGTGTTTTAAAACACTGAATCAGTGTTCTTTGTGTTGCAAACAATACTGCTTCTGTAAAATGTTGCATTTAAACTTCACAGATATGACCTTGGGAGCCAAGCCTTCCTCTTTGTTACTGGCAGCTGAATGGCTGTGCAGAATTAGAAAGCAGCCAAGAAGAACCAAGGAGGACTTTCTGCGTGATGTTATGATGCACTCCGCCGCCAAGAAACAAGAATTGAAGGAGTGGCAGGACTGCGAGACGAGGACCCGAAAGGAGAATGTGGCACGCCAGAATGAAGCCATGGAACGGCTCTTAAACATTATGGAGCGCCAAGCGGACACGCTCCAGGCAATACTAGCTCTTCAAACCGAGCAGCTCTGCGCCCACCCTCCCCTGCACCCGCTGTTGCACAACTCTTTCCCATGCTCTCCCCAGACACCGCCAACACACTCTTATCAACCTCCTGGCTCCAGTCTATACTTGCGGCATTCCACTCCTCCCCCTTCACAGTCCAACAGTGTGGACTCTCACTACCCACTGCACTCAACACCCGTCCCTCTGCAATCTGGCCCTGCTGAAGTACAGCACCCACTGCATTGTACTCCAAAGGAGAAAGCTGGGTATGATCCCTGGACATACACAAATCTTCAGCCATCCTGGGACACCACCTCCTCCTGGGATCTTTCCTTCCCCTATCCTCCTCACTGGTGATGCTTTTTGGGTATGATTCTCTCCTCCGGTTATTATCGTTTAATAAAAGAACTGTGTTGGTTTGAAAGCAATCTTTATTCTATTAATTGAAAGCAAAAAGAGCCCTGCAAAGCAACATACAAGTATGTTAAACCCACCTATTGCATCATCTGCACTAATCACCTCCTAGCATTACAAGCACTGCACTCCCGAGCACAGCAACAAATATTAGTGGCTTTCAGCTTCAAATTGCTGCCTCAGGGCATCCCTGATCCTTATGTCCCTGCGCTGCGCCCCTCTAATAGCCCTGGTCTCTGGCTGTTCAAACTCAGCCTCCAGGTGCTGAGCCTCTGCGGTCCAGCCCTGAGTGAAGCTTTCACCCTTCCCTTCCCAAATATTATGGAGTGTACAGCACGCGGCTATAAGTATAGGAATATTGTCATCGGCCAGGTCCAGCTTCCCATAGAGGCAGCACCAGCAGGCCTTTAAACGCCAAATGCACACTCAACAGTCATTCTGCACTTTCTCAACCTGTTGTTGAACCACTCCTTGCTGCTGTCAAGTTGCCCCGTGTATGGCTTCATAAGCCATGGCATTAAAGAGTAGGCAGGGTCTCCCAGGATCACAATGGGCATTTCGACTTCCCCTACGGTGATCTTCTGGTCCAGGAAGAAAGTCCCTGCTTGCAGCTTCCTGAACAGGCCAGTGTTCCGAAAGAACACCCATACTTTCCATCCTTTAAATGGCCATAGCCCATACTGGAGGGAAGGCAGAGAGGCTCTTCCCTCACCTCCTTTGGGTAGGTTACTTCCCCACGTCAACTATGACTGACCCTTGCACAGGGATATAAGGTGGGGAGGCTCCTTGCTTCTCTATCTTTTTTTCCTCAGTCTGACCCTGGGTCTCCACTTTGGGGTCCTTCAAAGCTATCAAGACAAAAGCCATTCTGAGCTATATTTTCAAAGCCATGCATAGCAATTCCCTTCCACAAACAGGAACATAATGCCTGGTTATTCAGCTTTCAGCTGTCAGGTGGCCTTGAAGAGACACACGTTAGTCAACAAGCATCATGCACTGTTTAGTCAGGTCCCACGACTTCATCTTGCTTCCTGAGCCTCATGATCCCACTGTGCCGTCAGTTTCCAATAAAAACTGATAACTCACTTAGGCCATGTTTACACTAGAGACCTTACACTGGTACAGCTATACCGCTACAGCTGCGCCGCTGTAAGGTCTCCTGTGTAGCCGCTCTCTGTGGCGTGAGAGACCTCTCCTGTCAGCATAATGAAACCACCCACAATGAGCGGCGGTAGCTATGTTGCCAGGAGAGTGTCTCCCACCAACATAGTGCTGTCCACACCAATGCTTCTGTTGGTATAACTTATGTCAATCACACCCCTGACCAACAAGAGCTTTACCAACAAAAGTGCTAGTGTACATATAGCCTTACCAAAGGTTTTGTCTCACTTATCGCTCTGTACCCAGGGCCACATTCTGCCGTCACATGTGCAAGCCCAACTCCAGATGGCTTCAGTGGGAGTTGCCCATGCATATCCTAGGGAAGAATTTGGTGCAAAGCAAACCAGGGTCGTGATCAAGCAATTGAATTAATGCAGGCCTTCAACAGGAAGATGTTAACTGCCACTCAAACACCACTGACCCAACTGTAAACTGAACGGAGGAACACAATGAAAGAAGATAACAGGAGTCAGTGTTTCTCAGCCTTTTTGATACCAGGGACCGGCTTGCTGCCTTCCTAAACTGTGTCAGGGAGATCTCAGGGACCTGCGTTGGTCCATGGTCCAGTCATTGAGAAACATTGCTCTAGGCTTCCAAACCAAGGCAGAAATTCGCTTACTCAATCAGAGGACCATAACGAAGGGAAGCTTTCCTCTTTAAGTGTTTAAATTAACACTTAATGAGGAAGGCTTCTCTTCTTGTTCACTTAGGGCCAGACAGAGAAGATCTGAGGTAGGGTGAACCCAGATGGTTAGAAAAGGTATCAATCTAGTACACATTAGCAGAGCATTCTGTTTTAATTTCTTTACGTTTACAAAAGAGTTCACTCCCCCTCCCACTCCTTCTGGACACTGCATACCCTGTACAAATCTTGAACTAAATCCTAACAGGTGCCAAGCTTCTGCAAATTCCCAGTGAAATCAATGGAAACTGCATATGCTGAGCACCTCTCCGAATTTAATCCTTTATGAAAAGCAGCCACCACTCACGCATTGCAATCTCTCTGCAAAATGCAGCATCACAACCATTTGATATTGTCCTCTTCCTGTATGTTCCATCTACCTAGGATACTGTATGGCCTACGTTATCAGAGTATCTGAGCAACTCATAAACATTAATGTATTTATCCTCACACCACCACCGTGAGCTAGGGAAGTGCTATCATCCCCATTTTACAGAAGGGGAACTGAGGCTCGGAGAGATTCAGTGACTTGCCCCAGGTCCCACAAGAAGTCTGTGGCAGAGCTGGGTACCGAACGCACTGCAAATCACAGTCCTGTGCCTTATCCCCAAGCTTCCTCCTTTCCATCCACATTCTCAAGACTTTCTGGGACAATATTATGCCATCATTCATATCGAAGTTCATTGTTGAAATCAAAGCCATTTTATAGATTTGAATGCAAAAAGCAGCTCAGATGGCTGAACTTCTTAGTTGAACTCCAGTTGCCAAGCCAGATTTAAAATGTGAAGTAAAATAAAGAAAGAAGTCTGCTCATACACCAAGGCCATGAATGAAAAGTTTAGTCAGGAATGAAGTTCTGCAAGCGAGTTGTGAATCCCTGAAAAACCATGGTATCAACAGAAATGCTGACACAGCTTCAGATGCAGTGACGCTGCCAGAAACCATTTGAGTACAAATGCTAGCCCTCAACACAAACGGAAAGAGCTCACCCATCTGGCTAGATCCTGCAGTCTTCATTAGCCCTTGCCCTGGAAAAACATTTACTGGACTTGTATGGGATTATACCTGGTGGTGTTTGCGGGATCAGCCCATGGAGGAGACAGGATTTCTGATCAACCCCCCTTAATCCCTAGCAGATGATACTGATTAAAAACCATCACTAAATCAAGACCAGTCTTTCAAGGCAGTTAAAAAAAGAGGCTAGAAGTTGTATGTGGGTGGAAAGGGAAGCTTCTACTGGAAATGACTTCCATCCATACCTGGTGATGGTGATTCAGAACTCTTGAAAGAGAGAACATATTAAAATAATAATACTTTGCACTTCTATAGCACCCTTCATTTAAAGAACTCAAAGCACTTTACAAACCTTAATGACTAAAGCCTTACACAATACTGCTAAGGAAGTATTACTCTCCCTATTTTACAGATGGGGAAACTGAGGTACTGAGAGGATGTGTGACTCTAGTAAATCACACAGCAAATCAGTGGCAGAGCCAGGAATGCAAATCAGATAGCCGTCCCATCCTCTCTCTCAAAATGGAGGTCTTACATTTACATAGCATCTTTCATCCACAAGGAGTGCTTCAAAAATCATTTAATGCACCACTGAACTACAGCCCAACTATAAGGGGAGCAACCAGTTCGCTGTACTAAAGGCACAAGCAGGAATTTTTGCTCAGGACACTGGTGCAAACTCACACTCTAATGAATAAAAGTTCCATGGGCTCTTAATGCCCACGCAGAGCCGACAGGGCCTTGGTTTTAAAGGTTGTATCAGAAAGTCCTATACACAGTAAAACTATGTGAAACTCAACTGATCTATTGTGAAAGGAGGAAACTGAAACTGCCAGGATTCTAACCTGGGGTGAAGGAGTGCAGGTGTTTCAAACCTGATGCTTACAACACTGTGCGTATGTGAATAATACTTAGCATTTTTACAGTATGTTTCACCTGTAGAATTCTAAGCCCCTAACAAAGGCGGTTAAGTGTTACTATCTCCACTGAAGTTTTACATAGGGTGACCAGATGTCCTGATTTTATAGGGACAGTCCCGATTTTTGGGTCTTTTTCTCACATAGGCACCTATTACCCCGCACCTCCTGTCTTGATTTTTGACACTTGCTATCTGGTCAGCCTAGTTTTACATCCAGTTTGAGAGTGCACTGACATGGCCAAATCTTTTGGAGGGGAAAAAAGTCTTTGTTTAAAATTCCCTTCCCTGCAGGCTGCACTGTTCTTTTGAAAATAACCATTTAAGACTTCCATGAGTTCCTCTGTCTGAAATCCTATGTTGAAACTTTGCCCGTAACATGCCCCTTACCCATCCGTATGGGACGCACTAATTCCCAAGGAACTGTGGTTTTGGCTCTGGTTTTAGCATTTAGCGTTCTGAAGAGAAAGAGTCATTTAGCCTATTACATCTCACTTGATATGAAGGGATTTGTGAGGTTAACAGGAGGGACAACATATGACAGTATTGGACACCTAGTAGGGGGTGGGGTAGCTTGCTGGTCATTTGTGTAAGTGGGCAGTGCTGGAGTTTTATCCCCATTTAATCCCATTAGTGCTTCTTAAGAGTTGAATCGTGTACGGTTGACTAGGAGTTCTGAATCAGGCAGGATAGTCTTTTCTGAAGCAGCAGGATGTCAATAGCTTCTCTTGTTGCTTCTGCGGAACTGCATGGCTCAGTCTGTAAGGTTGTGAGACTCAGGGTCATAGTAATAAAAAGAATGATTGACCCTTCTAAGGTACTTCTCATCCAAAGGTTTCATTAACACTTGCCAAACAGATTATAATATATGTATATGCACACACACAGATCCCTTCCTCTGCTGTTGAAATGCATATGGGGTTGAACACGGCAACCTTTAGACAGCACACGGAAACAATTAAAGATAGAATTCACAACAACAGCAGCACTAAGTCTTTAAACAGCACACAACCCACCTCCATACAGCACTGCAGTACAGAGAGAAAAATCTCTCTGGAGAAAATGGAGCTTTTTAGCTGCACATGCTAACACCTAAGATCTCAGATGAAGGAGAGGCTGAACCACTGCTTCCATCACAAAGCCCAGAATGTGTTGTCTGTGTATTAAACCAGGCATGAAAATTTGCTTGGCTGGAAACAATGCAGAAAAGTGCTAAGCAGAGAAAATGATGCACTGATTTATTAAATTAGCCCCTTTGTTTAATTAAAATGCCTTTTATCAGCTTTGGCCACTCAATAAAGTTGATTAATTTTGTTTTGTTTTTAAAGCTACTTCTGTTCACCTTTAGTTAAGGTTTGAGTAACAAGTTGAAACTTCAGCCTCTCTGTTAAGGTCTTTCAATCAAACAGACACTTTGTTTTATTTTTGTGGTTCAATACTAATAATTATTACGGAAACCATTTCATCATTAAAATCCTTTTATTTTAATAAGAGATAGTCCTGAATCAAAACTTGATCATCCCAAACTTTCAGGGGAGAAGGTTTTTCAAAATCCAAACTGTGATCCAAATTTTATAGCACCAATCCCAAATAACTTTGGATCTGAACCAACCCAAATTTAAATACATTAAATAAATAAATAAATAAATGGAGATATCCTTTCTTCTAGAACTGGAAGGGACCTTGAAAGGTCATCAAGTCCAGCCCCCTGCCTTCACTAGCAGGACTAAGTACTGATTTTGCCTCAGATCCTTAAGTGGCCCCTTCAAAGGATTGAACTCATAACCCTGGGTTTAGCAGGCCAATGCTCAAACCACTGAGCTATCCCCCACCCCATTTAGGAAGAAGAGGGTCAGAATCTTGATCCACACCTAAATGTGGATGGCTCAGTCCCACCTCTGGAATAACCAAAGCCATTGGCCATAAATATGAATAAAATCCCTAGGATTCATTCCCCTAAGAAATACTTTTCTTTCTCAAGTATTGAAAATCACCTCCAACTCCTTCATTATTAACTGTTACACCCAATACATTGACTAATTCCTTCTTCTGTGATCAGTATTTTTAGATCATGTATTTTAAGTACAGGCTGGCCAACACAGACCTGATAGGAAGAATGTATACCACTCCGGCCATCTGAAAGTTCACATTAAGAGAAGTGCTTTTGTCCTAAGGAATAAACTCTGAAATGTATACGAGCATACAGAGCCAGATTGTGTATGGCCCTATGTGGGAGAAGAATGCACAAGGAACTTTGGAGCCTGCATAGGAAAGGCAGCCACCATCACAGTGCTTAAGCTCAGACATCCCAAAGAGAGAAAGCATTTGGTACTGGTGAATGGTGCCAGGCTGACAGTGGTAGCAACCAGACTCTTATATTTACCCGCTGTGCAGGTACAGCACAGGGCATAGCAGAGCAAGTTTCCCCATGCTGCCTTCACCCTAACTCCATTTACACCTCCTGCTGGGAGGGTAGTTCAATTTGGCTGATCCAATGCTTGGCCTCTCTACTGAGACTGGCCAACAGAACTGCCCATTTGTGCTGGTTGCGGTGAGTTTTGTGAAGAAGTGGAGAGAAACCATGCAACATCCAACAGATGGCAACAATTTTCAGTTAGCACTAACCTGGGCTTTCATTACCAATCCCCTGAACGATAAGCACTAACATTATTTTCAATATGTTTCACAGTGCATTCATGATTAGAACTTCTACACTCTTAGGCTTCCATCAAGTCAATCTTGTCAAGGTGCGTCTCAGTGCTGCCCAGTGGACACTGTGACCTTTAAATAATAATTTGTTTGCAAACTACTTTCCGCAGCAGCAAAGAAGTTAATCTTAAAAGAGCATGTGCTAATAATCCCACCCATATACTCACATAGGGCCTGATCCTGTGATATGCCAAGTGCCTTTAACTCCCATGTCAGCACCTGTTGCATTTAGAGTTCACAAACACCAATTTAACCCTGTCTAGAAGCTCAGCACTTGGCAGGATCAAACCCAAACTGTATTCATATCAACTCTACAGGTATTCATAGGTATCCATGAACCTAACTCTTCTGTTACATGTTCAGATATTACAGTGATTAACTGTATATATATTAACTGTATGATATAAATGTCTGGATAGACTGGCTTCCACCTGTAGATACTCTTTTTTTAAAAAAAGTCTCTTTATGACTATCACTACAAAGAGCAAGAGGGGTATAACATACTAAGGAGTGTAGAGGCAATGAGAACCCAAGATTGGTCAGATAGTGCTGCTAATGAAAGTAAAAAAATGCTAACTCTATTCCAAGTAGTGGGTTGTTTTGCGATTTAGGTATGTGATTAGAGTGACTATGGCACTGGAATGAGACGCAGAAGACCTGGCATGTATTTCTGGCTCTGCCACTGACCTGCTAGGATGACCCTGAACAAGTCACTTCCTCCCTGAACCTCGCTTTCCTCTCCCACGCTGTGCATCCTTCCTTTTTAGACTGTCAGCTCCTTGGTCTCTTACTATGGAGTGGTACAGCACAGTACAACGATGCCTGTAATCTTAGATGGACCTCTCGGTATTACTAGACTGCTAATAATAATAGATTTGAAAATGCAGACATAATTAAGTGTAGAGAATACTGATTTTCTACATGCCCCATTCAGTTTCACTGTGAATTTTTCATGTTTCATCATATATTTTTAGTACCTCTTGTGTTGTTCTCTATGTGAATTACAGGAGGTCTAACACCAGGTGCCACATCTGGTTTATAAGTAGAATTTCCCCATAAAAAGTAATGGGGAAGTTCTGTTTAAAAATCTCCATGGAGTGATCTAGTCACAAGAGATGAGCACTCAGCTTGCAGCCTATAACAAAAACACCCAAGAGGCAGCATCTACTTCAAGCAGAGGCAACCTCAGCAGCTCTCACAACCTCCCAGAAGCCAGTAAAGCTGTCTTTAGTTGACATGTGAGGCTCGTGTTGGGCTCAGATGAGCTTAGCTATAAAAGAAAACATGAAGTATTCAGTGGCTATGACTTCTGAAATGGTCGCTATGAATTGATAATTCCCAGTTGTATACTTAGCAACTGGAGAGAGAGTGCTATGCAGAAACAGAGAAAAATCAATGGATCAGATGGCAGCAATGCAAGAGGAGAGGGAGCTAAGGTGAAGAATGAAAAGAGAGCTTCCCAGACAGCTTCCACATACCTCTTGACAGTCCCTTCTTAAAGGGGGACAACTGTCATTTTAGACCTAGATTTAAATAACAGGAACCTGACAGGATCCAGTCTAATTTGCTTATATTGGCAATGCCGTATCATGAATCTGAATGGACAGAGTATTTAATTTATGCTGCAGAAGTCATCCCATCATTGTTCCAACGCTTCCAGTGCTGTTTTTTTTTCGTGCTGGAAGTTTAGCACACATTTAGACCTCAGGAATTTTATTGAGAGAGAGTTTACATTACAGACTAGCACCACTACTGACTCTGTGAGAGGGATTCTGATTCCAATAGGGCTACACTACAGGAAGTCCTTCATCTGGCTACTACTTCAAAAATTGAGAGGGGGTAGGGGTGTGAGACTGTTGAGCATAGAAAAAAGAATGGTCCAGTGGTTAGAGAGCTAGCCTGAGACTGGGGAGACCCAGGATCCAATGCCTCTTCTGCCACAGACTGTGTGTGACTTAGGCAAGTCACTTAGGACAGAATTTCCAGAAATGTCTATGGCCTTGTCTACAGTGAAGTGCTGCAGCTGCACCACGGTAGCATTTTAAGTCAAGATACTATCTACACAGACAGGAAGGATTCTCCTGTCAGTTTGAGTTTTCCACTTCCTGAGAGGCAGGAGCTAGGTCGCTGGGGGAATTCGCCAGGGGTTAGCTTAGTTTAACTGTGTCGCTCAAGGGAATGGATTTTTCACACCCTGAGTGACATATAGCTATACTAACCTAATTTCCCAGAGTGTAGACCAGGCCTACGTAACTTAGGAACCTAACTTTCCCTACATGGGTAAGTAATACCAGTTATACTGTTATAACTTCCCATATGGACCCTTATCCAGAAAAAAGTGTCTGTTTTTTTCCAGTTAAGTTTAAACCCCTTTCAAAGCAACATTAATTTAATTGAAAAAGCCTCTCCTATTCTGGAATAAGGATGTTCACATAGGAAGTCACACTGGTATAGTTGTCTTGGTTATTATGGAGGAGCTTTGATTGCGAGGACTGAGAGATCGCCACGCCAAGTGTGGCTAGCCAGGGTTGTTAACTCATATGTAATTATTATGAGTTAGCAAGGAACAAAAGCAAAATTTCTTAGGTAATGTACTTAACCTAGGGCCTCTTTGTATGATAAGTATTAATGTTTATAACAAATACCACACTTTTTAAAATCAATTATCTATTAAACATGCAATGGTTGCATCCTTACTTACCGTAACACTGCTATAGAGCACTGTGTCAGCTTCCCTGCGCTCACTTACCTCGGAGTTTGAAGTATTTCAGATGGTTGGCAATGGCCTGCTCACCAGTTTCATCTGGACAAATTTTAACTCCACTAGGAAACAGGATGGACCTCTTCCTTCGAAACAACACGCGCCTGTTGAGGTGTTCCTTTCCTGTGAATTCAGTACGTTGTCTTGACTCAGGAGACAGGGAAGGGTTTACTAATTGCCAGCCATTGGGTTGAGTTGTTGGTCTAGCATCCTTACCTTTGATTTCCTCTGCAGCGGAGTAAGTTTCTGCTGTAAAATTAAACCATATGCAAGACTCAGCTGACAGAGTTACACCATTCTATATATCCCAACACCACTGCCCTGGATTTCTGGGCAGTACGGTTATAGTTGATATCCTCCAGTCCAAACCTCAAGTTGAAATCAGTGGGAGTTTTGATTAAGAACCATAGAATTTGGCCAAAAGGGATTTGGTTTTTCATTAGTCATTTTAAAAGGGCCCAATTCTCCTCTCAGATGCACTGGTGCAAGTGGGCAAGGTAGCAGAGAATGAGCTGTATTTATCATAGGAAAGGTGTTTGTGATTTCCCCAGCAACTCTGAATTTACCATGTTATCAAGGGAATGTATACCTTCTAGCTGAATTTTCATTTGTTTGGTTCATCGTGCAATTGGTTTCACATGATCACTTGGCAAAAGTTTCAATCAAGGTAAGCCCAGGGTTTTACCTCCTGAGGGAGTGGTCTCAACTGAAAAACTGCTTACGAATTTGTATTTAAATGTGAATTTAGTGCTGGCATTGTGGAAAGTGCTATATTGACCACCATGGAAACTCAAGTACTCCATTTACACACAGCACAGGCAACAGCATAGGCCATAGCAGCAAAAGCCTCCCCTGCATTGCTGCTCCAAAAACCTTCACTCCTCACCAGGAGAGACCAGGTATGGGGGAGTTCGATCTTTACAGCCCATTCTGTCCTTGGCCTCTCTCATGTTGCCAGTTAAGGTCTAAATCTAGTTCCAAATAAGTAGGCGTCCTCAAAAAAGCTACCGCTAGCGCTGGCAACTTTTTATGCCCAGTGGTTTTCTGACACACTACAAGTCATCTACCCCAAATATTCTGTCCTGACGATGGCTGGCTGGACCTGTCTTTATTTTAAATAATTTTAACTTCTTTGCAGCATCTTGATAATGAACTATCAGCACTATCACCCTGATCCTGCAAACACCAATGCACATGTTTAACCTTATATATATATATATATATATATATATACACACACACACACACACACACACACACACACGAGTTGGCCCATTGAAGTCAGCGGAACTACCCCTCTGAGAAAACTGACGTGTGCTTAAAGGCTTGCTGATTCAGAGTCTAAATAAGGAAAGAGAACAATTAAGCTAAGGGGTTGAGATGTGCTCTCTATTGCATGCTCCCTTTCTACACAAATCTTGTTTGATCTTCATATCTCTGGATTGAATTGTGAAGCATATCAACAGTCAGCCATTATATCTCCTTCCTCCAGGTAGTTCATCAACACATGGCACAGTAAACAAAGAAAAACACAAAAAGCCCACAACCTCATGGGGGGTGTGGGGTTGGAAGAGACCTGTCTAGTGGTAACCACAGTCAGCAAAGTTCTGTATCATATAGTCAGATGACCCAAAACTATACAATTCTACAAGTCCAGGGGAATATCGTTAGCAAAGTGAGGTAGAGGAAGAATAATAAGGTATCAGAAGCATTCACTACAGGAATAGGGGTGATAGATAAGAGTACTTTCAATCCAAAGTGCTGTTAAAACCACGGCCCTGATTCTGCACCATTAAAGTTAACAGGAACTTTGCTTTTTATTTCAATGTATGTAGGAGTAAGCCCCATATGCTGTACATACCCACCAAAATTTAGCCTCCTCTGGGGTGGAAAGCCACAACCAGATGGTGCACAACCACGAGAAAGAAAAGAAAATGTTGGCTAGGTTCACGGGGGTAAACCCCTATTCTTTCTAAAGTACAACAACATCTTAAACATCTATGCAAAACTGCAGGATCTCCGATATTAAGACCTTCCATTGTAAGTTATTAAGAAAAAGCAACAAATAAAAAATGCTTTCATTGGTATTTCATGCCAGTCAAAACCTGGAAAGGGTCACATATCAAAACGTAACAGTCTGTAGCTACATCTACTCAGTTACCACAATGTAAATCTAGAGTAACTCCATGGAAGACAATGGAATTACTTCCGATTTACACTGTTATTACAGAGCAGAACCTGGTCACATGTAGTTCTCCATATTTTCATACTTTAGTTAAACTAAAGAGCTGTTTTCATGTTCATATAGTGCTATCATTAAACCATTGAAAACAAGGACATGAGAATGAAGATAAGAGTTGTTACCTGTAAATACGTGAAGATCCCCTTCAATCAACACAAAAATCAAGACACCCAGATGGATTTTCCAAGGAAAGTTCAGCATATTTATTTTGGCTAAAAAACAAAGGCAAGGGGGGAAAAAATCCCTTTTTAACATACAGTCAGTTGCCTTCCCCTCTCGAAAATTTACTGACGTCACATGTAATTGTCTTTGACAAAAGGATTATTATTATTAAACCACAACAAAAGTCAGCCAAAATGTCTCGGAGATTATTTTCTTGGCAAAGGAAGTACAGTATTCCACTTCATTTCAGAAATAACAAAAGGTGCTGAAAGCAAGCTCCTTGGAGTTAGCAGATGGATTGAGGAGACAATTTTTTAGTTTTAATCTGGCTAGCTAAGCTCTTTACCGGATCTTGTCATGTCGTTAACAAGGACAGTACCTTTCACACTTAATTAAGCATGTTTTTCATTGGCTCTTCAATTTCCTTCCCTTTTACACACGCTAGCCAAACAACATCAATCCATATTAAGAACAGTTCCTCAGTGGAAGGTCTTCGTCATTAACATCTTTGCTCCTCCTCCACTTGTATTAGTTACAAATATTTGGGAAGCTTTAAAAGAACATGCTAATTGACTTAGATCCTCACCCCCCGCATAGGTAGCAATGAAGCAATGTGTCTCTACTCACTTCTTTCTTCACGTGACAGAGCTAGCAAAGTACTGCTACATCAGATTATAGCAATGCACAGACCTTACTCAGTAATATCCCTTAATAAAATCACCCCATTTCAACCAGGTGACCGTGAATGATATCACTCTCCTGAGGATAACAAAGAGAGATAAGGAATGGATGTTGTCTGCATGCCAGCAAACACCGGTACCATACACTGCCATGCTTTGTTATGCAATGATTCCAGACTACGTACTACTGGCCTGGCATGGTAAAGTGTCCTACTATGGCTGACGGGATAAGGCAGCCCTTCCCAGAAACCATTTGCAAAGGCTTTGGGAGTAGATGAAGGAGAGCTTTCTGGAGATGTCCCTGGAGGATTTCCGCTCCATCCCCATACACATTAACAGACTTTTCCAATAGCTGTACTGGCTGTGATTGCCAGGGCAAATTAATCATTAATCATTAAACACGCTTGCTTTTAAACCATGTGTAATATTTACAAAGGTACGCTCACCAGAGGTCCCTTGTGTGCCCTCAAGGTCTGGGAGCACGCCTTGGGTGAGTTCCGGGGTTACTGGTTCCAGGTCCAGGGTGATAAACATATCCTGGCTGTTGGGGAAACCGCTTTCTCCGCTTCCTTGCTGTGAGCGCTCTTCATTGTCTTCATCATCATCTTCCTCGTACCACGAACCCGCTTCCCTGTTGCGTGTTTCTCCATTGACAGAGTCAAAGCACACGGTTGGGGTAGTGGTGGCTGCACCCTCTAGCATCGCATGCAGCTTCGCGTAGAAGCAGCATGTTTGCGGCTCTGCCCCGGACCTTCCGTTTGCCTCTCTGGCTTTGTGGTAGGCTTCCCTTAGCTCCTTAATTTTCATGCGGCACTGCTGTGCGTCCCTGTTATGGTCTCTATTCTTCATGGCCTTTGAGACCTTTTCTAATATTTTGTCATTTCGTTTACTGCTACGGAGTTCAGCTAGCACTGATTCACCTCCCCATATGGCGAGCAGATCCCGTACCTCCCGTTCTGTCCATGCTGGAGCTCTTTTGCGATCCTGGGACTCCATCATGGTTACCTGTGCTAATGAGCTCTGCGTGGTCACCTATGCTCTACACACTAGGCAAACAGGAAATGAAATTCAAAACTTTCGGGGCTTTTTCTGTCTACCTGGTCAGTGCATCTGAGTTGAGAGTGCTGTCCAGAGTGGTCACAATGAAGCACTGTGGGATAGCTCCCGGAGGCCAATAACGTCGAATTCCATCCATACTACCCCAAATCCGACCCGCAAAGGCCGATTTTAGCGCTAATCCCCTCGAAGGTGTAGTAAAGAAACCGGTTTAAAGGACCCTTTAAGTCGAAAAAAAGGGCTTTGTCATGTGGACGTGTCCAGGCTTAATTCGATTTAACGCTGCTAAAGTCGACCTAAACTCGTAGTGTAGACTAGGCCTATGAACCAATTTGAGAAACCCTGTCCTAAGAACATATTCTACAGGCAAAAAGGGACCAAGAACAGCATACGGGGAGGGAAACAGATGGCTCCTACTAGGGATATGTGGACAACACACACCAAACACCAGCAGAAAACAAAAAAGTAGGTCCGTTAGCCCTTCAATGCTTATTTTTTTTTATCAGGGCAGAGTGATTTTTGAGCCAAATTAATGTTAGGATATTGTAGCAAGTTCTTATGGGTCAAATAAGTCACTTTTGCTTTTGTATGTTCCTTATGCTAAGTAACAGAGGTCATATTACAAAGCAGTGAGATTTTCCTCATATCTTCCTTTAAAAGTGCAGATTAGAAATTTTCAAATGATAGATTCCTGAGGATATTAGACATTTTCTCTTTTTGCAACAACACTGGTGTTTGTTGGCTCCCATAAATACCTTATCTACACAAGAAAATGTTGTTCCCATTATCCACCACTGTGCAGTTGGTCCTTGACTATCAACGCTACAAATGCTAATGCAGACAATGGCTCAGGTACTCCCGCCACTATGACCATCCCAACAAAACCCAGTCTGAGCACATTTTTATGACACAGTGGTAAAAATGCCTGAGCACTGTCTATGTCTCAGAGCTTGCACTCTGGTTGGAAAACAGGTACAAAGTTTTCTCGCCCAGATACGAAGGCAGAAGGGCAAATTCTGAGTGATGTTGAGGAGCGTCAGGTACTCAGCTCCACTCACAGAATTTGGATAGTACAAAGCTTGCCTACCTTTAGCCACAGCCTGCCTTAGCATTTCTGATGGCCATTTAAGTTCTAAAACGTTTTTTATTTTCCTTTTAACTACCTTTGTGTCACTGCTAAGAAGCAAGTATATTACTTGTGTTACAATTTTTCTGCAGGGCAACAGAAACCTGTTGAATGCATAATTTTAACACACAGCATTAAAATAATTTCTTTACTGGTATTTGTTGTGCATACAGAAAACAAAAATATATTTTCTGAATTAAACAGACCATAGAAACATAGAAAAGTTTCAACCACAATTTCTGCTGAGCGTAACAGGGAAAATCATTTATCAGAAAATAAACAATGCAAAATAAAGATATGTCCAAGGCAACATGTCAACTATTAACAGTTCTAAGAAAGACTTAGGTGTCTGTAGAATCCTCCTGTCTTTTCCCCTCTTCCATGGTTCAAGTATCGAGCTTCTAAATTGTCTCTTGCTAGGAGTCCAATTACACTTTAAACAACATCTTAATCATACGACAATCTCTCAGCAACATATTATTGTGCATTATTTGAGTAAGCAGCAGCAACTCGGAAATGAAATAGTCAACTAAATTAATCTAACACTTCTAAATTTAATCTGCTCACAAGCTTTCCAGTGTAGTAGTCTTAGTCTTCCTCCTCTTTGGAGCGGTTGATCTAGAGCACACATTTTACCTTGCTCAGTAATTTGAGTGAAATCATGATGCCAGGATGCCTGCACTTATCCTTTCACAATATTTAAAGCCCATGAGGCCTTTTCTTCTGACTCTAGGTTGCTGATCTTAAATCTGGAAACAGGAGTATTTGGATCCCTGGTTGCCTAATGCAGCATCCCCCGCCTCTGCCATTATCAAGGTAAGAGTGCTGCCTGTCTGATTTCCCCCATCTTTTTCACTTTTGGGGTGTAACATGTGTCTCCTAAAATGAGTTAATTTCAGGGTCAAGACCTAGAAGTTCAGTCTCAGATAAGATAGGTGAATTACTAGAGGTCTATGCCTTCCATTCCAATGGACAAATCCAGGAGCCCACAAACACTTTTAAAAACACACACTTGATGTATGATTACCTCAATCCTTTGACGCTTACTGATGACTAGTCATTTACACATTTTAATCAAGGATTTACTTCCTACAGCCTCTCATATCTTCATCTTTGTTTCTGCTGGGTTGCTCTTGTGGTGAGTTTCTGGAATTGACTTTTCTGTGACTTGGTACCAAAGCATTCTCTTGGTACTCAAGCAATCTTCTGAAATCTGCTGTCACTGCTGGCCTGGCACTGCCAGAGTCTGGCAACCTTCAGTTTAAATAGATCAATATTTTGTAAACTATAGGTTTTTAAATAGAGTAAAGCATCCTGTTGCCAAAGTTGTACACGCAGTTATAAACTTTACTATGAACTGTAGCTTTTGAACTAGTGTTAAACTCTATGCCCTCAATCCCCTAGTCCACTATACTGTGCTTGACACAGGATCTGGAGGGTTAGGGAACATGTGGGCAAAGTTGGTTGTACCAGTTTGGCCCCTGATGCAAGTCAGAGCAGTCTCAGGGTGGTTCTAATTTATGTTGCCTTTTTAAGGGCTGAATAACAACAACTAGAATAGCCGTGTTCAAAATTAATTAGGTAAGTTACAGTACTCAAAAAACAAAACAAAACCAAAAAACCCCACATGGGTTAACAACAGATATGGTAGGTAAGTGACAAGTTGATAAAATACTCCAGCTTATATTGAACTCATTGGTTATATTAAAAAAAAAGGGAACAATCAAATTCAACAACTTTTAAAGATTTTTAATGTCAAACAGTGGCATTCTCAAAACACATTTCCATCATCAATTTGTAAGGAAGGTCTCAATGTCATAAAAGTGATTTTAAAAGATTGCCCCTTCTTTTATGTTTTAAAATGTACAAACAAGCCCAACTAAAAGAGCACTAGTACTATTTTATGATGAAAACCAATTTTACTGTAGTAAAAAACAAATTTATAATACAACTTTACCAGGCTCACGAGAAAAAATATCCATCAACTGAAAAAGCTTAGTGTGACCATATACATTTATTTACTTAGTCTTTTATCCATGTTTACAATAAATACAAAAACTTACGTCTATAATCATTCTGATGCTGTGGTTAAGGTAAGGAAAACAACATATGTTCATGGAGGCTGAGACTGATGCTCTTACCTCATGCAAATAAGAAATGAAGTTGCTATAGTTTAAGCTTGAAAAGGTCAACTGAAAAATTAAAAAGGAAATGACGTTAAGCCCAGAAATGCATAATGACTGCTCCCACTAAGTTGGCTGAAGATAGGCAGAAGGTAATGGCACTCAGCAAAAAAACTTGGTTTAAAAATATTTTTCCTCGCCCCATAAAATCACCCAGCACTTCCTGGTTTGAGACAGAATGCATTTCTGTGCTGAGTGCACTCCTACAGTGAAGGCCAGATTCTCCCAATGATGTAAATTAAGTCAACTGAGTTGCGCTGGTTTACACCAGCTGAGGATCTGGCCCCGAGCCTCGGTTCTAGGAGCATTCAACACATTTCTGGCCTTCCCTCCATTTTCATTTTAGTTCTGCAATTCACTTTCAGCTTTGAAGGCTTCAACTTTTTCTGGTTCTCAGCTGAAATGCTGCTTTAAAACATAGAAGTGTTGTTGATTAATTGAAATACAATTCTTTCAAAGGCAGCTCTGAAACATGTACTGACTTACCACAGAGAACAGAAGAAAGCTTCTTCTCAACACAGCCACTTAACTCCCATTAGTGACCATGGGAGAAATACACATATATTAAAAGGTCATTAAACCTTTCTTTAACTAAAGTCTCTTTGAAAAACTGGCTAAATATATATATACACTCACTTGTTCTAGCTTATCAAATAAAGGCCCAGTTCAAACTCTTAAACATCCAAGTATCTTTACTCAATAGGATTCAATAGGACCAACTCCCATCAGTAAAGTTATGTACAGACCTAATTGTTTGCAGGAATGGACATTGGAATATGTATGCAGTCTCTTAAGACATATTACATATATGCATATAATGAGTTTTTTTGAGTGAAGGCCTGTGCATATATTTCACATTAGAGCCCCTAAAACCAACATACTGGGCCAAACCTTGCTTGTCTTATACACATGCAAGTCATCCTATCAGAGTCAATAGGACAACCCACAAGAGTAAGATGAGTAGGATTTAATTTACTGTCTTTGCAACCAGCATGTATTTATATTTTAAAATCAAGACCATTTTCTAAAAATTTGGTTAAGGGAAAAAAGGATCTAAAAATATAGAAGAAAGTCCACTTTTCACCTTGCAAAGCTTCAAGCTTCACCCTGGGGCAAATGTTTTCAACTCCTTTGAAAATAAGTTTTATGATGGAAACACTTAAACAGCAATTTCAACTCTCAACAGGCTGATCTCCTGTTGGGTGCAGGTTACTCCTGATTCAGTTTATTACAAAATATACCACAAAAGGCATCTCTAAAGAGATTCAGAACTATATTCTCAAACTAAAAAATACATAGTATTCATACTATACACGAGAATTGCAAAATGGGGAAACTTACAATAATAGGTCTGAGATCATATTATCAGTCGTCAAGTTAAACAAGGAGGCATCACATATGACACCTATATGCTTACTCAGCTCCCAGAGTTACATGAATGTAACAAATGGTGAGGAACACACTCCTTAGAATTAAAATATTTTCACATTTTTACGGCACATACCTGTATGCTGCTTCCGATTCCAAGTGAAAATTCAGTTAGCCAACAAATATTAATTTTAAATTACATATTTACACTTTATCTACACCCACCCCTCCCTGCACCCTCTAACCATACAATTCAAATATAAAGCCTCAGAATAAATTTACAACAAATGAACAAAAATACTATGTGGCATTTTTTCTTTCTCATAAGGAAGAGGCTAAATGCTCCTAAGCAGCTTTCCAGCAATTTTATTGTAAACGTTTGTGCCAGGTTTGGCTGAACAGATTCATTAGCTGCTGCTGCCGCTTTGCTGTTGCAAGTGCAGTTGCAAGATCAGGTCTCGAATTTCTTCCCGTTTGCTCCTCACCACCCGACGAGGGAACCACCGCTCCAAATGCATTGGTAGCTCAAAGTTAACAACAGGATCCTGGTGGCAAAAAAAGTAGTTTTTAGAAAGATATCTTTGCACTTCCAGCTTTTTCACTAGACTTCCATGCACACTATTGCTGAGACTGGACAGCACTATCCTAGCTTACACGCCGTACAATGTTAAAGACTGGAAATGTACAATAAGGAATAAGCTACACAACGTAGCAGTTTGCCTTAGGAAACTGGATAAGACCCTTTTAAAGGGTCAGTTTTTGGAGATACATTCTGACATCTCTTGAGCCCAACACTCACATAGGCAGAGAAAGGGAGGAAGTCCCATCTGAAAGGATAGCATCTGTAGAACCATGGCCCTTTGGGAATGTATCTTAATTCATGGAGAGGGAGTAAACAACACTCTGCAATTAGCAAGGAGAGGGAAGACAGCAGATAGGAGGGGAAAAAAGTGTGACACTGGGGGGTGAGAGAGAGCACACATGCGCACATTATGCACACTAGCTAATTAATCACACGTGGCCCTGAAAATTGTATGTTGCAGGATGAAGTTTTCTAACAGCATAACAGTCCCACCTGTCTCCCCTGCCAGATTGTCTGCTGGTGAAGAAATGACAAGCATGAAGAATGCCTTTACAGGGTTCAGCAGGACACCAAAGAGGGAGATGGCAGGTTAAGCCAGGACCTCTTTCCCTGTGGCATCAGACAAGATGGCTGGGACAGAATACTTGCTCTGGCACTGGGACCTCTATACCACATTATGCTGGTGGAGAAGGACAATGGAGGTGGGGGCAGAGAATGTGCTTGTCCTAACTAAACCAGATGCTTGGATGCCAAAAATTAGCTTCCACAAGCCCAGCCTGTGGGCAGATAAAACGAGATTTGTTTAAACCAACTTCTTTGAATTACTTATTTAAATGATCACACATTTAATCATTCAGAGGAAGAAAAATGTGAAATCTAAACATTAAGTTATAATGAAGAGAAAAAAGGTAAGACTCAGAGTACCTCACCAGGTGGCTAGAAAGTGAGCTGTTCAGAAAGATCAGTGCTGAACTTTGGCTCACCATCTATGTAGGAGCTTATCATGCTCTTCTGCACAGAGAAATTTGCCCACCCAAGACTGTCCATGCACAGGACTTTGGTTCAGGGATGTACAAAAGGGGCAGTAAAAATATGCCAGGGTTCCCTCTTCCCCCGCCCCCCACATGCCAAAAAAGCATGCTCTGCACAGACGTCAAATACACCAGCAAGGTTGACAGGCTGAGGGTAGAAGCCACACTGGATCAAGTGGCCAGAAAACGCTATACGAGGGAGGTAGAAGGGCAGTTGCCTATACTCCAGCTGCAAAGGAAAACAGAGGGGGCTGCCCTGCAGCCTTGCCTCCAGGTTAAGGGTAGATCTTCTCTCCCTTTCCTCAAGTGGAACAATATATTATGCCTCACCATTAGGCGTTCAGAGGGATTTGAGGATTTCACCCAGAAGAAGGTTATAAGCAGACATTTGTAATATTTCTATACTGTACCTGGAAGAAGGTTTCCACATACTGCAGTAAATATACCCCACAATCACTGCTGTTATCCTGTTTCGGGACTCTGGGACAGAAATCCATCATCGTTGATTTGCTGAATTCCCGGTGTGTTTTTCGTTTAGCTTCCCACTCTATTTCCAGGTATCTGAAATAAAACAGAGTAAGTTAAATACTCAAGACATGGCCTCCTAAACTCTCACCTTTTTGGGGTATTGCCTGTTTTAGGACAGTACTGAGTAAACACCACAATTTTCTAACCAACTTGCTGCCACAACCTCTCACAAAAACTCACTTGAAAATGTACAGATAATTCCATGGTTCAGTACTGTGTTATACCCACACGTGTCCATACCAAATAATTTATATCATGCATGAGATAGCCAAGGTAAGTTTTAATGGGAAGGCAATTCTGACCAACCATCTGTGCAGGGTTTCCTGAAGCCGTCAGAAAGACGCAACGGCACTTCTTAAATTTGGACACTTGAAGGAGCTACAGTTATCCTGCATGATTATTATGCAGAGTATAAAGTTTGTGAATTAGGTTCATGTTGTCAAACGATTCTCACACACAAAAATAAATAAAAAGCATCTTGTTCACACTAAGCAAACCATAAAACTAACGTCATCATTTAAATTAGGAACAAATTGAACGACGTGCAGTTAGATTCCAGCAATTTCAACTCAACAGCGTACCCTATCTATGGTAAAGACTAAATGACAGTCTTCAGGAACCACCTTTGTAACAGGATGATGCCAGGCATCCACTGGGCTTCGGGGACTGCTCTTACCATTCACTGGAATTTACAGGTGTTCGATTAACCACCAGAAGCTCCCCTATTGCCCTCTGACTGCGACAGCTACATATTGAGCCAAAATGTTCAAAAGTGCCCACTAATTTTGGATTCCTTGAGACATGGTGGGTCTGATTTTCAGAAGTACCAACCACCCACAGCTTTTGCTGGACTTCAGCTAGAGCTGCAAGCATTCAATGCTTCTGAGGCCTCTCAGAAATGAACACCCAAAACCCATACTGCTCCTGAAAAGGTAGCCCACTGAGAAGTGCAAGGTACACACCCAACTGAATGTAAGGCGGAGGTTCTCAAACTGGGAGTCGTGACCCCTCAGGGGGTCGCGAGGTTATTACATGGAGGGTCGCGAGCTGTCAGCCTCCATCCCAAACCCCGCTTTGCCTCCAGCCTTTATAATGGTGTTAAATATATTTTTAAAAGTGTTTTTAATTTATAAGGGGGAGGGGGGCCGCACTCAGAGGCTTGCTATGTGAAAGGGGTCACCAGTACAAAAGTTCGAGAACCACTGATGTAAGGGCTTTAGAGTTCAAATGAAGCCCATTCCCTAGTTAACACAAAGATCTGTGAGCTCATATTTTCATCCAGTTTAGTGTTAATTTACCATGGGCACTACTGCCCTCTACTATGAGAAAACCCTTTAGAAAAAATGTGGAGGGAAGGGGAGAATCTGTAGAAAGAGAAGTTCACCAGGTTCCCCTATTGGAGATTCCTCCAAATTCTAACATTGGGTGTGAATGTGATGAGCTTTGCCTCCCTTGACTGGAAGAAGTCATAGATGCAGCTCCCAAACCTCACAGATGCCAGGACTCCATAGGAGACCTCTTCCACTAAACCTATTTCCTGGTCCCATGCAGCCCTCCTCTGGCTTACTGTCTCTATGCTCCAGTAGAATCATACTTAGAAGATTTGTCCTGTCAGCAGCAAGCAACCCTTGGACTTCCTTGAACAGGAAAATTCCATGCACAGAGGGAGCTACACTGCCAGACTTATTCCTGCCAGGAGTCTGACAGGATTGTAGGAGGATATTTGCTACACCCTCCACACACACAGATCCTTGGACCTAGGCAGAACTCTCCACACAGCTCTCTGCATGTCCCAGGACAGGGAGAAGATAGTGCTGCAAAATTCATGGACCCTGGACTGCTCTGAAGACAATGTGTGACCAGGGACAGATTTACACATGGAGGATGTGTCCTCTATGCTATTCTCAGATTTGTACCTTCCAAGGCCAGATGGACCATTGTGATCATCTAGTCTGACCTCCTGTGTAAGGCAGGCCGTAAAACTACCACGAAATAATGCCTAAAGCAGATCTTAGAAAACATCCAATCTTGATTTATAAAGGGTCAGTGATGGAGAATCCACCACAACACTTTTTAAATTGCTGCACCAGCTAATTACTGTTTTTAACCACCCGAACAATTTACGAAGGGTCATTGTGGAGTCTCCATCACTGACCATTTTTATTAGGTCTTCTGCATTTTGCTCTTTTCATTAAACACAATAAAAAACAAGAACCACATTCCAGTTGGCCCCAAGTACTTAATATTGTCAATAGGGCACTGATTCAAAAATATTTTTTTGTATGCTACGTTAGTCATTTGTTCTGTGCAACATTACTCAAAGAATGACGCTGCAATGCTTGAAAGGGCGACACCAAGGATTCCTCATCGAGTTTTCTTCCCTACAGATACTTACAGTAGTGCTTTTGTTTTCATTGAGCTCAAGTTACTACTCCAACTCAAGACAACAACTTGAGAATATGATCATTTAAAAATGATATACATTTATATTTCCCCTAAGTACTTTTATATAAGGGCACTGAGTTTGCATACAACATTTCAGGGCTGTTCTTATTCTTGCCTTCTAAGACAGCTACTAATATTTTAATCTGACTAAATCAGTAATACCAAATTTTTAGCCACCTTCAACCAGGTATCATATTTAATCTGTGCAAAAATGCAGTAACTGCAGCTATTGAAATGTTGTAATTGTACACTCACAAAACTGAAGGCTACTCTTTGAAAAACTGGCCATTTAGAAAGAACACTTTCAGGTTTAAAAGAATTACATAGCAACATTCCTGACCTGCATTATCACAATACCTTGGATAATCGAAATGAAGATTTTTTTTTTTTTTTTTTTTTTTTTTTTTTTTAAGTCTAGCGTACCTCTCACTTTTTTCCACTATATTTAGTTAGAATATTGAAGCAGGCCTTTAATTGTGTCAATCCTGCAGAGAGATGTTTACAACTGAACAACAAACATTTGCATTGCAGGGTGTTGTTTTGTTTTTAAAACAATCATGGAAACTTTTCTTAGGTTTTGCACCATTTTTTGAAAGAATGTAAGTCATACATTTTGGGTCTAAAATCCGATTTGATAATGTCCCTATCTAACACAAGAATAAAACTGTTACTTACTCTCTCAAGATCTGAACTGTGTTCTGCAGAGAACCTGCTTTCAAAGAATCCAAGATGAGTATACAAGGCCTGTTGACAGCAAAAACAAAAATCAGCTTAATCTTTCATTAGGCATATTAGTTGAGTGGCAAAAAGAGGTTTTTATTTTGTGACTTAATTTCAGTGATAATATGAGTAGAATGGTCAAGGAATCAATGGGGAAACCTGAACAAAGCACCCTTAAAGGTAACCCTCATTCTGTGTAAAGCTGAATCAAGTGCTTCGTGTTGCTACCAAATTGCTGAATATGGACACTTAAGCGTTGTTACATTATCATGAAAGCATAAACCTACCTTTTACAAACTTTCTTTAATTTGGAATTACTTAAAGAGCTCTGAAAAACATAAAATACATTTTACAAGCTGTATCCAGAAAAAGCACAAAATGACTTAATATTTTTATTAGGTGACACCTGATGGGATAAATTAATATGTAACAAAGTGATCAAGAAACTGAAATACCTACAATACATTGAAAGCAATCAAATATTAATGTATTTCACTGAGAGGTAAACAAAAAAGGGACTTCAACATGAACTTTGAAATGATAAAATTCTAACAGAGGAATCAAATAATATTTCTTGTTTTTAAAAAATCCTTTAAAAAAACAATGTTTTTGCTGCTTCCCGTTGATGTTTATAGTGATCATTTCAGAAAGAGAGAAATTGACTAGCTAAGTAGTATACTGGGGAATCAATGAAACCCCACAAAGTGCTATCAAACGCACAAAGTAAACACTGAAAAAATAGAGAAACTTTAGAGAAACGTTTTTTTCCACTAACTTCTTGTCTACTCATTTTAGGTACTGTAACAGGGAAATCTTTTTCAAATTAGTGAGATTTTCAAGGTAACTACGTCCTTTTAAAATATTCTCTACTCTAACTGCCACCAACAAGAACTGGAGGTTCCTTATCTGTAACTGGAGGTTCTTCGAGATATGTGATCCCTATCTGTATTCTACACATGGGTACACATGCGCACCATGTGCCTGACTCTGGACATTTTTAGTAAGCAGTATCCTTTGGTCTGCACCTATGTAGTGGAACTCCTCATATTCTGAACTGAGGGCATAAAGGGCAGTGTGGACCGATGCCTCTCCAGATCCTTTTCTTACCATGAATCTAGAGATGTCTGTAGCAGCAGGAATGAAGGGCAGTAGTGGAATACATATAGCGACCACACATCTCAAAGAACCTTCAGCTACAGGTAAGTACCTCCACAGATGACAAATTCATTCCTCCCGAGTTCAGGGAGGGGCACAGAGGCAGATGCTGCACTTAATGGTGATATGAGGCAGAGCTGGTGGTTGTGGGTAGGGGAGACAGTTCTTGAACCCAGAAAATCTTGGCATAGTCCCTCTTTGGAGGAAGAAGCTCACTGGGGTGGGGAGTAACTAAACTAACTATAAAAACACTAAAATATTATGCCATTAAACAATTTACAAATAGTATTCACAGGTTTACAGAAGAGAAGGTCGAAGCAGACATGGGATTCTGACTCAAGCCATGCAGCAGTAAGAAGGAACTGGAGAGGCATCAGTCCTCACTGGCCTTTATGCCCTTGGTTCAGAGCACGAGGAATTCCACTGGATGTGTGCAGACCAACGGACACTGCTTACTAAAATTTTCTGGTCTCAGGTGCGTATGTACACCCATATTTGGAATACACACAGGGACTTGAAGAAGCACTAAGGGCTAGATAGAGAGTTTACTCTCAAAGAGGGAGTGAATGGCCCAGAAGAAACTGCGGAAAGGAACCGTGACTCAGACGCACCTCTCTGGGTCAACTTCGCCAGAGCTCCTGTTTCAGGTTTGGGAGAATATACTGCATCAGCCCATTACTAGCCATACATTATATTACCGTCCCTTGCATCCAATCAGTTCTATTGGCTGGTGCCTGGGGGAGGTACTTCCCCTTCTCATCCACTTACTTTCAAAGAGGGAGTACCAGGCGCTCAGGCTCTGCTTTCCATCTTGTGACTCTAGTTCTGACCAAGTCCTATGCAGTCACATAGGGGGTGGGGATGGGAGGAGTTCACACCCTTTCAATCCTTTCTGCAGCTGCATTAGACTGAGCCACAATCTAACCCATACCCTTTCTTAAAATCAACAAACATCCGCCTGCCTGCATTTTTCCTCCTCATTTTGCTCTCCCTGCCAGTCTCAGAGGTGATAGCTCTGTAGAACCCAACCATCCTAAAGACACTTCTGATTCATAAAGAAGCTCATCTTCCATTACCGCTCTGTCAATCTTTAAAAGAACAAGCAGAGCCCAGCAGCTCAAGATTGGGCTCAGAAGATGCAGAATCAAGAAGCTACAGGGAAACATGTCTCAGATACTATGAAAGCAATAACCCAGCCGAAAAACAATACTGATTCAGATACAGATTGTAAACCTTGCAAAACAGTCCTGCAAATTTACCAGCCCAGATATAACACATACTCCTCTGTTCTTCACTAGACATTGATAATGAAACAAATCATTAATATTTTATTCAATGTTCAAAAAAACTTGCTCTGAGAGAGTAAAATTTTACAAGGTTGAGCTGTTAAAAACATTAATGGAAATTATTACTCTCCTCACCATATGTAATTCACTTCTCTTGGAAGTCAACCTACTTTGCTAATGAAGACCCTGATGGCAAATATCAAGTAGGATCATAAGAGTCAAGTCAATTTTATACAAATGTAATTTTATTTTAAAGCAGTGACATTCAAGTAGTCTAGTTATGCTAAGCAAAAATAAAACCCAAGCATGTCCTTGTCCAATACAGCCAATATATACCACTACTTGTTATTGTTTACCTAAAGGGACATTAGCAGATAGTTTTGTCCTAAATTTTATTATTAAAGGCAATTTTTAATCTGACAGTGTCAGATTGTCACTAAAGACTTCACAGTGTCTTCCTTGTCTGTACAGAAAAGTACTTACTTCATAATGATTTGACTCCAAGTTTGGAGACGAAGCATGATGATCTTTACCTAGTGTGAGACAGTAAATTGAAAATAACAATTATTTTCTATTTTTTTGGCTGAAATATTTGCATTTCCTGATCAATGGCTCTATCCGCATTGTAAAGAAGACGGCATGAGCATAAGCTAGCTTTAGTTCCCTTTGGTACAAGCACGTCTGAATGGCTGAATATTGCTGAAGGACTTCACTAGGGTTCTGATCCAACTCGCACTGAAATCAATGAGAGATTTTTCATTGACTTTGATGGGAGTTCGACCAGGATCCTAGTATGGAAACCTCACTTAGGACTATATCATGCGTGGATCTGTCTAAGAAAGTTGCACACAGGCATCAAGAACACAATACAGCCCCTAATATATCAGGAAATTTGACTATATATGGTAACCTAAAAAATCCACTAAATCAGTCTTGCAAAGGATTAAGTTTTCTTTGATAAGTGCCTCATTAAAGCATTCAGGTATTACTGAAGCTAACAGTTTTTCATCATTTTCTCTTAAAAACCCCCACTACCTTCTGAGTGCAGATTGCTCTTTACATCCAGTTCTTCTTTATTCTTCCAATTATCATTGAAGACCAGCACTGTGTTGGTTCTAACTGTTTCCCTCTTCTTTTCGGACTGAAGTGGAGATTGCTGAGTCTGGGACCACAATGACCCCTGATCTGGACAGTCCTCATATACCACTTCTTCTAACCAAGGAAAGCAAATAACTGCAATGTACCAGTGAGACCTGTCATAGGGATGAGAGGAAAAATAAAAAAAGAGGTCAGCAATTCAGTATTCAAGAGTCCTTTAAAAGTTGTGGAAAGCCTTTGGTACTAGTGAGCTAATGGAACTAATGCATTATTGCTCCACTGTAATGTCTATCAGTTCTGACCTTTTCGATGCTCATTTAGAAGGACACAATGATACACATATCCTCCTACTCATTTTCACCTCTGCAGCAGGTGTTGCAAAGATAATTCTCACTTTCCTGGTTCTCAAGTACTTCTCCTATCTGGTTCTCAACACACACTCCCTGCAAACAAAACAAAACAAACAACCAAAACAAAACCCTCAGGATACCCTAATCAACTGATCAGTGCCAGGTATGAAAACATGGAGATAGTCCACTATATATTCCGCCAACCTGAACATATTTAGATGACCTCACTCTGCAGCTGCTCTTTTGTATACACAGATTCCACTGACGTCACTTATCAACTTCAACGGGACCTCCATGGTGCGGGGCAGTATAGAATCAGGCCCACATATTGGTTCCGATACTGCAGTACTATGTATTGTTCTACAGGGAACTGCTTACAGGAAAGTACCCAAGTTCATAGGGTATACAATGACAACTAAAAAACACTCGCCTAAAAATAAAACCCTTTCTGCAATAAAGACCCACAAAGCAAAGCTTACTGGAGGCAAGGAAATATCTTTCTTCAAACCAGATGCACATGAAATGCAAAATTTGGAAGAACTTTATTTTAACTAATTATATTTTCCGCACAACGAATAGGATTGATCTTTATTTTACTTTTAAACTCAGAGTCTATGTAATTATTTTCTTGCTGACCAACGAGCCAGTATCAGCACGTGGAAAAGCTTAACAGCCCTGGGAGTGGTTGTACTGATCAACCAAAGCATTTCTAACCCTGGTACATAATGAGAGCACACCCTAAAACTATTTAGATTACTACCCCACTTCAGTTCTGACATTTTATCCAATCTTCTACATTGCTAGAGTTAGAGACTAATCTGTTACACCACTGGAAATGCGGGCTCTTCATCTAGATCGAGGTGGGCAAACTACGGCCCACGGGCCGGAGTCATTTTAAATGGCCCGTGAGCTCCCGCTGAGGAGCGGGATCTGGGGCTTGCTCTGCTCTGGTGCTCCAGCCGGGGCGCTGGGTCAGGGGCCGCACACCATGCAGCTCAGCCCCGCTCTGGCGCTCCAGCCAGGGTGCTGGATCAGGGGCTGCTCTGGTGCTCCAGCCGGGGTCGTGGGCCTCACCATGCGGCTCAGCCCCGCTCCAGTGCTCTAGCTGGGGCACAGGGTCAGGGGCCACTCCACGCGGCTCCCGGAAGCTGTGGCATGGCCTCCTCCAGCTCCTACGCACTCCAGTGTCCACCTCCGGCGCTCCAATGGGAGCTGCAGGGGCGGTGCCTGTGGATGGGGCAGCGTGCAGAGCCGCCTGGCAACACCTCTGCGTAGGAGCCGGAGAAGGGACATGCCACTGCTTTCGGGAGCCGCTTGAAGTAAGCGCCGCTTGGAGCCTGTACTTCTGAGCCTATCCTCACACTCCAACACTGTGCCCCAGCCCTGATCCCCCTCCCACTCTCTAAACGCCTCGATCCCAGCCCGGAGCACCCTCCTGCACCCCAAACCTCTCATCCCCAGCCCCACCCCAGAGCCCGCACCCCCACCCAGAGCCCTCACCCTCTCCCACATCCCAACTTTGTGAGCATTCATGGCCCACCATACAATTTCTATTCCCCATGTGGCCCTCAGGCCAAAAAGTTTGCCCACCCCGATCTAGATAGACAGCATGGTGTTTAGTGCTTTAAATCTATCTAGGATCAGGAATCCCTAGCTTTCTAGTGGCACTTATTTCTATTGCTGATGGACCATAAAATATTGGACCATGGATATTTCACTGCTCCCTTCAACGATAAATTTTTTGAAATTTTAAGATTCAGAAAATGGCCCCACAAAAAACTGTTTCAAAAGTATGTGTGTCATACTTACTCCTCATTAACAGGCACAAAGATGTAATCTTTATTAAAGATGTTTATATGTCGAGTCCATGTTCTTACTCTTTTATGTCTTCTTTGTGCCACTCTGTGAATACAAAAACAACAATTACCGTTGGTTTGTTTCTTTGGGTTTTTTTCCTGAAGGATTTCAGCGCTGCCAATGGTCATTAACTTATCACAAGTCTTGCAATACGTGGTGTTCCTCTTAAAGCCCCAGATACTGGAGCCATACAGTTATGTGAGAGAGTCTCAGCTGTCATTGAAAAAACGTTCCCAGACTTCCCTGTTGCAGAGAAAATTTTGAACATCTGACTTCCCACTCTCACTGTATGCTCAAGGTCAAAAACCACAATGTAAATAAAATGAACTCTAAATATCTTTTTTATGTATCATGATTTTTGGGGCCAGACTCATGATTTCTGAATGCTTAGGGTTGGCAATATAGCTGTGTTAACTTAAAACCAAATCAAACCAAATATTTTGGAATAATTTCTTTTTCTGTATCCAAAAAGAAGGGCTCTATCAATTTAAACATCTTTAAAGGGAATGTATTTTAAATGCACTGAACATTAATGCGGCAGGCTGGAAATTAGCTCCCCAATAAGCTCTACTGCTTCCCACCTTAAACAAGTCCATTTTAAAAAAAAAATCTCAAGAGCAGTTACAGAGGGGGGAATGCAGAGGCTGTCAAAACACCTCATCAAGAATCTATGATAAGTCACTTACAGAACAGGTGGACTGATCTGTATACTGAGTAATTTTCTGAGTCTTTTCAGTTAAACTTTTTTGAGCTAGGTTATCCATAGATTTTAAGGCCAGAAAGGACCTTTATGATCTTCTAATCTGACCTCCCGCATAACACAGGCAATAGAACCTCATCCACTAACTCCTGCACTGAGCAATTGCCCATGGAACAATTTCTAACCAAGGATCTTTAATGATTTACAAACAAACATTCATGAACTAAACCTCACAACACCCCTTTTGAAGACCAGTATTATTGACTAACCCCATTTTATAGAGGCGAAAAATCTAAGCAACAGACTGTAAGTGCCTTGCCCAAGTTCACACATTGTGGAAGAGCCAGGAATAGAACACAGATCTTTCCTGGTTCTATGCTTGAACTACTAAACCATACTTCCTCTCCAATTTACAGTCAAAAAAATAGAGTTCCATTTTTAAGGGAGACGGTCAAAAAATTTTCAGGTTTTCTAATTTAGCACAGGATGATGTGAAAACTACTGAATGATTTGTAAAGTGCTACATATTAGTCAACTTTGAGTGGAATACACCCCGTTCCAGAAGCCATCTGAACTGTGGCAGTGTCTGTGCGAAGGTACGGACAAAGTGCTGAGGAGGGGGATGGAACAACTCTGCACCCCCTGCATGTTGCTGTGCTGGCTCCGCACAGACCAAAGTAAAGAGAAGGTTTGGGGGCAGGTTAGGGGAGGGGCTATAGGATCCACTACTGTGCAGCTCAAAACGAGCACAGGAAGCATGCAGTGGGAAGGGGTCCTACTAAAATCCGTAGGCAGGAACAGCACCTGTGAAGGGACTACACTGCAGCCTTCCAGTCACCCTAGGATCTGGGGAGAAAGGAAGTTACACAGCAACTTGGCTATTTTGTGTGGGTGTGTTAGGAGAGAGAAATTTCATTCTCAATGAACAAAGAGGGCAATTTCCTCAGCCAGGTACAGCAAATTTCAGAGTACTTGACTTCTCAGGAAAGAATCTGACTCCATATCAGAGAACTGCCCTTACACAATATGAAATCTTCTCTCGCAAAAAAACATGCGATTACCATGTGAACTTAATAAATAAAGGGAGTAGCTATATGTGCTACGCTTAAAAAGAACAATGAAAAAAACTGAGGTCTGTCCTGCAAAACTGCATGAATCTTCAACAGAGGGGTAATCAAACTAAGTGAAGGCATATTAAATTCCAGACTCAGAAAAATCATCTGGAGGAAAGCGAAAGCACTGTTCGTATTTATAATCAAATGTCCATCACAGACAAACTTTAATAAAATCCACCATTACCATCCTATGACTGCAAACCTAAACTGTGACTTGCAGCATATCTGGAAGATCTGAGAACACTCAGAATACTACATGCCAAGGACACTTTATTGAAGATTATGAGTGATCCATGGAGAACATTCATAACAGGAGAACTCTGTATGTTACTAATTTGTTTCTTCCCTCTTCTAATTAAAACCATGACTGTCAGTACTTGTCTGTTAATGTAACAAATTCTTTACTTGTAAACAATGACATTATGGCATCTGGAAGTGAACTTACGACAGTTTGGGATCTTCTTCCGAGTTTTTTCCTGTCCTGGTCAGGCACTTATAGAAGAAGCTGCTAAAAATATGCGACCGCTCAGCAAGCTGCTTTGGTGCTTTCTCCAACAAGAGATACCTACCAAAGAAACAACAAATGCAAATTTTTACTTTATGTGGAAATTACCTTCCCCCTCAACAAAATAATCTTCATAAAAATATTAAGATACATCAGGGTTATCTTACATTTTGTAATCAGTTATCTTCATAGCTGCTAGCCATGTCAAAATTTTCTATTTAACCTATTTTAATTGTGTATGGATGATTATCACGTTAGTATCTAAGTGCCAAACACAGTTATTAAGAGCACAGCCCCACTGAATACACCTTCTGCCTGAGATTTGTGCTCCAGAATCAATGTTTTCATATTTAAATAATTTTCTACTAAAATAAGCTTGAAAACATGAACCAACTGTAAAACAAGCCTGCAAAGAGTATGAAACAATAGGTTACAGGTGTGTATTGTCCCATTCATTACAATTGTATTATTCAATTTCATAGTTAATTCATTAAGTAAAACCCTTCATTTTTTTTTTTAATTAAAATTAAGCTGCTTTAGAATCCACGTCCCTGCTGCAGAATTTATTTTTAGTTTATCACAGAATACTATTCTTCAGCAAAGCTCCTGAAAGGTGGCAGGATGCATAAAAGCCCACACTCCCACTAGCAATTCCTGGAAGCTGGAACCTCCAGCTGGGGGTATGGACTATGGGGTGCAGGAGGGTGCTCCAGGCTGGGACCAAGGGGTTTGGAGGGCGAGAGAGGGATAAGGGCTGGGGGGCACGGTTCCTGGCCAATGGGAGCTGCGGAGCTGATGCTTGGGGCAGGGGCAGCGTGCGGATGCCTAGGAGCCGGAGGGGGGACATGCCGCTGCTTCCAAGAGTCGTGAAGAGCCAAGGCAGGCGGGGAGCCTGCCTTAGCCCTGCTGCGCCGCTGAC
This sequence comes from Trachemys scripta elegans, assembly GCF_013100865.1. NCBI lineage: Eukaryota > Metazoa > Chordata > Testudines > Emydidae > Trachemys > Trachemys scripta. Next base: position 153,177,175 of record NC_048298.1, read on the forward strand.
CAGACTTTTAATGGCCTGGTCAGCAGTGCTGACCGGAATCGCCAGGTGCCCTTTTCAACCAGACTTTCTGGTAACAAATCAGGCACCTGGCAACCCTACTTCACTCACCATTAAAGTATGTTCATTTCTGGAGTGGAAACACTGCAGGTATTCTGCTCTATCTAGAGATTACAACAGTATCTTTGGGGAGAAGTGAAGAATGAAATCCAGCCAACTTTAACTGCAGGGGAATATAGATAGGCTAAAAATAACAGCCAAAATTGGAACTAAGCCAAGTCTTTGCTCTATTGTAATCACCACAGACTGTTTAAAGATCACTATTTTAGGTTTCATTCAAAAATAGATTATCAAAATGATTCTTATTCCTCCCTTCTATTACTTACTTAAGATAGAAGTCAATGATGACATCATTGAGGAATTCTCCATACTCCAGACACTCTAGATCCTCTCTTGTGACACCCAGTCCTCCTTTTGTGGGTGGGGCAGGATAAACAATCAAACTAGAAAGCAAAAGTGATGTTATAACAAGATGAGCTGTGGTTTAACAAGCCACTTACAAAAAATTCCTAATGCCCATGAAATTATGGTTCAGAAGGTGATGAAATAATGCGAGGGTGAATCATAGATGTACATTATCTAAACAAAAAGCTTTATGGAGTGTTTTATGCTAGTTCAAGCAGATGTACTGACATGCTCCTAAGATATAAACGATTCTACTTGTCTACAAAAACAACAAGGAGTCTGGTGGCACCTTAAAGACTAACAGATTTATTTGGGCATAAGCTTTCTTGAGTAAAAACCTCACTTCTTCGGATGCATAGAGTGAAAGCTACAGATGAAGGCATTATATACTGACACATGGAGAGCAGGGAGTTACTTCACAAGTGGAGAACCAGTGTTGACAGGGCCAATTCAATCAGGGTGGATGTAGTCCACTCCCAATAGTTGTCACCAGCAACTACACACCACACCACAGAAACACCAATCCAGGAACCTATCCCTGTAGCAAACCTCGTTGCCTACTCTGTCCCCATATCTCTGGCAACAGCATCAGAGGACCCAACCACATCAGCCACACCATCAGGGGCTCATTCACCTGCACATCCACTAATGTCATATATGCCATCATGTGCCAGCAATGCCCCTCTGCCATGTACATTGGCCAAACCGGACAGTCCCTCCGCAAAAGAATAAATGGACACAAATCGGACATCAGGAATGGTAACATACACAAGCCAGTAAGTGAACACTTCAATCTCCCTGGTCATTCTATTACAGATTTAAAAGTCACTGTCATTGAACAAAAAAACTTCAGAAACAGACTTCAAAGAGAAACAGCAGAACTAAAATTCATTTGCAAATTCAACACCATTAATCTGGGCTTGAATAGGGATTGGGAGTGGCTGGCTCACTAAGAAGCAGCTTTTCCTCTCCTGGAATTGACACCTCCTCATCTATTATTGAGAGTGGACTACATCCACCCTGATTGAATTGGCCCTGTCAACACTGGTTCTCCACTTGTGAAGTAACTCCCTGCTCTCCATGTGTCAGTATATAATGCCTGCATCTGTAGCTTTCACTCTATGCATCCGAAGAAGTGAGGTTTTTACTCAAGAAAGCTTATGCCCAAATAAATCTGTTAGTCTTTAAGGTGCCACCAGACTCCTTGTTGTTTTTGTAGATACAGACTAACACGACTACCCCCTGATACTCTACTTGTCTAGTTATCCTCACTCCCATCTCTTCACACAGCTACTATGAAGTTCACACTTCATGAAGACCTGACAAATCTCCACCTTCTCTTCACTGTTTGAGCCTGACACATTAACCATTGCTATGGATTCCAATATATGCATCCAAGATCTTTTGTGATCAATACAAAGTGTGCAGCATTTGGCAGAAAATTACAAAGAACTTAAACTAATACATGTTTTGATAGGGAATGATGAAATAATAGGAAATGTGACATTAGAATGACCACATCCATGGAAATGTTCTAAAAGAATGAGAGCACTTTTGCTCAATCTATGCACTTTCACAGTGACTCTAATTAAACACTTGGAATTATATCGGTACTCTGTTCCTAACACTATCATACATGTGTAAAATTGAGTATTTGCACTACTACAGTAATATTGCACATAATGTAACACTGCAAAACCTGAGTCAATAATATACAGAAATGACTGAAACTGACAGTTTCCAAAAATCAGGGGAAAAGAAGTATCGGTATTCTGGTTTTGTATGCAACTAAAGCCAGCTATAAAATCTTGTCCCTTATGTGTCCCATGTAAAAGCATATGGCGGGCAGACACACATTTCTCAGATTTCAGCAGCTTTCTATAAAAGCTGGTAAAACAGTGGCTTTCTAAACTCGCCATAACCCAGATGGACAGTGTATGGTCAGTAACTTAGCATGGTTCTGAACTTTAAACCTTTTACCATTACTCTCTCAAATAATAATAATTAGAGGATCTACATTTCTTCCACCTAAGGACATGGTACACTTATAGCCTAAGGCGTTATTTTTATGCGCCTGACGAAGTGGGTATTCTCCCACGAAAACTTATGCTCTAATACGTCTGTTAGTCTATAAGGTGCCACAAGACTCTCTGTTGCTTTCTGCAGATCCAGACTAACACGGCTACCCCTCTGATTTTTAAAATAACTATTTGTTAAAAATATTTGATGATAATTGACTGTGTTAAGTGGGGAAAGATACAACAAGCCAGATTCTCAGGTAATTTAAATCAACACTGATATAATTTACACCAGCTGAAGGTTTAGCTCTGCAGTTAACATTTACAATGTAAAAACTTGACTCCAGGCCAATACTCATGCTACCTGATTTGAACTGTGTACTGAGCATTTCCACTTTTAATCTCTCATACAAAAACAAAACAGTGTTAAACTTTCAGCTAAAATGGAGTATATGTAGGAATACTGGCCCATGTTAGAAGTAGGTGAACTATGGTTTTAAACTGAGTTGGGATATTAGCATGAGTCACAGGCTGAAAGCCTGTGAAGAAAAGGATGAAATCATGAAAAAGAAGAGTTGTGTTAAGACTTATAGTAACCCTTTGAAATGTTTAAGTATTTAATACCAATATTTAAGCATTTAACCTTATTTAAAGTTTGGACTACAGAAATCAAAATAAAATACTGTTAACTGGGTTCTACATGCAATAAATAAATTGGTTATGTAAGCAACTCCTTCATCGGGCCTTAGCTAAGGTCCAATAATTTGCAATGACGTCACTTGTTTGTTAAGGGTATAAGCATAAATTCTTCAAGGTTCATTGCTAATATCTGCCTGACAAAGTTTGAGCTAACCAATATGGGTCTAAGCATCCCAGGGTTAGCCCAAATTTAAGTATCTTAATTAAACGCTTGTGAATGTTTTGTTACTATTTGGATGTAGTAAATTGCTTATTATTTAGGATTTTTTAGGCATGTTTAAAGCAACTGTATAAATACCATTTGGCCTTTGGATTTAATAAAGATATTTATGGTTGAATTAGTGCCATGGTAATAACCTGCATCAATATTAATAATTCCAACACTGTGTAAAACATAAGGCCTTAGATGCAATTAACAAAAATCTGCCATTTAATATTGAGAGCAGACATAGATACAGCAGGAGCTTGGTGCTAGTTATCTTCTAATATATTGCTGCATCCTGTTTTATAATTGCTGTATTGACTGACAAAAAAGATCTTGTGATAAATAATGTGGCTTAAGACACTCAGAGAGCTAAGTAGCTCAAACATGACAGAAGGAACAGTGTTTTACAGTGAAAACATTATTTAGAGCCAAATCCTGGTCCCATTGAAATCAATGGGGGTTTTACTGGGACAGGATTTAGCCCTTACTTCACGTATTAACTTTTAATGAAATGATCTTAACTTTAATGCATGGAGCATAGACCCGCTTCTCTCCCATTGGCAATGAGAGCTGAGAGACTGAAGTAAAGTGCAGATCTGGTTAACTTACAATAGAAATACTTCACATGTAACATAGCACCTTTCACCCAAAAATCTCGAAGTGGTTTACAAACATTAAATAAGTCATCAATTTATTCCGGCTATTTACTTATGTAATTTGCAATCGTGGGCTTTTTTCTTAACTGATAATTTAAATAAAGCATACATACTTCTGAACTGGTCCAGTTTCTCTTATTTCTTTCCACTCATCATCTGACTTAGATGACAGAGCAATGGAATAACAACCACCATTTTGCTTCTGTAATAGAGCATAACTTGGCTTGGTGACATTTGCTTTTGGTTCCTGCTGGTGGAGAGAAAAAGAAAAAACCTAAACCAAAAAAATCATCTTTATACACAAGTGAACACACAGCAAAGGCCGCTAGACGTAAAACAAACAAAAGTACATTTTGCTATCTATAATAAATCTTCATTTATTATTCAATGAATTCATTATTCATTAAATCTTCATATTTTGTCCCTTTCTTCTCCTGCCAAAAACCTACTTGCTGGCTAGCAAAAACAGAATTTAACACTTACATGCAACATAAGCAGTTCAGCGGTAAATGTATCTGCGAGCCAAAGCACACATATAGACAACAAGACTAGGTGACACCTATATAGCCCTTTTCTCTTCAAAATGGTTTACAAACATTAGTCAGCCATGTGAGTTGGGAAGTATTATCCCCACCTTTTTGAAAAGGAAATAGAAGCAGAAAGGACAAGGCTAGAATGTCAGAGGTGCTGAGTACCCCATTGGCTTCAATGGGAGCTGCAGTTATTGGGCACATCAAGCCTTTAGTGACGTGGCAACGGCTACAGAGCCATCACAAAAGCAGGGAGCAAAACAGATGAACTCTTGACTTCTAGTTTTGTACTCGGACCAACCCACCCTTCCTATACCAATATTGTTACTGAATAGAACAAATATGTCTGATTATGGAACTGACCAATCCCCCAAATGTCAGAACTTTCAGCTTCCAATTTTTCCCTCTAAGATGTGCATCAGGGCCAGACTGCGCAATAAACCCAGTGCCCTACAATGGCTTGCGCACCTAGAAGCAGAAGGCAGGAATGGGATCCTTGTGCTTCTCTGAATGCAAGAAACATGGTCTGGCTGGCTCTTGCACAGGTTTTGTACCATGGCAAAGGGCCCTTTGAACCCTCCTCCTGTGCATCCTAACATGGGACAATCTAGAACTTAATGCAGAATGTAACTATTGTAACAAAGGTTATCGATTCTTAAGTATGGAAACAGATACTTTTATTTTCTGTGGTTAACTGAAAATGGCTTGATTTCTCTACTGGCAGTAAGTGACTTGACTTCAATGAATCATTTGAGAGTCATTTATTAACCTGAGATAGGGGGTTCACAAGAACTGGAGCGCTGTCCTTCTGCATCTGCTGCTGAAATGAAGCCTGGCAACAATTCATAAAGGAGCTTTCCTCAGGCGACAAGTCCTTAAACAAAGGTAATGCCTGCTTCCAAGACAAGAAGTCAGAGAGATCTGGTGACCTGTTTTTCTTGCTCACTTCCGCAATCATCTCATTCAGCTTAATCTGTTCTCTTTCCGTGAGCGGTTGGACAAGTTCAAGGAAAACAAATTCGCTAGATTTGGCTGTAAGAAGAAAAAAGGCAGAGCATTAACTGAGACTGACGAGATATGGCAGAACTTCAGCAATAGTTGCATGGATTATAATTGTCAGATCACAGCACTGATTTGTTGAAACAAGTTATTATTTACATTTCAAAAGTTTTAAATTAAATTTAACAGGCACAAAACAGCCAAGCATAAAATACCTAATAGTGCCTCCTTAAGGTTTCCTATTAAACAATAATGCAGGGGTCGGCAACCTCTGGCATGCGGCTCGCCAGGGTAAGCACCCTGGCAGGCCAAGCCAGTTTGTTTCCCTCCCGCGTCAGCCGATCGTGGCTCCCACTGGCCACGGTTCGCTGTCCCAGGCCAACAGGGGCAGCGGGAAGCCGCGGCCAGCACATCCCTCGCCCGTGCCGCTTCCCGCAGCCCCCATTGGCCTGGGACCGCGAACCGCAGCCAGTGGGAGCCACAATCGGCCGAACCTGCTGATGCAGCAGGTAAACAAACTGGCCTGGCCGCCAGGGTTCTTAACCTGGCGAGCCGCGTGCCATAGGTTGCCAACCCCTGCAATAATGCCTCAAAGTCATTTGGGCTGATAGTCACAACTGTCTACTGGATTAGATTTACAATTACCATTAATTTCAATGCATGTGAATTCCCTAAGCGATTTAGCCTTACTAGATCTGGGCATCATGAATGCCTAAATCAATTACAACCTGTACTCGTTAGGGACTACATCCTGAAAGCAATCTTTTCTGAGTCCCTTCTTCTGGCCTTCAAACAACCCCCTACCCTCCTCATCAGAAGCAAGCTACCCACAGAACAGGATACATCAACTCAAAGCAGCACCAGACCTTGCCAGAACAAATGCAAAACCTGCAGACATATCTCCACTGTTACGATGATCAACACCTCCCATAACACATCCTTCAAGATCCCTGGGTCCTACACATGCCTATCACAACATGTGGTGTACACCTGATCCAGTACACTAAATGCCCCAACAACACCTATGTGAGTGAAACCAGACAATCACTATGCTCTCAAATGAATTCACACAGGAAAACGATGAGAGACAACAACACCGTATCACCTACAGGTGAACACTTTTCACAAAGCCATCATTCTATATCTGATCTCTCAGTCCTCATTCTCAAAGGAAACCTACACACCATCACCTTCAAAAGATGAGCCTGGGGGCTTAAATTCATAACTTTACTGGACACTAAAAATCGAACTGAAGGGAGACACTGGATTTATGGCTTATTACAACAATCTATCCCACTAACAACCTCTACCCCCCATGGTGCTCCTTCCCCCCACCCCCTCCCCCAATGACTGGAGGGATGTTATCGAGCCACTTCACCTTGAATGGCCCCTTGAAATGTGTGTTAATGACTTATGCTAAACAATCAGTTCTGCCTTCTATTAGCTATGACACTGTTTCCTAGAAGAGCTCTGTGTAGCTCGAAAGCTTGTCTCTCACCAAGACACTGATCCAGTAAAAGACATTACCTCACCCACCTTGTCTCTGTAAGGCAGTGGTTCCCAAACTGGGGTTCGTGAAATGTTACAAGGGGTTCTCAGGGAAAAATTCCCTAATGACGGACAGAGCTGTCTCTAGGGTCCCCGGGCAGCATAGGGCCAGCAGCCCGGAGCCCCTAGACTTCCAAGAGCTAAGCAGATCAAAGCAAGCAGATCTATCACACTGAGGAGACTTCACCTCCCTTTTCCATTTCTTATAAGGAGTCTTGAAGGTTGATATTTTTTGCTGTTTTTAAAATTAAATAGGCAGCTAGTATTGTTTTTAAAATGATTATGAAGAATAAGTTTAAGCTTTGTTGTAACATGTCTTGTTTGCCTGGACTGCTCAAGACCTGAATGCTTGTGTAGGAGGAACTCTTTGAGTTAGCTCCTTAAATACCTTCATGCTGTTTCACATCTGATACTCCTTGATGAAACATAGGAGCCTTGTCTTATAATAGGCTTATTCGAAGTGATACAAGCTACAAAAGTGAAATCTTGGAAGAGTGTTGCCGTTTTCATAATGCAGTAAAAATACTGTAATGATAAATAATACTTAATAATACATAGTGGGTAATAAGCATGTCACACAAAAAATTATATTTCCAAGATCACTGCTTTTATAATTTATACTCAGGTAAAGGAGAAAATCCCTGGAAATATTATTTTTAAGAGGGGGTTCACAAGACTTGACATTTTAGTGAAAGGGGTTCACAGGTTGTTAAAGTTTGGGAACCACTGCTGTAAGGGTATGTCTACACTGCAATTAAAATCCGTGGCTGGCCCCTGCCAACTGACTCAGGCTCGGGGGACTTGGACTGCAGAGCTGTTTAACTGCAGTGTAGGCTTCTGGGCTTGGGCTGGAGCCTGAACTCTGGAACCCTCCCACCTTGCAGGATCCCAGATCCTTCTGGGTACCTCTACACACAGAACACTACAGCGACACAGTGGCACTGCTGCAGCTGCGCTGCTGTAGCACTTCAGTGAACAATTCCCATCAGCATAGGTAATCCACCTCCCTAAGAGGCGGTAGTTAGGTCAAGGGGAGAATTCTACTGCTGTCTATGGCAGTGGTTAAGACGGTTTAAAAAATGTGTCACTCAGGAGTATGGATTTTTCACACCTCCAAGTGACATAGCCCAGGTCTACACTAGCGGAGTGGGGGGGTGTCGACCTAAGATACGCAACTTCAGCTACACAAATAGCGTAGCTGAAGTCGGCGTATCTTAGGTCTACTTACCTGGCCGTGAGGACGGCGGCGAGTTGACCGCTGCCGCACCCGTCGACTCCGCTTCCGCCTCTCGCGAGCTGGAGTTCCGGAGTCAACGGGGAGCACAATCAGGGATTGATTTTATCGCATCTACACTAGTAGACCTGCCCATAATTAAACCAACCTAATTCCCTAGCGTAGACTAGGCCTCACTCAATTTCTCACTTTACAAAACTCCCATTCCATGCATAAAAGCTAATGCTTACCCTAAATTCTCTCTTTAAATAGAAGAAAGCACATTTATAGGTTACAAGTACTACTGAATCTCAAGGACTATTGACACTACAGTTTTAATAATGGTCATGCAGTTGCTCATTTATGAGTCAAAATATTGTGGGCTCAGACCAGTCGTGAGAGATTCTCCATGTCACTTCAATTATTGACTTTCATCCTGTTTCCTATTCTCTCTCTTTTAAACAACAGTAATGTGGCTCATCATCTCCAAGTCAGAGCTGCTACATCAGACAAATTATTCCCTCATTCCTGCCTAATTTATAAGATCTCTGAATGTATGAAGGAGAATTATATCCCCACATTATTTCTTGCATGGCATTATAGATGTGCTCGGTGCTTTACAAAACAAAGACAATCCCTGCCTAAAAGGCTGTATAAACAAGTTAAATAATCTATCTGCATTTGACCTCTTGTGGGATTTTTCTATTTGATCCAACAAGATTGCACCACGGTGTTACATCACATTTTGGAAGAATCAAAATATCTCCTGCTGTCTTCCAAGATATTCTTCTTGCACATTCACCTTCAGAAGACAGAATCCCTGGAGAACACCATACCTGCTCTTAAAGAGATACTTATTATAGTCAGCCTGATTTTGAAAGCCATCTGTGATAGAGCAGAGAAACCTCCCACCAGCAGAAAAGGAGTTAAAGAGAGTGTATAGGTCCAGCTAGCCCCCACATATCTACAGCCAATGACAGGTCTAAAGGGAGAAGGAGAGAAAGAACCTGGCTCAGTTCAGGACCAGCAAAGAGAGGCAGGGGGTAGCTTCAATACAAGCCTGACAGCCGTGACAGCTGTTGGGGGGAGAAGCACTGTAGCCCTGATCAAGAGAGACTGTTGAGGAGACTGAGGACCATCTAGCAGTGAGTGAAAGGTTATGATTTGACTGTAAAAGACATTGTGGGACTAGGACACTCTAACCTTACATCTGTCCCCACTCAGAGGGACCGGATGCCACAAAAGGTCCACAAGGGGGTGCTACTCCAGGCGAGCCACTACAAATTGTTTGGACTAGAGAAGCCATGCCCCAAACTGAAGGGACATAAGTAGGAAGTAGGTCAAGGCAGCAGACTTGGACTCTGCCAGGAGCATCCTGCCGATGTTGCATCACACACGGCCCAGGACCCCCTACCACACTCCCTTACAGACTGAGACCCAGATGCAAGTTGAGGCTAGAAGTTTTCCAGTCTAAGGTGAGAGAACCAGGCACCTCTACCACCTGGTCAGAGAAGAAAGGGGCCAAAAGTCAGGTTGCTAACCAGTTGGCTGCCTGGCCTTCTGAGCACACTATCACACCATCCATATGCAGAATACAATGTTGCACAGTTCAAAGGGGCACATGTATTTCTGTACTTTTCACATGACTTCCCATCAACTTCACTGAGCTTTAGACTATGCCATTAATTTGTTGAAATTTTGCATTACATTAGATTAATTTTACTTCCCCTTTTAGGGAAAGCCAACTAAACAGATGAATTTTGAGAAAGCAAAACTGACCACTTTTTGCCTTTAAATAATTAATGGTCTCCTGTTTCTCAAACATTTAAAATCTGAGATAGCCACCTGACTGCATGCTTATATATAGCAAGCAAATTTTTTTCATAATGTCTTAAAGGGGCCCATGAATAGCCCTATCATATACTCACATGGCTTGCTTAAAACAGACTTCTCCAATTGGGTTTCAATCTTTTCTACGTAGTCTGCAGACAGCCAAAGGAAAATGAAAGTGCTACTCCTTGAAGAGTGACAATCTTCATTATTCCTCCACAGGCCAAACTTCCTTAGGTGTATGGTATCCACTGACAATTCTATGTTCTTATTAGGAGACACTGTAGGAAACAGGGTTTAAAATAAGCAAGTCTTACCACTGAGATACACACACAAATTTATTGCATATTAAGACACACAAAATAAAAGTCAAATGCCATTGTATTAAACTTGTGTATCATGAGTAGTATGTGAAGTTACTTTTCTAAGACTTGCACTCTAAACAGAAAGTTACAAAGTTGTAATACGAAAGCACAACTGCACAAAAGTGGGTTTATAAAAGTTTTAACTCATTTTCCCTAAGAATAGCTGTAGTTATATTAATTCTCTAGCTATTACATTTAAATTCAATTGTGTCAGAAACCCAGCTCCCCTTCTTTCAGTCAATTCATCTGTCATCAATTAAAAATGGCAGAGTAACACTTTCCATTGAGTAGTGGTTATATGCTCATTATGTTATAATACTCTGAACAGGTGACTTAACATTAAAATACTGGTTTATACTTCCTTATCTTTAATTGATAAGGAATTTCCTTTAACACCAACATGTAACATTTCACTTGGACTGCAAAAATTTATGTATGTGCTAAACTTCAAGTACATGACTAGTCCCTTTTACTTCAATGAAACTACTTGCTTTTACAATTAAGCACATGCTGCTTAAGTCTTGGCAAGATCAAGGCCTGAGATAGAACAGTGATGGGCTCATTATAAATATCACAGATGCTACTGAAATAGTTGAAAGCTACTAAGCTATTAATTACTGTATCATAAGAACTCCCTCACTTTGGTCTAAATGCCATATTGAAAACAATTAAGGAGGGAAAGCGCTTGCAGAACAGTAAGTTATACAAAATGTTTTCATAGAAAATGTGTTAGTGTTTTGCACATGGTTTTGTTAAGAGGAGGCCATGATGTAATACAGTATCTTACCTTGAAATGGGATCTTAATATACCTTGTAGTAAACTTAAAGGAAAAATTAAAACAGTAAAAATTAGTTTATTTTTCAACATTATTGCTCAAAACAATTAAACAGCAAACATTTATTTTCTGTACATTCCTCTTTCTGCTCAGCTGAATAAGCTGAAAGAAAAAATATTTGATTTGAAAACTTAGGCAAAAATTTTTTGACCAGGGTGCCTAATGTTAGGCTCCTAAATCCATAATAAGGCATCTAAATAACTCCAATCTGATTTTCAGAGATGCTTCAGCATCTCAAATCTCCATGGAGTCAATGGTAGCTAGCAAGAGGCCCAGGTCCCCTAAAAACCTGGTCACTTTTAAATAGGTGCCTAAATATGAATACAGGAGCCTAATGAAACTTAATAATTTTGGTAGTTGTTTTATACAGATAATTTAAGAACTTTTGTATTAGCAATCACATGGTAGTATAGTTCTGCATCTTATACACATCTTAGGGCAAGAAGTCTTAAATCTACTGACAGAATTAAACTGTTAGGATAAAAATTTTAAATTCTAGCTGTTGATACTGATTCTACGAAAGTCACAAAGTACAGTTTGAATGATTTTGGCAAGTCTTTATTTCATTAGACTTTTACGATACATTTTATTACTGTATGAGAATCTTTTTCACAGGGCACACTAGCAATGGAAACAGCTGAAATTATTACTAAGGAATGTCCTGAAGTATGAATTTATAAACCAGAATTGAAAAATGTGTCCAAACAAAAACTTGGATTTTTTTTAATTGCAGTATGTACACCGAGTCTGGTCTGGGAATTGCGGAAATCCCATAACCTCGTAACATACCTGGGCTATGGTTTAATCTCTTTCTTGGTTTATATTTTTTTATAACATGATATGTATGTTGCCCCCTCTGTCCATATTAAGATTTTGGTGCTGTTTTAATGCTCTTTGTTTTAAAACTACGATATAGAGCGCATCTCTTTAAATGAGAAGTTTTGGAGCACACTGTCCATCTGGAATACAAACATTAAGAGTTACTTTATTGTAAGATCGGCAGTATTCCAGTAAAACACCATTGCTCTTGGTTTCAAGAGATGTTACGTCTGATCAGGCCAGTTTTTGCTTTCCAGCTGTGATTTTAAAAAATTGTCCCAGTTTGATTTATGATTGAGAATGTAAGTACCCTGCCTACTCATATTAATCTTGCTTTCTGAAAACTTCAGAGCATGTATTCCTTGGAAAACATCAGCAGCCTTCCAGCTACTGAATGGTACACATCTGTACAACAGATAGGAGGTGATGAGTTACATGGACACCTCTTGATCAAAACAACTGGTAGGAAGGGTGCAGGTCTAATTTCAGAGTTATCAGTCTTCTTTCAGGACTTTTCATCCTTTGAAGTCTATTTATAACATGTGGAACATGGCAGAAGTTTTGTTTTTATTTTTAAAGCCAAAGACCCATCACAGTAATCAGAAGTCAACTTACCGTAACACAACCTGTTGACGTTCCTTTTATGTTTCCTATATACAGCGTAGTAATCTTAATATCTAATGCTGGCCCCATCTGTATACTGGATGTGTTACAGGAAGGTAAGTCTATGGAAGAGTTATCTTCAAGTGGTTCAGCTGAAATCTATACAATTAGAAATATTTTAATACAGTCCTTGAAATGAGTTTTTAGTCCTAACCTCAAGATATTTTCCCCCTGCGGTTGTGAGAGTTATTTATGAGAGTTATTTTTCATACACGTTTTCCATATTACAAGACACATATGTTATTATTACTAAGGAACCAGTTCTGGTGTTTATCCTCTCAGTGGGTGAGAGGCAACTCACTCTTCCTAGTTTGTGTCACTTTATCAAAATGTAAGAGTGCTCTTTCAACTCCATCCCTTTGCAAACTGATCTAACCCAAAATAAGACCCATACAGTAGAGTAGCAGCAAATATCCCTTTTCCCACATCAAACCCACACAATCCAACTTAAAACCAATATTCATGGCATGTTGCAATACTTCATCTATAGGAAAAGACAGCAATGTCTATTCTAACTCGATACAAGACTACATGCAGGGATGTTAGACTGAGTACAGCAACACAAAACCCAATGGTATAAAATTAGTCAGTGAGTTACTGAACTTGCTTTTACCATGAGCTTTAGATTCAAATCCCATTTTTAGGCATAAAGGAAATGAGCAGTTTTAGCCTATGTTATTGTAGCCGTGTCGGTCCCTGGATATTAGAGAGACAAGGTGGGTGTGGTAATATTGTTTATTGGACCATCTTGTGTTGGTGAAAGAGAGAAACTTTCGAGCTTACACAGAGCTGCTCTTCCTCTTCAGTTACATCTTGCAATAGCTCTTCTGCCAAAGGTAACTCAGGCTCTTGCTCTGTTTCTTTATTATCAGTTGTGTCGTCATACACGGGCTGCAGATCCAGCCTTTCTGAATCTTTTGGTTCAGAAGAGCCTTCATCGTCGCTGGAAAGAACAACTAAAGAGGAAAAGTTTCAGAATAGCAGCCGTGTTAGTCTGTATCCGCAAAAAGAACAGGAGTACTTGTGGCACCTTAGAGACTAACAAATTTATTAGAGCATAAGCTTGCATCCGAAGAAGTGGGCTGTAGTCCACGAAAGCTTATGCTCTAATAAATTTGTTAGTCTCTAAGGTGCCACAAGTACTCCTGTTTTTTAAAGAGGAAAATGCATTTTTATAAGACTCAGATTTAAGAATAAATTGTAACTCCTATCAAATCACAGATTTTTGGTAAGAAAAAAAAAAAAAGCCTGTCTGCAATTGACACTGGGGTTTAATTAAACCCCATTAAACAGGATGTTATGCTGACTTGGTAGACCTGGGGTTGAACTATGCACTACCATGTAAGCAATCAAGTTACATACATTCATACACACACAAATATACGTGTCTGTATCTGTCTCTCTCATTGGCTTGGAAGGGGCAGAGAAGACTGTGAAGAAACTACTATAATGCAGACTGACCTCCATTGCTCTGCACAACCCCTACTGGCTAATTTAAGAGTGGCATTTACAGGCTCCTAAGAGTACCACCCAGTCTTCAGCTAAAAAGATGTTAATGTGCATCTGCAGGGATACTAGGGAGGCAGGAGAGTAAAACAGCAAAAAGGACACTGAATAAAATAAGCTTACATTTAATGCAACACTATGGTTCTGACTTAAATGATCACAAAAAAAAGGAGATTCAAACTTAAGGTTGACACTGTATCCTTTACTCACTCCAATATGATTTTTTACATAGACATGCACACTTACTTTCAACAAGATTACTGGCCTAGTAGATGAGGCGAAGCTGTAGATGTGATATATCTTGATTTTAGTAAGGTTTCTGACACAGTCCCACATGACGTTCTCAAAAACAAACTAGAAAATGTGGTCTAGATGAAAGTACTATAAGGTGGGTGCATAACAGTTATCAGTGGTTCGCTGTCAAACTGGGAGGATTTATTTAGTGGAGCCTCACAGGGGTCTGTTCTGCATCTGGCACTATTCAATATTTTCATTAATGACTTGGCTAATGGAGTGGAGAGCATGCTTATAAAATTTGCGGATAATACCAAGCTGGGAGGCATTACAAGCTCTTTGGAGGAAAGGATTAGTATTCAAAATGACCTTGACAAATTGGAGAATTAGTGTGAAATTAACAAGATGAAAATAAATAAAGACAAGTGCAAAATACTACAGTTAGGAAGGAAAAATCAAATGAGGAATAACTGGCGAGGCAGTAGTACTGTTGAAAAGGATCTGGGTACAGGGGATCACAAACTTAGTATGAGCCAACAATGTGATGTAGTTGAGAAAAAGGCGAATATAATTCTGAGGTGTATTAACAGAAATGTCAAAGCTAAGACATAGGAAGTAACTGTCTAGCTCTACGCAGCACTCATTAGGACACAGCTGAAGTACTGTGTCCAATGCTGGGCACCACACTTCAGGAAAGATGTGGATAAACTGGAGAGAGTCCAGAGGAGAACTATAAAAAATGATAAGAGCTTTAGAAAACCTGACCTATGAGAAAAGGTTAAAAAACTGGGCATGCTTAATCTTGCGAAAGGAAGACTGATGGGGGACCTGATTATAATCTTCAAATATGTTAATGGCTGTAATAAAAAGGAAGGTGATCAATTATTCTCCATGTCCTCTGAAGGTAGGACAAGAAGCAATGGGCGTAATCTGCATTAAGTGAGATTTAGGTAAAATAAAAATATTAAGAAGCTAAGATATTAAGGTAAAGATGTTAGGAAAATCTTTGAAACTATAAGGATAGTTAAACGTTGGAAGAGGCTTCCAAGGGCACTGAGAAATACCCATCATTGGAGGTTTTTATTAACAGGTTAGACAAACACCGCTCAGGGATGGTTTACATATATTTGGTCTTGCCTCTGTGCAGGGGGCTAGAGTGGGTGACCTCTCGAGGTCCCTTCCAGTCTTACTTTATATGATTTTATATTTATATAGAACCTTTTACCAAAGGATCTCAAAGCAATTTTCAGGCATTAATGAATTAAGCCACAACACATCTCCTTAAGATAGGTAAATATTTCTCTCATTTTAAAGATCAGAAACAAGCAGCGTAACTTGCCCAATGTCACACAATGAGTCAATTGCAGAACAAGGAACAGAACCCAGAAATTCTGTCTCCCTGTTGCTGTTCCTTAACTACAAGACCATCCATTCCAATAGTACACATCATGCACTGTTCTGAGATTTGTGCAATGTTTTAGTGACAGTGTGATCTCTGATCCATACATTCTACTTCAGGTATTTACACTAGTAAGTCACGCCTGCCTCTTCTAAGTTTCTAAAAAAAATCAATAAATATAACTATTGCCTACACAGATATATTACATACTTGGCTCAGCTGAAACAAATGACTGATTTCCCTTGCAGATTCTGTTGCGCAACTTGCTCAGATACTCGGACATGTCCATCTTTGGTTTACCAGCAGTGCCAACTAGTGGGGAAATCCTCATATCCTCACTGGTGGCAGAATACTGCTTCTGCAATGAACTCCTGGGAGGAGCCTCTGAGCAGTGTTCCTTTGCACAGCTGAGAGCTGGTTCCAAATGGTCACAGATGGGTGTTTCTTTACATGCTGCCTCTACAACCAGGGAAATATTTTCCTGAATCAGGTCAGATCTGTGGCCCTGGGTTGAAATTATTCTTCGTTCTTTCTAGAAAACAAAAATCCAAGATTTAATCTTTTCTGGGGTGCAAAATATACATTTATTTCCTGACCTTGCTGAGAGATGTTGCTTAACATTTCAGATGGAGCTAAGTTTAGGACTCAGACTGGGGTTAATTCTTCTTCCCCCCATCCTATGACGATGCAGAACATTTACTTGACATATAGTAAGCAGAGAACAACCTTTCTGACCATGATTATTTTCAAACTGAACAAGAAACCAGTATCTAATCTTTTGGCAGCTGACCCATGGGCTGCCATAGATAAGCAATGAGCACTTCTAACTCCCATCAAAAGCAGAGTTGGGGGTACTGAACAGCTCTCAGATTCAGCCCATTGGGAGTTCAGGGCCTGATCCAAAGCCCACTGAAGTCAATGGGAGTCTAATCACTGACTGCAAGGGGCTTTGGATTAAGTGCTTACAGAGCACCTATCATTGGTGCATTCAGGTGCTTGAACACAGATGACTTGTATTGGACTCTGCTCTTACTTTCTGCAAGTTCAGTTTCTCAAACTTGAATTCCCTTTACCCCTTTTTTTCCTTGCTTAACAACTGATCAGAATAAACTATTTATCATCTACAGGACTCCAATAACCGACTTGCAGTTCATAATTTTAAAATATGTGAAGGTTATGGTTTATTCTCTTCTATTAGTGAAGGAAGCTATGCTACTGAATTTATGCTATAATTAGCTTAGTGCTTTGAAATAAATTTTCTCCTTTGAATCGTTCATTTGCAGTGTAATAATAATTAATGGTTCCAAAGCGCACTTTAAGCCATGGTTTAGCATTTTAGATTACAATAAAAAGGGTTAAAACGGAAATAAGTAAAAAAAAAAAAAAAGTAATTTTGGAAATGAAAAAAATAGTGAAAGGAAAATTAGCACACCAATACATTCTGCTACTTAAGCACCAATGCTGGAAACACTTACACAAGTAATTCTACATACCTGAGTAGTCACACAAGTTCAAACTGGATAATAAGGAGGTGATATTTAAAATACATCAGAAACATAAAAAATCCTAAGAGTATTGGGCCATTATGAGACAAAAATGGGGGAATTAATAATAATACGGAAATGGCAAAAGCGTTCAATATTTCTGCTCTGTATTGGGGGAAAAACAAATGATGTAATCATATCATAACACTCTTTCCATTCCACTAATATCTAGTTAAATATCAGCGTCAAGGCTGCTTTCCCACTCTGAACTTTAGGATACAAATGTGGGGGCCTGCATGAAAGCTTCTAAGCTTAACTACCAGCTTAGATCTGGTCCGCTGCCACCATTCCCAAAGCTAATTCCCTTCCCTGGGTAGCCTTGAGAGATTCTTCACCAATTCCCTGGTGAATACAGATCCAAACCCCTTGGATCTTAAAACAAGGAGAAATCAATCAGGTTCTTAAAAAGAAGGCTTTTAATTAAAGAAAAAGGTAAAAATCATCTCTGTAAAATCAGGAGGGAAAATAACTTTACAGTGTAATCAAATTTAAAGAGCCCAGAGGAATCCCCTCTAGCCTTAGGTTCAAAGTTACAGCAAACAGAGATAAACACTATAGCAAAAAAGTACATTTACAAGTTGAGAAAACAAAGATAAAAACTAACACGCCTTGCCTGGCTGTTTACTTACAAGTTTGAAATATGAGAGACTTGTTCAGAAAGATTTGGAGAGCCTGGATTGATGTCTGGTCCCTCTCAGTCCCAAGAGCGAACAATCCCCAAAACAAAGAGCACAAAACAAAAGCCTTCCCCCCACCAAGATTTGAAAGTATCTTGTCCCCTGATTGGTCCTTTGGGTCAGGTGTCAGCCAGGTTACCTGACCTTCTTAACCCTTTACAGGTAAAAGGATTTTGGAGTCTCTGGCCAGGAGGGATTTTATAGTACTGTACACAGGAGGGCTGTTACCCTTCCCTTTATAGTTATGACAATCATCACTAAAAGTTAGACATTTTTTAAATCAGCAGTCCGGATAACTTGCATCTAAGAGTTAAAAGAGCTGGCTGCAGAGCTCACTGGACCATTAATGTTGATTTTCAATTAGTCTTGAACATGGGGGCAGTCCCAGTGGACTGGAAAAAAAAACTAGGGTTGTGCCAATGTTTAAAAACAGTAAGCAGGATGACAGGTAATTACAGGCCTGCCACTCTGACATCGATCTCAGGCAAGATTATGGAGTAGCTGATACAGGACTCGATTAATAAAGAATTCAGGGTAATATAATTAATATCAATCACCATGGGTTTATGGAAAACAGATCCTGTTAAACTAACTTGATAGCTTTTTTGATGAGATTACAAGTTTGATTGGTAAAGACTGTAATACTGATTATAATATACTAGACTTTTGTAAGGCATTTGACTTGGTAGCACATGACACTGATTAAAAAACTACAATGATATAAAATCAACATGGCACTATGATGGGGTGCTCACCCCACACCAGCCCTGAAGGGGTTAAGGTGGCCCAAAAAGGGCTAATTAACCTACACAGTTGAATCTCTTGGGAGGCACAGGGATTTATAAAGAGTAATTACTGATGAAGCCCAGCTGGGGGAGAAGCTAGGAAAGGATTATAAAAACAAGAAGTTAGTAGTAGCAGGAGGGCTGCCGGGAGAGAGACTGTAGTCATTCTCTAGAGCCGAGAGGTAAGAAGGAGGAAACCCAGGATGGAGAATAAGTAGAGCCCTGCGCAGATACAATATATATATCCATGGATGCGGATATCCGAGGAGCTGCAGGAATTGCATGGTGAAAGCAGCAGCACGTCGGGCCGCCTCTCCCAGGAGATAGCGCCCCACACTGGCAGCTCCTCCGGCATGGCTGTTCTGCCTCCAGCCCTGCCCACGGGATGGGGAGAACCAGGCTCACTGGCAGCTGTCCTTGGTGCTGCTAGTGTGTGCAAGCAGCTCGCATGCCTCCAGAGAGGAGACGCAGAACGTTGTCTGGAAGGGACTCCTGTCTGGAAGCCTGTGAGCCACTTACACACACTAGCACAACCAGGAACAGCTATTGGTGAGCCTGATGCCCACCCCAGTGTGCGGGGCTCAGGGTGGTACACCCATGCTGGATCAGCTGCCGGAGTGGGGCGCTGACTCCTGGGAGCAGCGGCCTGACATGCTGCTGCTTTCGATGCTGTGGTTCCCAGTAGAGCACTGCAGCTCCACAGATACCGATTTATATCCACGGATATAAATTTTGTATCCACGCAGAGCTCTAAGTCCTGGGATCCTACCCCTGGAAGCAGGGTCAATCCCAGAGAAGTTGTGGGGAAAGACAGCCTGAGAAGCCCCGGTAGGAAGAAGCCCAGTGAAAATACCAGCCAGGATGGGGACTGTGTAGACCTTGGCTGATGTTCATAGGATTCCAAGGCTGGAACATGGTGTAGACGGGGGGCCTGGGTTCCTCTACCAGCAACAGGAAAGTGGCAGAGGATTGTTCGAGTTACCATCCAGACAGCTGATCTGGTGAAACTTTAATACCTTGGAAAGGGGCATTATATAGTGACTAGTTGGAGGGGTGGGTCATGAAGAGAGAGCACTGTGAATTACGGGAAGAGGAATGACTACACCAATGGAATGACCATCAGCAGGGGGTGCCTAACGGGAAGAAAACAGCTATACCATGCCTGGTCACAAGGAGGCGCTCTTACGGTGAGTGAACCCCATTACAGGCACACATTAGATGGACAAAAAACTGGCTGATAGGTCTCAAAATGAGACTATAAACAAAAAATCATCATTCAGCACATGTATGTCTAATGTGGTGCCATAGGGATTAGTTCTTGGCCCCACCCTACAACATTATCATGAGTGAGGTGGAAGAAAACAAAAATTCATCACTGATAAAGATTGCAGAAAACTCAAAAATTGGGGGAGTGGCAAATAATGAATAGGACAGTTCACTGACAGAGTGATCTGAATCACTTGGTAAGCTGGATGCAAGCAAACATATGCATTTTAATAAGTCTAAGTGTCAATTTATACATGGTGGGAACAAAGAATGTAGGCCATACATACAGGATGAGTGACTATCTTGGAAAGTAGTGAATAAGATTTGGGTGTGGTGGATAATCAGCTGATCATGAGCTACCAGCAGTCTGATGCTGTGGCAAAAAGGGCTAATGAAATTCTTGTATGCATAAATAGGGGAATCTCAAGTAGGAGCACAGACATTATTTTACCTCTGTATTTGGCACTGGTGCTACCTTTGCTGGAATATTGAGCAACCAGAATGATTAAATGATTGGAAAACATGCCTTAAAGTGATAGAAGGATCTCAATCTTTTTAGCTAAACAACAAGAAGGTTAAAGGGGGCTCGATCACAGTTTATAAATATTTACACGGGGAAAAAATATTTGATAATGGGATCATCAATCTAGCAGATAAAGGTATAACGCAATCCAATTGCTGAAAGTTGATGTTAAACAAGTTCAGACTGGAAATAAGGCATACATTTTTAACAGCGAGAAATTAACCATTGAAACCATTTAACATGGGTCATGGTGGATTCTCCATCATTGGCAATGTTTAAATCAAAAGTGGATTTTTTTTAAAAAGATACACTCTAGGAATTATTTTGGGGAAGTTCTATGGTTTGTGTTATATAGAAGATCAGACTAGATGATCACAATTGTCCTTTCCGGCCCTGGAATCTAAAAATCTACTCACATATGTAGAGTTACTCAGATAAATGTTGCAGGGTCAAGGTCTTAGTGTGTTGCTATAAAGGGCCTGGTCTACACTACGACTTTAATTCGGATTTATCAGCTTTAATTCGAATTAACCCTGTAACCGTCCACACAACGACGCCATTTAATTCGATGTAAAGGGCCCTTTAAATCGATTTCTGTACTCCACCCCAACGAGCGGAGTAGCGCCAAAATCGATTTTAGCAATTCGAATTAGGGTTAGTGTGGCCGCAATTCGATGGTATTGGCCTCCGGGAGCTATCCCACAGTGCATCATTGTGACCGCTCTGGACAGCAATCCGAACTCGGATGCACTGGCCAGGTAGACAGGAAAAGCCCCGCGAACATTTGAACTTCATTTCCTGTTTGCCCAGCGTGGAGAGCACAGGTGACCACAGATACCTCATCAGCACAGGTAACCATGCAGGCTGATAATCGAAAAAGAGCACCAGCATGGACCGTGAGGGAGGTACTGGATCTGATCGCTGTATGGGGAGAGGATTCAGTGCTTGCAGAACTTCGTTCTAAAAGACGAAATGCAAAAACTTTTGAAAAAATTTCCAAGGGCATGATGGAGAGAGGCCACAATAGGGACTCTGAGCAGTGCCGCGTGAAGGTCAAGGAGCTCAGACAAGCCTATCAAAAAACAAAGGAGGCAAACGGTCGCTCCGGGTCAGAGCCACGGACATGCCGCTACTACGCCGAGCTGCATGCAATTCTAGGGGGGCTGCCACCACTACCCCACCTTTGTTCGTGGATTCTGGGTCGGGGATAGTCTCGACGCCTGAGGATTCTGCCGATGGGGTAGAGGAGGAGGAGGAGGAGGATGAGCTTGCAGAGAGCACACAGCACTCCATTCTCCCCAACAGCCAGGATCTTTTTATCACCCTGACTGAAGTACCCTCCCAAGCCTCCCAAGCCAGTACCCAAGACTCTGACCCCATGGAAGGGACCTCAGGTGAGTTTACCTTTTAAAATATAA
Organism: Trachemys scripta elegans; assembly: GCF_013100865.1. Classification (NCBI taxonomy): domain Eukaryota; kingdom Metazoa; phylum Chordata; order Testudines; family Emydidae; genus Trachemys; species Trachemys scripta. The sequence goes on from NC_048298.1 coordinate 153,199,370, forward strand.
AACTTGTTTTAAAAGCAAACAGTTTTTAATGATTACTTTGCCTGACTTTGCATTCGCGGTCAGTTCAGCTACTGGAAAAGTCTGTAGCTACTGGAAAAGTCTGTTAACGTGTATGGGGATGGAGCGGAAATCCTCCAGGGACATCTCCATGAAGCTCTCCTGGAGGTACTCCGGAAGCCTTGCCAGAAGGTTTCTGGGCAGTGCATCCTTATTCCCTCCTCCATGGTAGGACACTTGACCACGCCATGCTTGCAGCAAGTAATCTGGTATCATTGCCTGACAAAGCCTGGCAGCGTATGGTCCCGGTGTTTGCTGGCATTCAAGCAACATCCGTTCTTTATCTTGTTGTGTAATCCTCAGGAGAGTGATATCACTCCTGGTAACCTGGTTGAAATACGGGAACTTAATTAAGGGGACAGAGGTGGCCGTTCCTACTGGGCTGTTTGCCTGTGGCGGAAAATAAATCCTTCCCTGCAGTTAGCCAAGCGCAGATGGGAAATTGGCCCTGAGTTTTTCGCGTTTGGCTAGCAGGGATCTTCCCTGTTACCAGCCACGCGGTGGGGGGAGGGTACTGTGATCATCCCAGAGAATTCATGGCGAGGGGGGGGGGTCGGCGGCGGGGGGGTGGGTAGTTTGGTGCCTGCAGGGATCTTCCTGCAGGGTTAGTTTGTTTTCTGGTGCTGCTGAATGTTAACAGAAAAACCGCAGCACTCTACTTGCCTGAAGGGGCCCAGACAAGCACCACCACACTGCCCCCCCCCCCAACTGGCTGAGATTGGCCAGGCTTCTGCAGCACTCTACAAGCTATGCTTGGTATGTTGGAAAGCACGGACGGCGCTGAAGCTTACCATGGCCGCATGCAAGCCGAATTCTGTTGCCCAGACCTGTGATTGATCTCTAGCAGCAAAGCCACAGGCACTCAGCATTAAGAGGCAAAATGCGACCTTGCACAGAAATCACATGTGCTATGTAATGTGAACAGTGTTGGTCACCGTGAAAGAGTATAAGCATTGTTCTGCAAAATGTAGCTTTTAAAACAATTCTCTCTTTTTTCCCCTCCCTACAGCAGCTGCAAATTCCTCAAGCCTCCCTCCTCCATCCCGAAGGTTATCACAGATAAGGCGTCGTAAGAAGAAGACGCGGGAGGACATGTTTTCTGAAATTATGCAATCCAGCAGGAGTGACAGAGCTCATCTGAATGAGTGGAAGGAAACAGTTTCAAAGTATAGGAAAGAAGTCAGTGAACGTGAGGACAGGAGGGACCAACGTGAGGAGAGGAGGGACCAACGTGAGGAGAGGAGAGACGATCGAGATGAGAGATGGCGGCAGGAAGACCAGAGGATGAAGGATGCAACGCTGGGGCTGCTCCGGCGTCTGGTGGAGGTTCAGGAACGGCTGCTGGAAAACAGACTGCCGCTTCAGCCCCTGTTCCACCCTCCCCCCTCCCCATGTTCCGTATCCTCCTCACCCAGACGTGTAAGAACGCGGGGGGGGGAGGCTCCGTACACCTTCCCATTCCACCCCAGTAGACAGCCCAAGCAAAAGGCTGTCATTTTTTTAACCTTTTCTTTGTGGCTTTTTCCTTCCCAGCAATCCTCCTCCCAAATACCACCCGGGTTCCCTCCCTCTTTTTCTAATCTATTAATAAAGAATAAATGATTTTTAAATGATAGTGACTTTATTTGGTTTGAAAGAAAGCTGGGGGAAGGGGCAGGGTGGGTTCCTTACAGAAAATCAGTCAGTAAAGGGGGAGGGTTTTCATGAAGGAGAAACAAACAGATATTTCACACGGTAGCCTGGCCAGCCATGAAACTGGTTTTCAAAGCTTCTCTGATGCACAGCGCTTCATGGTGTGATCTTCTAATCGCCCTGGTGTCTGGCTGCGCGTAATCAGCAGCCAGGCGATTTGCCTCAGCCTCCCACCCCGCCATAAAGGTCTCCCCCTTACTTTCACAGAGATTGTGGAGCACACAGCAAGCAGAAATAACAATGGGGAGATTTCTTTGGCTGAGGTCAGAGCGAGTCAATAATGAACGCCAGCGGCCTTTTAAACGGCCAAATGCACATTCTACCACCATTCTGCACTTGCTTAGCCTGTAGTTAAACAGCTCCTGACTCCTGTCCAGGCTGCCTGTGTATGGCTTCATAAGCCATGGCATTAAGGGGTAGGCTGGGTCCCCAAGAATAACTATGGGCATTTCAACATCCCCAACGGTTATTTTCTGGTCCGGAAAGTAAGTCCCTTGCTGCAGCCCTTTAAACAGAGTAGTGTTCCTGAAGACGCGAGCGTCATGAACCCTTCCCGCCCAGCCCGCGTTGATGTTGGTGAAACGTCCCTTGTGATCCACAAGTGCTTGCAGCACCATTGAAAAGTACCCCTTGCGGTTTATGTACTCGGTGGCTTGGTGCTCCGGTGCCAAGATAGGGATATGGGTTCCGTCTATTGCCCCACCACAGTTAGGGAATCCCATTGCAGCAAAACCATCCACTATAGCCTGCACATTTCCCAGAGTCACTAACTTTCGTAGCAGCACCTGAGTGATTGCTTTGGCTACTTGCATCACAGCAACCCCCACAGTAGATTTGCCCACTCCAAATTGATTCCCGACTGACCGGTAGCTGTCTGGCGTTGCAAGCTTCCACAGGGCTATCGCCACGCGCTTCTCAACTGTGAGGGCTGCTCTCATCTTGGTATTCTGGCGTTTCAGGGCAGGGGACAGCAAGTCACAAAGTTCCATGAAAGTGCCCTTACGCATGCGAAAGTTCCGCAGCCACTGGGAATCGTCCCAGACCTGCAACACTATGCGGTCCCACCAGTCTGTGCTTGTTTCCCGGGCCCAGAATCAGCGTTCCATGGATAGAATCTGCCCCATTAACAACATGATCTCCAAAGCACCGGGGCCTGTGGTTTCACTGAATTCTGTATCCGTGTCTGTGTCCATGTCCTCATCATGCTGCCGCCGCCGCTGCCTCCTCTCCTCGTTTTTCTGGTCCTGGCTGAGCATAAACTCCACGAGAACGCGCGAGGTGTTTGCAATATTCATGAGTGCTGTCTTGACCTCAGCGGGCTCCATGCTTGCCGTGGTATGGAGTCTGCAGTGTTCACCCACCCAGGAAAAAAGGCGCGAAAATGGTTGTCTGCCGTCCGTTGCTTTCATGCAGGGAGGGAGGGAGGGAGGAAGTGAGACTGTACCCAGAACCACCTGCGACGATGTTTTTTGTCCCATCAGGCACTGGGATCTTAACCCACAATCCCAATGGGCGCGGGAGACTGCGGGAACTATGGGATAGCTATGGATTTGCTACCCACAGTGCAACGGTGCAGAAATCGACGCTAGCCCCGGTACTTGGACGCACACCACCGAATTACTGTGCTAGTGTGGCTGCACTCATTTCGACTTTATACAACCTGTATCTCAAATCCGAATTATCTAAATTCGGATTAATCCCGTAGTGTAGACGTGGAAGGAAAGCTATCAAGATTCGAAACATCACAACTTAGCCAACAGGTGGTACATAATGTCTTTTAAAGACAATTTACTAGTTACTGGTATAATCTTTGGATTTAGTTGTGCTATTCACGCGAGAAAATACTGTAACACAACAAAATGTTACTTACATATGACGATGGTACTTTTCCAGGGGAACTTGCATTACATGGATCAGGAAAATGGCCACTAAATCTTCTTTTCCTCTTCTCAGAATTCAGACAACTTGCTTCCCTCAAACCAAAAGAGGTATAGTTCAAGATTTTGCTTTCTTTATCTTGTTGATCGCTTTCCTTGTTTTCTATACCAAAGATTTTAATAAAAACAACAACAAAAAAGAAGAGTGACTTAATAGGGCACAATATGGTAACATTTCTATTAAAATTGCTGCTAGTCATCCTTAAACATCTTCACTGTTTTCAAATTGTGGTCAAAGTGACAAAAATTTAAAAAGTGCATCGATTACCATATTTGCATCCACACAAGATTTTTCTCTCTTTCTTGCATGTGTTTACTAGATAATTTCCCGCCCGGGGAAATGGCGATATACAATGAAAAATTATTTTAAATTCAAAACCAATCTGAAATCTGAACAAATCTGCAATCTACAGGAGCAAGAAAAGGATGCAACTGAACTCATAGCTCACCTCAGAGTAGGAATGTTATCCTCAGTACCTAAGCCAGTTCTAGCCTTGGTAATTAACATTCTGCCTCCCTAAGTCCCTCCTGCAGTTTCAGCTGGATACAGTATTCTGCCCCTCTTGTAAATATTGCTAAGAAATGTTAAAAAATGTGTGTAACCCACACACCTCCTGGGTGTGGTGCTCTGTCCCCTCTAGTGGCACCCAGACCACTTATAGATTAATGAGTCTGCTACAGCCTTAGCTAAGGTCCCTGTGGCTTTTAGCTCATGCAGTACAGGCTCATGCCATTCGCTTCAGAGGTCCAGAGTTCCATCCCACCTGCCAACAACTGGGGTCTGTCGGTGTTACACTTGCACATTACACCACTACTGCAAGACAGGCAAGCTAGTGAACAAAATCACTGTGTAGCATTTGTACAACAGTTAAGTTCATGTAATATTTTAACATCCTTTGAGACAAAAGGCTTTGTATAAAGTTGCGATATTATTGTTAGGGTTGTCAATCGCAGTTAATGCATGCGATTAATACAAAACTAATTAACTAGATTAAAAAAATAGCTGCGACTAATCGCAGTTTTAATCACACTGTTAAACAACAGAATACCAATTTACATTTATTATAAATATTTTTGATGTTTTTCTACATTTTCAAATATTGATTTCAGTTACAAAGTTACAGAATATGAAGTGTTCAGTGTTCACTTTATATTATTTTTTATTACAAATATTTGCACTGTAAAAAAGATAAACAAAAGAAATATTATTTTTCAATTCACCTCATACAAGTCCACTTAGTCCTACTTCTTGTTCAGCCAAATCACTAAGAGAAACCAATGTATTTACATTTACAGGAGATAATGCTGCCCGCTTCTTATTTACAATGTTACCTGAAAGTGAGTACAGGCATTCGCATGGCACTGTTGTAACCAGCACTGCAAGGTATTTATATGCCAGATAGGCTTAACATTCATATGCTCCTTCGTGCTTCGACCTGTAGGGTCTAAAGCAGGGGTGGCCAACCTGAGCCTGAGAAGGAGCCAGAATTTACCAATGTACATTGCCAAAGAGCCACAGTAATACGTAGCAGCCCTCTGTCAGCTCCGCCCTCTCCCCGCGCCTCCTGCCCACCGGCAGCCCTGCCAATCAGTGCCTCTCCCTCCCCTCTCCTCCTGATCAGCTGTTTCGGGGCATGCAGGAGGCTCGGAGGGGGAGGAGTGAGGGCATAGCAGGCTCAGGGGAGAGGGCGAGAAGGGGTGGAGTGGGGGCAGGGCCTGTGGCAGAGCCAGGAGTTGAGCAGTGAGCACCCGCTGGCACACTGGAAAGCTGAGCCTGTAGCTCCAGCCCCGGAGTCGGTGCCTATACAAGGAGCCGCATATTAACTTCTGAAGAGCCGCATGTGGTTCCGGAGCAACAGGTTGGCCACCCCTGGTCTAAAGTTTTACATTCTTTTGTTTTTGAGTGCAGTTATGTAACAAAAAATTCTATATTTGTAAATTTCACTTTCACAATAAAGAGATTGCACTTCAGTACTTGTATGAGGTGAATTTAAAAATATAATTTCTTTTATCTTTTTTACAGTGCAAATATTTGTAATAAAAATAATAATATAAAGGCAGCAATGTACACTTTGTATTCTCTGTTGTAATTGAAATCAATATATCTGAAAATGTAGAAAAACATCCAAAATATTTATAATAAACTTAAAATGGTATTCTATTAACAGTGCAATTAAAACTGCAATTAATCATGACATTTTTAAAATCTTACGATTAATTGCAATTATTTTTTTAATCGTTTGACAGCCCTAATTATTATAACTGAAGGTAGAGCCTGAGGCTTCTCTCTCAATTTCCTTCTGTTTGTGGGTTTAAGTTATTGCCTTAACATTATTTAAAATTTAGCTTTGGATATTTGATACCATATGGATATTTTACCCCACACACTTCTGACAAAATGTACATACTGTTCACAAAGCAAAACCTTTGTATTACCTTCTTTTTCTTACACCCTGCTTGTAAATCTAAGGCAAATATCCAGTTATTCAACTGTAATATCCAAATATTTAAACGCAAAACAATTACTCTTCAACACCAACCTTTCTTCTGCTGGTCATATCTTCTTACAGTAAACAGAGCATTATTGTTTTCTGCTTCTTTAGAAGATTCAGACAATTTCAGAAGACTGTCATCTGTCTTCTTCTGGCACCATTCATTCCTGTAAAACAGCAACTATGAATTCTCCTTAATTATGCAAGAGTACTGACGAACCCTCTCTATGGATATCAGAGTAGGATCAGACTACAGAATCCTGCTTCACTAGTAAGTGTTGTGAAGCACAGCAAAATACAATGCAGACTAATTCAGTTTCCTCCATGGAAATACACTACTAGACGTACTGACATTAGCAGTGTTGATCACTAGTGAAAAGGATGCTTCTAAGAAGGTGCACAACATGAGAATCTGATTCGCTGGTAAGGGTCATTTAAATATTGTTCTGCCAGTGCTGCCTGCGAAGCACTGTTGAGACAATGATCAGAAGCACTGACTGCAAAGAGAAAAGCCATAGTCAATTAAATATCTCCTTCCCTTTGCCATTAACATCAGGTACAGGGGCAATATAGCACATTTCAAATTATTTGAGACTTTAAATGGGCACAAGATTCCAAAGTATGAGTTATTCCCAAGAGAAAAGGTTTTAAACAGAGAATTCCAGCTAAAAGGGTCTTGAAGAGGATGTGCTTAGCACAGAGGGGTTGAAGGAAGATAGGGAAGATTACTGGAAACCGATAAAAGGAAAACTACGGGTCTTAGTCTGTGCCTATTTCTCAAACTGTTGGTTTTATTTTAAAAATGGAAGCAACAATAGCAGAACCAAGAGGTTTACTCCGCTCTACAACTCTTTTTTCCTGTACAAAATGTACCGATAACAAATTGATGTCACACTTCAGTTCTGAGGGTCTGATCTTGTGAGCTGCTGACGGCCCTCAACTCCTATTGAAGTTAATGGGAGCTGACAAAGCTTAGTACTGTACCAAAAAAGGAGACACCACCTAGCAGGATTGGGACCTGCCAGATGTGGGTGCCTAAATGCATTTCCGACACCAGCAAAAAGGTTGGTCACTTTGGACAATAAGCCATATTAATCTATTTTATATTTTCCATGCCAGTTGTCTGCTTCAACCTGAATTTTTTGGGAAAATTTCAGACAAAATAGTTCAGCCATTTCAGAGAATGAAGTGAGGGGAAAATATGTTCATTCGCCTACGTTAAAAAATTCTGGAGACCTTTTCTTTAAAAAGCATTCCCTTGATTTAGAGCAGTGGCTTGAAATTTGGCACAAGAGTTGCCTTTGAGTCAGGTAAGTGCCTTTTGCTGTCCTTGTGAAAATCCACCCAAATCTGGCCAAGTTAGAAGACCATGAAAAATTATAGTTTGCACATGCTCAGTAGAGACTTCTTATATTCTAGCAGCTCAACTCCTCAAATTCCCTCCGCAGCAGTCCAGGGCAGAGCAGGACTGTCTCTGCAACGGCAGCTCTGGATTGCTGCAGGCTGCGCCAGGTCAGGGTCCAGGTACCTGAACTGAGAACAGGGAGACTATTTCTCTGGCTACGTCTACACTGCACACCCCTTGCGGCAGCATGTAAAGGATGTGTAGCTACATGCCAGGCTGCGTTCACTGCAATGTGTAGCTACAAGTATCAGTGAAAGGCTCTGTCAAGGGGGAGGCAACGGGAAAGAGATCTGGCAACGGGGAGCTGCCAGTTATTTTTCCTGCTGCCTCCTAGCTCCTGGAGTTTTTCTCTGTGGCAAGAAAAGGCTCAAGCAGCAAGGAGCCATTGGAGCCTTTCCTCACTGCCTCCCTCTGCCAGAGCCTTTCCCCAATGGGGGGGAAAGGCTCTGGCAGTAGGACATTACACTGCTAAAAACAGCATTGTAAATGGAGGAGGCATTGTTTGGGTGCGTAGAGAGCTGTGTAGGGTATATACCCACTGGATTCAGGCATGTCCTTACTTTAATCACCTAAGCAGTGCTTCATTGTCAACACTTCTATTTATACCTGGGCCAGGGGGCAAACAGTGTATGTACTCTACATGCTGCTGTAAGAAGTGAGCAGTGTAGACGTACCCTCCCTGCTCTCAATGACCTTCCTCCTGGAAGGCAGCATTGAGGAGGAAGCTCCAATTCGAATATAGATAGGATACAATGTGGACGAAGTATGTGTAGGACAACATATTGGATGAGGAGCTGAGGGGAAGGGGAGAATTGGGATTTGCTCAAGAGACTGGGACAAGACGACACAAACTGGATGAGAGCCCAGAGAGGGTGACTGGGCCTGGGAGCCAATGGGAACAGGAAACATCGGGGTCGCAGGGGTCACGACTAGAGGAAGGGGTAGAGAAAGATGGGATGAGGAGCCATGAAGTGGAGAGAACTGGGATGGGGAATCCAGAGAAGCAAGACATATTTCCTGGGCAAGGAGACTGGATCTGGCAAAGTGAGGAAAATAGGCCAGGGTGAGGAACAGACAGGACTGGAACAGGGACAGGTTGGAGGAGAGGAGGCAAAAGAGGTCACTTGTGTGGAATGGGTAGAAGAATCTGCGCCCACTGAAGAACACTGGCTCTCAAAGCCTAGAATGGAATCCAAGATTCCCGAACTTCCCGACCTCAGCTGTTAGCAAATATCTGTGATACCCATGGGCAAAGCGTATGTCTCATCCCCGCTAGTGCTGTGCCACAAAGAGGATAACAACTTACTACTGCTATCAGTTACTCCATCAGCTCAAATGGCAGAAGTCTGCATGGTGGTCCGCATGTCAAGAAAGATGTGGAGAAACTGGAGAGGGTCCAGAGAAGAGCAACAAGAATGATTAAAGGTTTTGAGAACATGACCTATGAAGGAAGGTTGAAAGAATTGGGTTTGTTTAGTTTAGAAAAGAGAAGACTGAGAGGGGACATGATAGCAGTTTTCAGGTATCTAAAAGGGTGTCATAAGGAGGAGGGAGAAAACTTGTTCACCGTAGCCTCTAAAGATAGAACAAGAAACAATGGGCTTAAATTGCAGCAAGGGAGATTTAAGTTGGACAGTAGGAAAAAGTTCCTAACTGTCAGGGTGGTTAAACACTGGAATAAATTGCCTAGGGAGGTTGTGGAATCTCCATCTCTGGAGATATTTAAGAGTAGGTTAGATAAATGTCTATCAGGGATGATCTAGGTCTTCTCGAGGTCCCTTCTAGTCCTAGAATCTATGAAAAGGTTCTACCCCTGCTGGTGAACCATACAGGTGTCAATATGATGCCACAATAGAACTTCTGTCTTTTCAGTTGGCTTTTTAAAAAGCTTATGAAATTATGCGCAGGTGCTACGTTAGAAGGACATTGATTTTACAATGTCAAACACTCAAAAGTTAGGGCCAATCTACACTAGAAGTTCTACACCAATGCAGCTGCACCACTGTAGCATGTCTGATGAAGACACTTTATGCCAACAGGAGAGAGCTCTCCCATCAGCATAAAACCACCTACCCCGAGAGGCGGTAGCTATGTCGGTGGGAGAAGCTCTCCCACCGATATAGCATTGTCCACACCAGCACTTAGGTAGGTGTAGCGTGTGTTGCTCAGGCAGGTGGCTTATTCATACCCAGGTTAATACCAGAGTTAAGGCTCCCTGTGCAATCTTAATTCGCTCCCCTGTGCACATGCATTATATTATCCTTTCATTACATGATCTCAATGTTTTTTCCACCTCTGCCTCCTTTAGTGCACAGGATGGACCTGCTCTGGCAATGAATCAGGGTTGTGTAGTGAGGAACACTGCTGTCTGGAGGATCATTGCTTCATTTGCTGTAGATGCTGGAAGGTGTGGAGCGAATGATGCAGTGCATTGCCAGAAAAGAGAGGAGGGACTCGTGGTTAAGGCAGTTGAATGCTACCCTAGGGAACTGGATTCTATCCTTGGCTTTGCCACAGAGTTCCTATGTGATTCTAGTCAAGTCACTTAAACCAAAGCTTTTACAAGTGGTCATAAGTTGCACATTCCTCATTTTGTGGGTGCCTGACCAGAGATCTTGGGGTCTGATTTGCAGAATTGCTGAGCACTCACAGCTGCAACTGAAGTCAATGGGACCTGTGCTTTGAACATATAAATTACTCTATAATGCTAAGTACTCTAAAAACTTCTGATCCTAGTTGTCTCAAACTGGGCACACAGAGTTAGTGGATACTTTTGACCTTAATCTCGCCATCTCTCTTCTCCATATCTGTAAAATGGGGATACAACTCCCTCATCTCACAGGAAGGGAGTGTTGTGAAGATAAAATAATGTTTGTGAAGCACTTTCATACTATATCAATGACTGCCATAAAAAAATCCCATGGAAAAAATAATTCTGTCTTCAGAGCAGAATTGGAATAGCACGCAGTAAGTAAGGCATGCGAGGGCTACACATTGAACTATCAGGATAAAACAAAATATTGAATAGCTGCGCATTGAATAAGTACTGTATGCTGAATGAAGCAGGGGGCCTGTGGAAAAAAATAGTATATGATCATATAATTGAAGACTATCATAATGCATACACACAAAGGGGCCAAATTAAGGTTGCACAGGCAACTTTAATTCTGGCATTTCCTAACTTCTGAGTGCTTGACTTTCCCATCTTAAATAATGTTATTTTAACCTGTGTGGGTATGTTGTCTGTCTGTCTGTCAATCACACAGAGTTTCCCATTTTAAGAGACCCTGCAAAAGTCATCAGGAGTTTCTGGTTTAGTTTAGTACCACTAATCAATCTTCCCCAGACATTTGACACGTAACATAAACCAAACATTTATATGCAAACAAACACAAACATTTCCCCTTTACATAAATACAGATAAACTCAGTTCATCTTGTTTTCACTGATAGTATAGTACTGATAGTGAATATTACTTTAAAAGGTGACCTGCATGGATATAGGAATAATCAAACAGTTGTGAAAATGTGCTGAATCCTTCAAATAGCCAGGAGGGCTGGTATCCAACACACACAACTTACTTTCCCCAGGTTTCTATACAGCTATGATTTGCCCAGGATCACCATGGTGATGGGTCACCTCTGGAGATGGTCTCAAGGTGTAAGGTAATTCAAAGGGGAGGATTCATGGGTTTGTTTTTGAACACACTGCAAAGCTGTCTCAAGGAATATTTTTTAAAATATTCTTACACCCTGTGGAAAATAAATGAGATTCCTAATATAGTGTTAGAATTACAAATAAAACACAGTTACTTTCAAGGCAAATTGGTGGGTACTTATGGGGCTTAGTTTCTCACTTCTTTTTCCTGTTTACTAATTGTAAAATCTGATTAGCTAGTAGTTAGTAATAATTTTCCAAGTGTGGAATACACTTAAAAATAAGATTTTCACACTGTTGGATGGGGATTAACACATGGAAAACAAATAAATTAGCAATTACCTTATCTATCTTTTATGGGAGTTCCAGAGACTTCATAATATGCTTGCAAATTTCCCATCCCTTCTGTCCCTCTTCTCAAATTCTTTTGTATAACAAATGCTAAAATGAAGGAACAGTTAATTGTTCAGCTCTGGGCGATCAGATGATCTGGGAATATTGCAAGTAGCTTACAAAAGGAACTCTGTGATTTGATGAATTCTGGGTGCCTCTGCAGCACCCATCAGATCTCCAAGGGAATGTCTACACTGCACTCAGAGATGTGATTGAAGCATGTATAGACATATCCAAATCCAACCTAGCTTTGATCTAGCTAGCTTGAGTACTAATACCAGTCAATGCAGGCTAGCTGCTCCGGTAAACACTTAGGGTCCTGGGTAGGCTTGTACAGCCCATGCTGAAGCATGTGATACTTCAGTGCTATTTGTGCTCTCACTGACTGAATTAAAGCTAGCTTGGGTATGTATTCAGGAGCTTCAGTCACAACTCTGACTGCAGTGTAGACATACTCTGAAGCAATTAAAAGGGCTCAACATCTAGCGCTATTTACTAATGTTTTCATCTTCTAGTCTACATTTACTACTTTTAAAATCCCAACCAGGTTTTTTTAGCTGGCTGAAATGGGAATAAGACAAGACAGATGGCTGTGATCAGACTATGATTAGAAGAAATATGTTTTTGTGGAGTGCTCGGTATGTCTATGTAATACTATTGTAGACAAGTTATTAATTCAGGTATAGTAAAACAGGAGGTTTGAGTTATTTTCCTTTAATTCTTATCTGTATCTTCTTGTTAAGGTTACCTGCACATTTATAAACATCTTATTTTGTTACTGTAAATATTCAGTGAATAGATTTCCCATTCTTCATAAGAGTTTCAACTCTGTTTTTAGAATGGTGAGGTGTGTGTGATCATCTGAAGTAATGCTACTTACAACGACAGAGGTCTGATAAAAAGGTACCTCATCAAAATTCTGAGATGCATCTTACTGTAAAAGCATCTTACTGATATGAAAAATTCAAGGTGACAACCTTGAAGCGATAGGAAGACCATCCATTCTGGCGGGCAGATAGGCCAGCTCAGAAAAATCAAATTAAAAATACAGTATCATGAATGCAAACAGACATGCAGGAAAGAATGGGGGCCATTCTGTATTAAAATTTACACCAAAATTTTCCTTGTTAAATTCACACATGGTCACAACACATCTAAAATGGGAAACAGAACTCTGAATAAGGCTTTACACACACACTGATGCATTCTGATTAAATAAGCCACTCTGGGTTTGCTCAGCACCATGCGATACCTCTCCACATAGGAATGGGCCACCGGAGCCATGTGGTGGGCCTAGATATAGGGGTTGTTGTCGGGAGCTCAGCCTAACTCTCTCATCCCCCTTCACTGAGAGACTGTCAACTCATAGGGTTGCCAGCGCACAGTGAACTGGGTTGCAAGAATATTTTATCCTAGATATTATTATGAAACTAACATAAGGGTTGCTCCCAACTCCCCCGATAATAGACACACACATTTAGTTACCTATGTAATATCTTGTATATACAACTGACAAGAAGTTGGAGTTTAAATTACATGTCGGAACTGGAGTGAAAAGCATCACTAATCTGACACCAGAACCGCTAGATTACAAGGCTACTATATACACTGGGCTTAATTCTCCATTGCCTTGCACCTTAAAGCATTCACCCTGGACAGCTATCGAGACAAAATAAGTTATTTATCTGGTAACAGTGTGGGGAAAGCGGTGTATTCAGAAGGTAGGAAGTGATTTAATACAAGTACTTCAGTTTCTGCTTTTTTCCCCTGAGTGCTACAAGCAATTCTCTAATACCAACCATTTGAAAAGTACCGACGCATTTTTCATCAAATGGGGCCTGATACTGCATCACCTACTCACATGAGAAATCCCATTAACTTCTCATGGGGTGCAGGATCAGGCTCTATCGCCACTTGCAATGGACATCTCTGGCCTTTCTACACGCAGTGGATTAAAATTTCTCCTGCCACTAAAAATTATGCTTCCCTACTACAGACATTGGAGGGCAGATTTTCAGAAGATGGTATCAAAGTCTACACCCACAATTTTAAGTCACTTGGACAAGTATATACCTGATTATACCCACAAATCAGTTATTCACATGTTCAAGTGAATTAAATGGCAGGCATAATAACTGACTGCCCTGTGGAGGCGCAAGAATGGAGAAGCCCAGCTAAGGCCTCCAACATGTATTATTATATACATATTATAAATTCAAATATATATTTATTGGCCCTTTATATCCACAGTACAAAACTGGATACTTTTTCTACACCAAAGGCATGCTTCTCATTTATACCGAGACCCTTATTCACTGCTCTGGTTATGTCAAGGAACCTTAATGAGGATGTACATGTATTTGAACCCACTATAAAGGCCTTGTTACTCTGCCAGAGCTGGGTAAATGAAAATCAGATTCCAAAGGTATCCTGTACAAAACTACCAGGTAGAGTTTGAAGACTAGAATCAAACAGAGCTTGTCTAGAACAGTAACTTCACTAGTAAGATGTTTCAGCATTGCTACTTTTACATCACACATTTTAGACAGACTTCTCAGGTTTGTAAGCAGTCTTATCAGCACTTACCCATCACCATAAAAAGTAACATTTGATTCCAGAAAATTGGTTTCTCCTATTAACATGCCTCATCAAACAGGTCCAACATTTTTACTTAATGCCTGGGGTCAGAGAAGATTATTACAAAATAAACATGAAAAATTAATCCCTCAAGCACCAAAGAAACCCTGCTACAAAGCAAGCTGAGAGAACCAATTACTGAAACGCTTAGTTTCAGTGAATGTAACTGGAGAAGATATTGAAAAAACATGTTCATGCTTGGCTTGAATAAACTAATTTTTAAACATAGCACCACCTCCATTCCTATCTAAAAACTTCAGTAGAGGGAGCCTAAAGTTCTTTCATCTCAGTTTAACACACTTCACCTGTCGCTCTGCAGTGTCTTCACAAAGCATGCACTTGCTCATGCGTATTGTGACAGATATGGCAAATTCCTGCAATATCCTAGGCAAACCTTACTGAATTAAGTTTAAGTACTTTAAGAGTTAATTCCATTAAAAATGCAAATTTGATGTATTATTGTGGGATTGTATGTAATGTCTCTAGGGAGGAGACATGGTTAAGTAAATTCTGGGAAGTGTTACGAGAGCTTCAGAGAGTTATTTGAAACAAAATGACTTTTTAAATTAAGTGAGTTTCCCAGGAAATCTCTATGGAGAGATGTATGCCAATGTAACTCTGTTAGTTATGAAAGTACCTACCTAGACTTTTGAAGGAGAAACACATTGTCTACAAATTACCTATTTCCAGATCAAAGACCCTGGCTCTATAAAGGAGGGACTAAGCTTTTCATGGGTGTGCTTGTTCTGATCTAACAGCTATTATGAACTTCTGAACACAGAAAATCCCCTTGGTGGGGTCTGAAAAACTCTACACCTGCCAGAGCCCTTGTTAAAACTGGGGTGATCTCTGGTATTCTTATTAGCATGCGTATAGGTTCTTTTATTATTTTAATATGTTTTCTCTGTAATGCGTTTGCCTTAAGAATAAACATGTATGTTTAGGAAAAGCTGTATGGTAACTTATACATATGGGCAACTATACTGTTTATAATCTTTGAAGAGAAGGCAAAGCAGCCCTGCTTAGTCAGTCTGATTTGCTGGGGAATTCACAGTGCAGGCTGGGAACTGTGCAGCCTGGAAAAAATCTGGTCAGGAGAGCGAGAGACACACACATGTCTTTGCTCAAGAGATTTGATTGCTGGGAAGCTGGAAGCTTGAGAGTGGGTGCTCTTGCTGGACCATGGGGGGAGGGGGGGGGGGGGAAATGCAGGTGCAGTTGCCCTGCCTACCCCGTGAACTGTAAAACTGATCAGAACTGGTTACATAATGCAAAGGAGCAAATCAGCTGTTTCAAAACTGAAATGTCTGTACTGCCTTTTCTAATATACTGCTTAAAGTGAAACCTACACAGCAGCTGCCCCTTAGATATTTATCAGTGGGTAGAGAGAGTCCATGCTCACTATTCCATGTATAACTTACCTGTCGTCTCTCAGTTCTAAATACAATGAACTATCTACACAATTTCACATACAGTCTGCTCTCTATGAACACACGTAACTGTCATTCCAAAATTATATCCAGTCACACCAGAATACAAATCCCACCATTTCCATGCTAAAGGTGCTGTTGTAAAACATGCATGAGCTGATTTATACGGCCAAGTATGTCACCTGCAAACTAGTGGTTAATATCCAACACACTCAGATTTTTCTTAAGTCTCATCCTGGAGTAAGTAGCAGCAAAGTGGTTTCCAGAGCCAAATACTAGCTTGTCAAGCCTCATCCGACTCAGCACTTAACATTGTTTCTTGAAATGATCCTGCCTATAAAGAGACAGTGAAGACTGAAAAAAAAGAAGCGCCTCGATAAAGGAATAATGGGATGCATCTGCCTAATACCATTACACATATGCCTTAAGCTCAAATCAAGTGTTTGTACTGCATGCTAACTTGCAAAATGCTCGTGTTCGCATTAGGATTTTAAGGATGGGAAGGAGGGTCATTAGTGTAACTGCAGTGGCACTGGTGGCTAGCCACCCAAGTACATACTCAGGGGGTCATGTAAGAATGTATGCTGGTGGCTAGCCTGAGCTGCCGTCGCCATACTGCTGTTTTCAGATGCTAACTTTTGTGGAGCTAGTGCATCTATGTCTAGCTGAGCTGGGAATCGCACCTACCAGCTGCTGTGTAGTCGTAACCTTTATTTCATTATTTCCTCCTTCTCTTTTATTTTCCTTTGTTCTTGATGCTGTTTTTCTTTTAAGCACAGAGACGAGCACAGAAGGAGGAGAGACGGAATAGTTCACTTTGCAAATGCAGAATGAAACTTACATTATGTAATCCTAGTCAGCTTCATTTCTACAGCTAATTCCATACATAAAGCATTTCTGTTGTACTGAAGTCTATATAAACATGGAAATAGGAAAAATAGAAAGCTAAAGCAATGAGAGAGGCAGTCCTTGCTGCACACTGATGATGGGGTTGAGACCAGTTGTGGATTTAGGAAGAAGAAAAGGACTAGCATATACAAGTGCTTTGAGCATATGTCAAAGAAAACCTAGAACCAAGATAGCAAATATCACAGCAGCAGGCAAGTGACATAATGATTAGTTTTGGACATAATTTCAAACCACATAGTCATATTAAAACCTTGTAATCATATCTACACATAAAACATTGATCTATTCCAAATCTAAGTTCTTTTATTAACAAAAGGTGACCAAGTAATGTCAGATGTAGCAAGAATGAGAATAATGTAATGTTAAAATGATGGGTTGTTGCAAATACTGTATGTTAGTTTGC
Source organism: Trachemys scripta elegans (assembly GCF_013100865.1). Lineage (NCBI taxonomy): Eukaryota > Metazoa > Chordata > Testudines > Emydidae > Trachemys > Trachemys scripta. The sequence continues at coordinate 153,216,382 of NC_048298.1, forward strand.
ACTCAGGAAATTCAATTATTGCTTCAAGTCAGACTCTCATAAAAACAGTTTCACAAAAGTTATCTTTTTCATGACAAGTTGTTTCAGAGAGAATAAGGCTAGCAAAATCAATAATGAAGAACATACCTTTTAGATATTAAAGGGCTTTGGTGAGGAGGACTTAATATGTGACATGTCTGCAAGTTGGCAACAGATGATGAGGGTGGTTGACCTGATAGCAACTTGTCAGCATCAGATAAATTAGCATCTGTTATAAGCTGTCTCTTTATGTATTTTCTTCCAATTTTCATCCTCAGGACATTCTTCAAAATAACTTTGGGTTGCCTGCCATACATATAACAATAAATGATAAATGCTGCACTGAAATCTAGATAAAGAAACTTTTAGTTGAATTCATGTAACTTAGTGGCTTGGAAACACCAAATATCATTACTACTAACAAAAGTACCATTTTGTTCATGGTCCTTTACCGACATAAGACAAGATCTCTCCACCAAGAAGCTTACAATCTATGTCAGGCAGCTAACACAAAGAACAATGACAACAGACCATGGGTAGGAAGTTGGGTAGTCAAGAGGAGACAAGGGGGAAAACCGACGTAACTTTAGTTCAGCGACAGTATGTTAGCATATTGTTGCATTTAGACTGCCTTTGACATCTCAACTGAGGATTTATCATTCCCTGTTCACATAAAATTTATCTCAGAATAACTTCCATGCAAAATCTCAACACTGATAGAATTGCAGAGTGATCTTAAAAATTCTCCTAGGAACCGGAAGTCTCCAATAAAACAAATCTTATGGTCAATCACTCTGATTCACTCGTTCCTCTAGCCATCAGCTGGCAAACAGTATATATGTAAAGCATGTAATGGACTCTGTAATTAATTCTGGCCATTTGTCACAAATCCCAGGTGTCACTCTGACATATATCAGGAGATTGTGAGGCTGAGAAGAACATCTACATGTGTCAGAAGAGATGAGCACCAAAAATAGGTCAATCAAAAACATCAAGAGATGACAAAATGCATTTTATCAGTGGTTCAAATGTACAAGACTATCAAAGTATTTAACATGTGTGATCACAGTCAATTTGCTATTTCAGGTTGCTAATAGCTCTCTTCCCTCAAACTCTGGTGCTTATGCTCTGCAGTTCCCATTGTGATTTCTTTCAGATGATTATGATGATGTACAGCCACAGCCTTTTCTGAATTTGGTATGAATGATGCTGTCTCCTAGCTATGCTCTATAAACACCTCCCTCTGTCTTCTCTCTCTCTGTGAATTGATCCACCTGGGTCACTTTCCAGCATAGCATGTTGTGGTGTCTGATGTCTTTCTTTCCACTCCTGTTCTGCTGAGAGGTACAAAGTCCTTTTCAAGGGAGCGTTGGTGTTTGCAGAGCAGCTGTCAATTTGCCAGAGCTGACACACAGGTGGTCTGTGATGAGAAGTATGACTTGGAAGAGGGTCAAAATCAGATCCAGAAGAACAATCAGAAGAGGAAAGAACTGTAGACAGTTAGATGTGAATGTGTTTTCTTTTCACCGGAGTGATGAAAAGCACCCATCTCAGAAAGTCCAATAAGCTGGACCAGAATTAATCAAGCTCTAGACACCAGCTCATCAGAAATCCCACAAGACTGTGGTTGGTACACACTCAAATTATATGATCCAAAGTGAGTCGCAAGAGTAAGGCTTGTGATCAAGACAACAGGTAACATCTACAATGTAATAAGGAATACTTTCCCATAAAAAACAATTGCAAGCAAATGATTATGATTTTTAGTCAAATGAAGCAAAGATCCAGGACGTTAAGACTTAATCAGTATTGAACAACATACCTTTTGGATATAAAAAGGCTTTGGAGAGGAGGATTTAATATTTGCAATATCTCTAGGCTGGCAACGGATGATGAGGGTGGTCGATCTGATTGCAACTTGTCAACATCAGATAAATTAGCATCAGTTTTAAGCTGGCTCTGTGTGTATTTTCTTCCTATTTCTGTCCTCAGGACATTCGTCAACATAACTTTGGGTTGCCTGCCATACAGACAATAAGACATAATAAATATAGTGCTGAAGTCTAGCGAAGGTACATGAATTCAACAAAGTTTCTTTAAGAACTCTGTAGTCCCTGCAATAACACTTTTCATCTTGGCTAGAGGTATATTTGCTCAGCTGATGACTTGCAAAACTGCTCTTTGTACAGATGGAGAGTCAAGACTGATTATTTTGGGTCACAGCAACCCTTTCAGGATTTTGCATTCTGGCATCAGTGACTAGCCCAAACACACGTGCATGTACAAGGGTAAATTTTTAGTGCAGCAAAATCTCCACACATGCTGTATCACCTCTATTAAAGTTCACAGAACTGGTGCTATCAGAGCCTCAAACTGCACTGAAACTGTAGATCTGAGCATCTTCAAGACAGACTGTACCAAAGGGCGAAAACAGGGGGTCATACTGTGGCAACACTTTAAGGACGATAAGGCATTTAGCGGCTCATGCACCGATTCAAAATGAGATTTTGCAAGAAAATTATGCTATTACCATAGCCAAATATTTTGTCAGATTATCACCTTGATTTTTATATCCCAATATTAAAAGTTACTGGTCATCTACCTTTGAGAAACTGTATGTAATTATAAATTACAAGGTCAGTTCAAGTTGCTTACATGAGTTGTGCTACATGACAAAGTTTCTTGACACCATAAATGACTGTTTCTTGGGAGCAACTAGTCCTGGAACCCACAGGAGGAGAGGCAATTATTGATTTAGTCCTAAGTGGAGCACAGTATCTGAATATGGGTGAATATAGCTGAACCACTTGGTAACAGCAACCATAATATAATAATTTTAAACAGCCCAGGGGGGGAGGGGTGCACCACAGCAGCTCACCTCAATAGCAATTAATTTCAGAAAGGGGAACTACACAAAAATGAGGAAGCTAGTTAAACAGAAATTAAAAGTTACAGACCCAAAAGTAAAATTTCCTGCAAGCTGCATGGAAACTTTTTAAAAACACCATAATAGAAACTCAAATTAAATGTATACCCCCCAAATCAAAAAACATACTGTAGTAAGAGGACCAAAAAAGTGCTATCATAGCTAAACAAATTAAAAGAAGCCATTAGAGGGGGGGAAAAAAAGCACCCTTTAAAAACTGGAAGTTAAATCCTATTGAGGAAAATAGAAAGGAGCATAAACTCTGGCAAAATCAAGTTTAAAAGTATAATTAGGCAGGCCGAAAAAGAATTTGAAGAGCAACTAGCCAAAGACTTAAAAAGTAACAGCAAAATTTTTTTTAAATACATCAGAAGCAGGAAGCCTGCTAAACAATCAGTAGGGCCACTGGACAATCAAGGTGCTAAAGGAGCACTCGAAGAGAAGGGCATTGTGGAGAAACTAAATGAATTCTGTGTATTAGTCTTCACTGCAGAGGATGTGCGAGAGATTCCCACACCTGAGACATTCTTTTTAGGTGACAAATATGAGCAACTGTCCCAGATTGAGGTGCCAGTGGTTTTGGAACAAATTGATAAATTAAACAGTAATAAGTCTCCAGGCCCAGATGGTATTCACCCAAGACTTCTGAAGGAACTCAAATATGAAATTGCAGAACTACTAACTGATGTATGTAACCTATCACTTAAATCAACCTCTATGCCAGATGACTGGCGGATAACTAATGTAACACCAATTTTTTTTTAAAAAGGCTCCAGAGGCAATCATGCAATTACAGGCCAGAAAGCCTAACTTCAGAACCACGCAAATTGGTTGAAACTATAACAAAGAAGAGAATTACCAGACACAGAGATGAACATGATATGTTGGGGAAGAGTCAACATGGCTTTTGCAAAGGGAAATCATGCCTCACTAATCTACTAGAATCTTTGAGAGGGTCAACAAACATATGGACAAGGGTGATCCAATGGATATAGTCTACTTAGACTTTCAGAAAGCCTTGAACAATGTCCCTACCCAAAGGCTCTTAAAGCAAAGTAAGCAGTCATGGTGTAAGAGGGAAAGTCATGGATCAGTAACTGTTTAAATGATAGGAATAAATGGCCAGTTTCCACAATGGAGAGAGGTAAATACTGGTGTCCCCCGGCTCTGTATTTGGACCAGTATTGTTCAACATAGTCATAAATGATCTCGAAAAATGGGTAAACAGTGAGGTAGCAAAATTTGCAGACGATACAAAACTACTCAAGATAGTTAAGTACAAAGAAGATTGTGAAGAGTTACAAAGGGATCTCACAAAACTGGGTGACTGGGCAACAAAATGGCAAATGAAAATCAATGTTGATAAATGCAAAGTAATGCACATTGGAAAACATAATCCCAACTATACAAACAAAATGATGGGGGTCTAAATTAGCTGTTATGACTCAAGAAATGGATCTTGGAGTCACTGTGGATAGTTCTTTGAAAACATCCACTCAGTATGCAGCAGCAGTCAAAAAAAGTTAACAATGTTACGAGACATTAGGAAAGGGATAAATAACACAGAAAATATCATAATGCCTCTATATAAATCCATGGTACGCTCACATCTGGAATACTGTATGCAGATCCAGTCACCCCATCTCAAAAAAGATAGATTGGAATTGGAAAAGGTACAGAGTTCGGCAACAAAAATGATTAGAGGTATGGAACAAATTCTGTATGAGGAGAGATTAAAAAGACTGGGACTTTTCAACTAAGAAAAGAGGTGACTAAGGGGGGATATAATAGAGGTCTATAAAAATCTTAACTGGTGTGAAGAAAGCAAATGAAGTGTTATTTACTCCTTCACATACGCAAGAAATAGGAATCACTCAATTAAATTAATAGGCAGCAGGTTAAAAAAAAAAAAGGAAGTACTTCTTCACACAATGCACAGTCAACCTGTGGACCTCTTTGTCAGGGGATGTCATGAAGGCATAACAGGGATCAAAAAAGAACAAGATAAGTTCATGGAGGATAGGTCCATCAATGGCTATTAGCCAGGATGATCAGGGATGCAATGCCATGCTCTGAATGTCCCTAGTCTCTGTTTGCCAAAAGCTGGGAATGGATGACAGGGGATGGATCCCTTGATGATTACCTGTTCTGTTCATTCCCTCTGAAGCACCTGACATCAGCCACTGTCAGAAGACAAGATACTGGGCTAGATGGACCCATTGGTCTGACCCCAGTATGGCCATTCTTATGTGCTGCATTTGCTCTGCTAGATGAGACTGAAGTCTCTTTTGCACTGAATTGGTTCTGCAGCAAGGAATGCAAAACAGCAACTTCGCTTAAGCCGCTTTAGTGATATATTTGCTATATGGTTTGTCATGTATAGATGGAACAATACATTTTTTTTTTAAACGGATAACAGTTAAGCTTGATTGTACAAAGAGGTTGATCTTGAGAGGATGGTGAAATACACATCTTGATCTTAAGAGACTTGCATGGCAGAAATTGCTTCTATGGAGATTGTATATATAAAGTGAGAAAGATGAAGACTAACGAATTATACATACTATGGGAGGAATTGCTTTTATATAAAGAGAAACATATTTGTGTAAGTGAGAGATATGTGCCAGGCAGATACTATGAGGCTCAGAGAAGGTGTGAATGTAAGAACTCATATGGAGTCAGACCAAAGGTCCATCTAGCCCAGTATCCTGTCTCTTGACAGTGGCCAATGCCAGGTGCTTCAGAGGGAATGAAAAAAAAAAAAACAGGTAATCATCAAGTGATCCCTCCCCTGTTGCCCATTCCCAGCTTCTGGCAAACAGAGACTCAGGACACCATCCTGCTGATATAAAAAGAGCCCATGTATTTCCTCCCCCTGCTCCAAGATAGGTGCCCTATATACCAGTTTAGGATGCAGATAACCAACACTGCATTCGGAAACTTTAGCAACAAACAAGCATCCACACTAATCTTGCCGACCAGGAGCAAGGAATCATTTCCCAGGTAAGCTTGTCAGTAACCGATTACAAGAGTTAAGTCTTTGTGATAAAGCAGTCACTACTTCACCCAATCCTGACATATATTTCAATGAAATGCTTACAATGCCAGGCTAACAGGAAAACATTACACACCTTTTTCAAGAAACTCAGGTATTTCTACAAAAAAATTTCCCAAAGAACTAAGCAGACAAGAATCAAAAGCTTGAATAAAAGCTCCCATCCTACATACTCCAGAACAAGTGCTGCTAAATGGATGCCAGTGAAGTCTGGTTCCAGGTCCTGATACCTGCCTCTGAAAGAGTTGTATCCCTTCTGTTAAAAAACTATCTTTAAAAGCCTCATATATGCTTTAAGGAAAAATTAAGTTAATTGATCTGGGACACAAATAGTAAAGTGAACTTTACAGCACAGATAGTAATAATAAATTGTGCTATTTCATCACAGGATCTGAAAGTGGTTTATGACAATTAGTAACGAAAGAGGAGTAAGTGGTTTGAAAATGGGATTAGGAATCAAGAACTCCCTCTGTGACCTTGGGCAAGTTGCTTGACCATATTCAGTCTTATTTTACCCATAAGTAAAATAGGAATACAATGTACTTGCTTCATTGGGGTATTGTGAAGATTACTTAGTGGTTGTGGTGTATTCTAAGTATTAAACCACAGCACTCTTATTAAATTTGTATTTTCCCCATTTTATAGACGAATAGGCATAGGGAGGTCAAGTGAATTAATTAAGATCACACATGTTTGCTGGGAAGAAAAGCTAGGAATCTTTGTTTCATCCTGCTGCTCACATCTCTACACCAGCGTCCCTCCCTGGACAACAGCAAAATCCTACAAGATACACACCTGCTTAATGATGAGTCCACATGTACAATTACATTTTGAGACCTAACAATTATCCAGTTTTTAATCCATTTAATGTGTGCCATGTTGATTTTTATTGTTCTAGTTCTCAATCAAAATGTCATGTAATATCAAGTCAAATGCCCTACATAAGTCTAATTATATTACATGAGCCAATCTTGTAAACTCACCAAAAAAAGATATCAAGTTAGTTTGACAGGATCAATTTCCCATAAACCCATGGTAATTGGTATTTATAATTACCCTCCTGAATTCTTTATTAATCAAGTCCCATATCAGCATTACATTATTTTGTCTTGGATCGATGTCAGGCTGACAAGCTAATAATTACCCTGGTCATCCCGCTTATCCTTTTTAAACATTGGACAGTATGTTTATTAGCTTTCTTCTAGTCTTCTGGAATTTCCCCAGTGTTCCAAGACTTATTGAAAAATCAACATTAAGAGCCTTGAAAGCTCCTTGGTCAGCTTTTAAAAAAATTGGACGCAAGTTATCTGGATCTGCTGATTTAAAAATGTCTAACTTTAGTAGCTACTCTTTAACAGCCTCCTGAGTTACTACTGGAATGGAAAGCATTTCATTATCATCGTAAGACAGGACTACATTTTCTGGCTTTCTTCCCAAATACAATACAGAAATATTTATTGAACACTTCTGCCTTTTCTGCATAATTACTGACAATTCTGCCATTTCCATTTAACAATGGACCTATACCACTGTTAAGATTTCTTTTGTTCCTAACATACTTTAAAAACTGCTTACTGTCCTTAACTCTGCTAGCCACAGCTTTCTCCTTGTGTTCTGTTGCTTCCCGTATCAAATTCCTACATTTCTAGCTACTAGTTTATATTCATTGCTATCAACTTCCCCTTTCTTCCATTTGTTTTATGTAAAATCTGCTTTCACTTCCTGTCATGGGTTGTACCTCAAGGGCTCCCCCATGGGTCTCTCTCTCTCATCCCAGACATCCCTCTCTGGCTGTAGATATCACTGTAGTACTGGTTTGGAGTGAAGAATGCAGTCTCCCAGCTGTAAATCTTAGCGAGACAACTCCCCACCTTCTGGGTTTAACCACACTCAAAAAAAAAAAAGGAAAAGAAACAAAATAATCCTGCAACCTACACAACAGTCTGGGCTCACCCTGCTGTTCCTCGCAAGGAAAAAAGCAAATAGTCTATATGAAGGAGGCTGGGTTCCTATCTTCTTGGGTATCTGAGCAGCCCAGGCTGAGCTTCCTGGGCTCTAATGAAAAGAAAAGTAAAGTTAAGTCTCGCTCTTTACCTCTCCAGAGGATCCAAGGAGCAGCGGATTTTCAGCAGGTTTCTGGGTAAGCAGCCTCTGTTCTGTGGGGCTACTTTAGCTCCACTTCCTTCTGAGTGCCACATTCGGCTGGGCTTGGTCCTCCCTTTTAAGGAGCCATTTCTCTCCATGTGCAACAGGCCAGGTGCACCAGGTCAGGGCTAACTGAGCCCAGAGGAGCTCTTTACCCGCCCACCTCCGACCAGAGTGGGATCCTGTCCCACCAAACTTTTCCTTTAAGCCAGGTTGTCGTTTTTGCTTTTTATTGCCTTCTTTCTCAATTATGGCATTTTAGGCATTTAGTAAAATATTCCTAAACAGTTCCCAATTGAATTTAAATAGAAAGTTGTAAATGTCTTTCTCCAGCTGATTTGGCCCATAATTCTTATCAGCTTTATGAAACTGGCCCTTTAAAGAACCAAATATATATTACTTCCTTGGACTTTATTCTGTTTGCACACAACAAATGTAATTAAGTCATAAATCACTTGCATCACTAAGCAATCACCAATTCTGCGTTCAATGTCTGTCTGTCACGATGAGGTCTAATACAGAATTCCCCTGGGTTGGAGCAACTTGTCAAGTTAGGAAATTGTCCTCTATAATTTTTAAAAAGTCCCAGGACATGTTAGTATTGCCAGCATGCCGGAGGTCTGACGTAACACTCAGGAAATAGACAACGCCATTTTTGACATGGAGTGCTAGTCCGCCTCCCCTTTTGCCTACTTCATCCTTCCTAAATTCCATTTATTTTAACATTTCAATTATAAGAATCTTCTCAACAGGTTTATATACCACCAACTAGGTCAAGATTATACTCTTAAATACGCAACTCCTCTCATTTATTATCCAGCATCCTAGCACTAGTGAATATGCAATTAAAGAATTTCTTATTGTATCCCTTGATTAATTTTGTTCTCAATATCTCAATTTTCTAAACCGGGGTCAGCAACGTTTGGCACGCCGCTCACCAGGGTAAGCACCCTAGCGGGCCAGGCCAGTTTATTTACCTGCTGACGCGGCAGGTTCAGCCGATCGCGGCCCCCACTCGCCACGGTTTGCCATCCCGGGCCAATAGGGACGGAGGGAAGCCGTGGCCAGCACAACCCTCGGCCCGCGCCGCTTCCCGCCGCCCCCATTGGCCCGGCACGGCGAACCGTGGCGAGTGGGGGCCGCGATCGGCTGAACCTGCCGTGTCGGCAGGTAAATAAATTGGCCCGGCCAGCTAGGGTGCTTACTCTGGCGAGCCTCGTGCCGAACATTGCCGACCCCTGTTCTATGCAAATTCTGCCTTAAAAAAAAAATTCTTGAAAAGCATAAATTAACTTCTGAACATTTGATGCCCCACTATATTACTAATCACTCTTTTATTAATGTGTCTGCAATGAGTTTTTGGAAAAGTATTTAACTCTATGACGATGCACCTCTACCTCAAATATCAAGTGAAAGTAATTTGTGTAATGGATTCCAAAGGTATCTATTTTCTTTAAGTTTCCCAAGTCACAATGGCCAGTTCAAGGTCTACTGCAACACTCCAATAATGTTATCTGGCATCACAGAGAGAAGAAAGTAATCCCCACTGGAATACCAAATCACAACACAAGGGTTGCAATAACTCCAGTTTTTAAGTTGGATGTGGCGGAATAGAAAAGCTTCAATTGCCTGCCAGTTGCTCCCTTGTATCTAATGTTAAAGAAGGATGCATTCTGGGGCATCAAAGCCAATGCAGACATTTATGCCTTTGGAGAAGCAGGAAAGTTAAGTTAGAATTTCTGTTAAGCATACTTCTTACCTACAACAGTTTGCAGCATTCAATATAGTAACTCCTCATTTAAAGTTGTCCCGGCTAACGTTGTTTCATTGTTACATTGCTGATCAATTAGAGAAAATGCTTGTTTAAAGTTGAGCCATGCTCCCTTATAATGCTGTTTGGCCGCCGCCTGCTTTGTCTACTGCTTGCAGGAAGAGCAGCCCTTTGGAGCTAGCTGGTGGGGGCTTGGAACCAAGGTGGACCGGCAGAAAGGCAGTCAGCTCCCCTAAGTTCTCTGTGTGGCAGCCGCCCAGCAGGCTATCAATTGCCCAGCAGTTCATCTGTCCCTCCCCGCACTGCCCTGTGCTGCTCCTGCCCTCTGCCTTGGAGCTGCTCCTGGGAGCCTCCTGCTTGCTGTGCAAGGGCGGGGGGAGGGGAAGAGGGGTTCTAGTGTCAGGGTGTCCCCTCACTCCTGCCCCCCATCTCCACAGAGTGGGGGGGGGGGTTGGGGGACATAAGGCTCAGGACGGAAGGAGCTTGCTGGCAGCAGCTGGTGTCTCAACTTGCTGATCTACTTAAAAAGGCATTGTACTTAGAGAAGGGTCAGCGTCCTTAAAGGGGCAAAACCTGTCTCTCTCTCTCTCACACATAAAAGGTGCGTGTCTCTGTCTCTCTCTGCCATGCTGTCTCCCCTCCCTCCATTCCTGCTGCCTTGTAGAGTGAGGCTACATTAACAATGTGTTAACCCTTGAGGGCTCAGCTGAGTGCTAGTTCATCATTTAGCAGTGAGGCATTCCCTGGGAAATATCCCACCCTCTTACTCTACCACCTCAACCAAGCTTCACAGTCAGCATTGCTGTGTACAGTATTAAATTGTTTGTTTAAAACTTATATATATGAATATCGTCTTTTGTCTGGCAAAAAAAATTTCCCTGGAACCTACCTTCCTTCCCCCCCCCCCATTTACATTAATTCTTATGGGGAAATTGAACATCGTTTCGCTTAAAGTAGCATTTTTCAGGAACATAACTACAACATTAAGCAAGTAGTTACTGTACATAAATGCAGGGCTAACTGATCACCAAAGAAACCTTTGTGGTCACTTACACATTGAGTAAAAGGTGCAGAATCATCTGACATACTTTGACGTTAAGCATTTCCTTAAACTGTAGCTTCTTCTTCAAAAGTTTGCACTTCTAGAACCTTTTCCTTCCAAGAAACTACTTCATAAATGAGTTTATTCTAAATACCAACCATGAGATAGAGAATTATCCTAATTCTGCAATTCACAAACTAGAAATAACTGGAATTATCTAATTGTTTAAATTATGTAGATTTAATCGCACCATGAAATCAAAATACTTAATTTCTGTCACCAACACTGAATCTAAGAATACTTAACATTTAGCTTTGTCAAATACTCTTATTCCTTCCACATGTGATTTCTCAAACATGTTCTTTAACATACATAACTATCCAGTTGCTACAGAGTAGATGTTTTCTATGCAATTCACTATTAACCTCTGAGGCAAACCAAAACATACCAATGACAAAAAAGGTCATCAGTATAAAGATTCCTTAAATCATACCACCTCCCACCACATCACACATTCACTCACTTAAGAGGTCTGAGAACATGCTTGTATCTAACTTCTCAGTACTTACTGCTAATCATGTTGGTTGGCTTTGTTTTCCTTTGACAGCTGACAAAAAACTTATTTATGATCTGTCAGAGATCCCATAGTGATGTATATATTTGAAAGGTGATCTGGAAACTGATTTGGAAAAAAACAAACCCACAAGAGCAGCAGGTGCTGAAATAATAATTTGTACTTAAAGAGTAACAGTCTTCATCTAAGGATCTCAAAGAATTTAACTGACACAGAGATTCACAGATTATAAAGCCAGAAAGAACCACTGTGATCATCTAGCCTAAGCTCCTGCATAACACAGGCCATAGAATGTCCTGACTTAGGCCATATCTACACTTACAGGGGATCTATGCTGCTGCGATCGATGCAGCGGGGGTTGATTTAGTGGATCCAGTGAAGACCAGCTAAATCAACTGCAGAGCGCTCTTCAGTTCACTCCAATACTCCACCGGAACAAGAAGAGTAAGGCAAGTCGATGGGAGACTGTCTCCCATTGACGCAGAGTGGTGGTGACACCACAGCAAGTCAACCTAAGCTACGTTGACTCCAGCTACAGTATTTACATAGCTGGAGTGAAACTTAGGTCGACTTACTCCCATAGTGTAGATAAGGCCTCAATTACCTGTTAGATTTGTATTCCTAATTTGATGCTGCCATCCAACTTTGTGAGAAATCTTACAACAAAGTAAAGCTTGTAATTAAGACTGTTAGGCAATTAAAAAAATTGCAATTAATGACACTGTTAAACAGTAATAGAATACCATTTATTTAAATCTTTTTGGATGTTTTCTACATTTTCAAATAAATTGATTTAATTACAACACAAAATACATGTACAGTGCTCGTTTTATATTTGTTTATTACAAATATTTGCACTGTAAAAAACAAAAGAAATAGTATTTTTCAATTCAATAATACAAGTACTGTAGTGCAATCTCTTTATCATGAAAGTTGAACTTACAAATGTAGAACTATGAACAAAAAAACAGCAGCATTCAAAAACAAAACAACATAAAACTTTAGAGCCTACAAGTCCACTCAGTCCTACTTCAGCAGATCGCTCAGACAAACAAGTTTGGTTACAATTTGCAGGAGATAATGCTGCCCACTTCTTGTTTACAATGTCACCTGAAAGTGAGAACAGGCGTTCACATGACACTGTTGTAGCCAACGTCGCAAAATATTTACATGCCAGATGTGCTAAAGATTCATATGTCCCTTTATGCTTCAACCACCATTCCAAAGGACATGCGTCCATGCTGATGACGGGTTCTGCTCGATAACAATCCAAAGCAGAGCGGACTGACGCATGTTCATTTTCATCATCTGAGTCAGATGCCCCCAACTGAAGGTTGATTTTTTTTTTTGGGGTGGTTCAGGTTCTGTAGTTTCCGCATCCAAGTGTGCTCTTTTAAGATTTCTGAAAGCATGCTCCACACCTCAGCCCTCTCAGATTTTGGACGGCACTTCAGATTCTTAAACCCTGGTCGAATACTGCAGCTATCTTTAGCAATCTTACATTAGTACCTTCTTTATGTTTTGTCAAATCTGCTGTGAAAGTGTTCTTAAAACGAACATGTGCTGGTTCATCATCCGAGACTGCTATAACATGAAATATATGGCAGAACACGGGTAAAACAGAACAGGAGACATACAATTCTCCCCCAAGGAGTTCAGTCACAAATTTAATTTATGCATTTTTTTTTTTTTAAACAAGCATCATCAGCATGGAAGCATGTCCTCTGGAATAGTGGCCGAAACATGAAGGAGCATATGAATGTTTAGCATATCTGGCATGTAAGCATCTTGCAACGCCAGCTACAGCAGTGCCATTTGAATGCCTGTTCTCACTTCTGGTGACATTGTAAATAAGAAGCAGGCAGCAGTATGTCCCGTAAATGTAAACAAACTTGTTTGACTTAGCGATTGGCTGAACAAGAAGTAGGACTGAGTGGACTTGTAGGCTCTAAAGTTTTACACTGTTTTGTTTGAGTGCAGTTATGTAACAAAAAAAAAAATCTACATTTATAAGTTACACTTTCACAATAGAGAGAGATTGCACTACAGTACTTGTATGAGTGAATTGAAAAATACTATTTCTTTTATCATTTTTACAGTGCAAATATTTGTAATAAAAATAATATAAAGTGAACACTGTACACTTTGTATTATGTAATTGAAATCAATATATTTGAAAATTTAGAAAAACATCAAAAAATATTTAATAAATTTCAGTTGATATTCTATTGTTTAACAGTGTGATTAACTGTGATTATTTTTTTAATCGCGATTCATTTTTTGAGTTAATTGTGAGAGTTAACTGCAATTAATCGACAGCCCTACTTGTAATCTATTTGTGAATTTATAATACCATATGAATACTACATAAACACATCCCTAGCCATTAATCTCAATTTGGGCTTTCTAAACAGCTATGAAAATAGCATTTGTATTTCCCTAACAATTGTGTAGAAAATAAGGATACCTGTCTTCAAGAAAGGTTTATAACACTCAGAATATGTAGAACACTATAATGTAAAATGAGCTAGTTTTGATGTGAGACATCTTACCCAATTGTTGATTCTTCGCCAGTGAAGCTGGGTCTGTCAAAGTCCCTTTGTCTTTTCCACTTTGGATAAGGCTCTTGATTTCTTGCCCTTGATTTCCACTGGAATTTAAAAAAAAGGTCTAATAATGAAGAAGTTTTAAAAATTAAATGATGGTTAATGTATGGGGAAGAGGTAAGAATAGGTGGAAGAGTGAGGAGAAGAAAGACAGAGCTTGAAAGAACATAACTGCTTATGTAGTATAAAAGACCAGCAGCAAAGAAAACTAGACATTCAGTTCAAAGAATATAAAGTATTGAAACCACTATGATTACCAGCATTTTTATGAATACCACCAACCAGGTGTCAAATCTGCCCTTTCCCTAAGAAATTTGACTATTTGTGCAGGAAAACCAGATTGTGAACTTTTATTTAAGAAAAGAGCACACGTGCTTTTGCAGTGGGTTTGTTCAATATCAATCATGAGCCAGTAAGATACCTGCCTAGCTTAATTCCCTTAACAAGTGACTTAATTTAATGTATGTCAGTGATACTCAGACTGTGGCCCTCAAGCCACAAGTGGCTTTGCAGCACATGATATTAAAACACTGTGTGATTTAATTATTAACCAGTCTAAGTTATTAACCAATCAGGATGCTTTTTACTATGCAATTAACCAATTAAGTTATCAACTTTCACCAAGTTATTAACTTATTTGCTCTGAGAATAATATATATAAAAACTAAAAATTTCTCTGTCATTCATACTACTGTGGCTTTTTTGGATAATGCTGATCGCTAAATTGGCTCCTGAACCACTGAGGTCTGAGTATCACTGATCTAAGTGAGTCAACCAAATCTTCACTTTAAGATCTGAATGCTCTGTAATGTTAAAAACTAAAGCTGTTAGACTGCCTCCATGATGGGTGGCATGGCAGAACCCTGTTTCAGAACACAATGGTGAGACACAATTGTTACTAATGTCTTAAACCATCAGTTCTTTTTTGACCAGTAATTAGTAACAAGAAACTATAGAAACACAATGAGCTCTCCAAAGCCAGAGACAGTCTTTATGTCCTTCCTGTCCCCTCCGTTTTTGGGAGAGCTGAAGATATAAAGGAGCATATATCAGCTTTCAGAGAGAGAGAGAGAGAGAGAGAGCGCGCGCGCGCATGCACGCGCGAGAGAGCGCACAGAACATATAAATTGATGCCAATGGATCAGCACAGTTGAAAGCACACAAGCAAACTGGGCCTCACTCACTTCTGCAGTAGAAGGCTTCAATGGGGAGACAAAGAGAAATCTGAAGATTTTACACACACTCTCTCTCTCTCTCTCTCTAATGAATCAACTAAGTTTGGGTTGTGCCCCAAAGAAAGTATCCATCCCCACTCCAAAATCTTGAAGGCTTGTCTTATGCATAGTGGTGTGGATCATGGTGGACTGCCCCAAAACTGTGAAAGGCTGGTGGCAAAAAATTGTTCTGCGGGCCCACCCAAAAATAGTAAGGCTGGCTCTGCCAACCACAGTAGGTAACTCTGTCTCTACCATTGTCAGGGAACAATGGGACATTATTTGTTGCCAGTGTAGTACAGATCTGTCTAATGGAATTCCACTGAAAGCTTTAAGGATGATATCTAATAAGGAAGAAAACTAGCAGGAAACACTATTAAGTATATCTCCAAGATGGACATTTGCTTGTACATGCAGATGAAACATAAATCTGTTTAATCATGAGAGCTGAATTTAAAAAAAAAATAAAATAAGAAACAAGCAAAAAAAACCTGAGAGATCCGAAGGGGTCAAACACAAATAAAGGACTTAAAATATAGAGCCCTCAGTAAATAAGTAGCAGGTCAAAAATGAGGCAGGTGGAAACAGATGCTGTAATAGTAGGAAGCCAAACTTTAATTATTTTAAAGGACACTCAGTCCAAGCAATTTATTTTGTTAAAGTGTAGGGAACTGATCTGCCAATCTCCCTAGCAGGAAGAGAGGTGATGCTGGCTACCACAGCTGGCAAGCTTCTGATTTAAGTCTTAACGTAACTTAAGATTCAACTCAGTTGATGACTAATAATGCAAAATATGGTAGTCATGCAGCCTTCCAGATACACTGTGAATTAGTGTGCTTTAGTGTGATCCAATGGATGGAGCACTGGACTGAAGGTCAAGAAAGTTGAGTTCTATTCCCAGCTCCCGCACTGTGACCTGCCCTGTGACCTTGGACAACCCATTTTACAAATGCATCTCCGTTTCTATCTGTAGAATGGACTGATATTTACACAGCTTTGTAAAACATTTTAAAATAATCTTGTGCATTGCATTCCCTTAAACAGTGTTATTATTAAAGGGAGCAAACACCCAACTGACTGCTAGGCCCAGAATGGAGCTCTCAGATGTATAAGCTGAAAGGAGCATGGGGAAGCTGCAGAAAGCTAAGAGCTGTCTAGATTAGAAGCTGAGGTGTTTCTTAAAGGTGGAGCTAGATGGACATCAAGGAGGAGATAATCCAACACCCAAATTGCAATGACAGAGCAAGTCCTGCTACAACTACTTTCCACAATAACTGTGAGGGTATTGGGAAGTGGAGCCATGAGAGAGGGAGGTAGATGGCCTTACATGCCTTATTCCTAGCTTCTGAGCAGTGTTGAAACTCCCCAGAGAAAAGTACTGAATGGTGTTATGCACAGGGTAACAAGGATGTCAAAACCTAGGAGCAAGTAAATGCAGAAGTTATGCCTACAGCAACATAGCTGAAGATAATGGGGATCCAGAAACCATAAATACATACAACAATAATAAGCTGACAGATCAATGATGTTTAAAAATTGGTCCATAAGTGTATATATACTGCAACCGCAGACTCAGTAGCACTCAAAATTACATGGTAAGTACAGAGATCAAGGAGCCAAGGACGCTGATAAGAGCGTACCACAGAGTGACAAGGCAGTTTACTAGTGGAAAACCTGTTGCTTCCAAGCACTCTGATCCCAGTTACACACAGAAACACAGATCAAAGAGGGAGGAGAGGCTCTTCAAGATTTATTTTTAACTGCTACATAGATAAACATGTTAGCAATTAGAAGAAGGTTAGGTTTAATATTCCCCACTTTATATATTCAGCAAGTGGGCTAAGAAACATCCGTCCAGAACTGGTCCGCAGACCACCACCCTCTTCATAGACAAATCCTTCCTGAACATACTCTTCTGACATGAAGCTTATAAAAAGCTAAGCAGCTGATTCTACAAGATTGTAGGTCACTGGAAGAGAATCTGTATTTTGCACCAAACAAACAAACAAAAAAAATAGATGTAGAATACTTTGTTAGGAAATAGACAGTCACCACCTGACCAGCTAAACTGTATGTTCCCCTGTGCCTTCCCCTCCATCTGTGTTGTCTTTAAGAGTGTAAAGGGCAGTTTTTTACAAGCACCTAAAGGATTCAGGAGCAGTGACTTTCAATGGGACTTGTGCTCAAAAGTCCTTTATGTTCTTCTGAAAGCTTCACCCTACGCTCTTTGGGGCAGACCTGTGCCATCATTTCTGTTTGCACAGCAGCTAGCATACTGTGGGCATGATCAGAAACAACGTTTTAGTGCTGAGTTAAAATACTACCTAATAACACCACAATACATTTATGACATCGAGCATCTTTATATCTCATTTAATGAATTTTGAAAGTAAATTACTTGGTAATTATTTGTTTCTACAAATGACTGAGAAGATTAAGACTGTCTTTAATAAGGAATCTTTTCAGCAAAAGAGGACTATTCTAGGCATGCATGAGTCTTAATATCAAATTACAATGTTGCCAACTCTTACAATTTTATCTCAAGGCTCACAATATTTCATGTTTTTCTTTAAGTCCCATCTCTGGGAGTCCAGAATCTCAGTTTTCATTTTTTTTTTTAAGTAAGTTTCTAACCCACATGGTTGCAGAGAAAAGCTTCACAACATGACATCAGTTTAATCCAGTGGTTCCCAAACTGGGGTTCGCAAAATGTTACAGGGGGTTCTCGGGAAAAAAATCCCTAATGGCAGACAGAGCTGTCCCTAGGGACTCTGGGCAGCACAGGGCCAGCAGCCAGGAGCCCCTGGACTTCCAAGAGCTAAGCAGATCAAAGCAAACATAGCTATCACACTGAGGAGATTTAAACTTCAAGACTCCTTATAAGAAATGGAAAGGGAGGTGAATATCTCTTGCTGTTTTTAAAATTAAATAGGCAGCTAGTATTATTTTTAAAATTATTATGAAGCACAAATTTAAGCGTTCTTGTAACGTCCGTTGTTTGCCTGGACTGCTCGAGACCTGAATGCTTGTGTACGAGGAACTCTGAGTTGGCTTCTTAAATACCGTCATGATGTTTCACATCTGATACTCCTGGATGAAACTTAGGAGCCTTGTCTTATAACAGGCTTATTCAAAGAGATACAAGCTACGAAAGTGAGATCTTGGAAGAGTGTTACCGTTTTCATAATGTAATAAAAATACTGTAATGATACATAATAATTAATAATAAATAGTGTGTAATAAGCATGTAATAAAAACAAATTTTATATTTCCAAGATCACTGCTTTTATAATTTATACTCAGGTAAAGGAGAAAATCCCTGGAAATATTCATTTTTAGGAGGGGGTTCGTGAGACTTGACATTTTTAGTGAAAGGTTGTTAAAGTTTGGGAACCACTGGTTTAACCTGAAAACTCAGAAACCAGAAGACAAAATGAACCCCCAATGTATATTTAAAAAAATATACATTATTTTTAAGATAATCGGGGGGGGAGGAGGGAAGGGGTTTCAAGCCAGGCTCGTGATTTCTGAACATGTGGGGCTGGCAATATTGCAATCAGGTCCTCATACTGCAACCTGAGCCTCTGTCTAGTCTCTGCCAGCCCCACCCATACTCCTGCAGTTCAGACCTCGTTTTGATAGGTGGAAGACAGTGCTCAGTTTCAGAACAAACAAGAAATGTATAATGTGTTTCTAACACACTTCATTTTGAAAAGTTTCAAATAAAACAGATTTTAAGTAGCTTCTACTTACCTCTTGTAAAGGGCAGTCCCATTGGTGGGAGTCTGTGAGCCTTGACAAAGGGGACTGAACATGGACATCCTCTGACTTTGTGTTTGGTTTCTTCTTTGGTATGCGAAACTGGAAGTAGAGAATGTTAGTTTTACATTAATTATCAGTTAAAATTAAATGATTCAACTCTCCCCTAGCACTGCAAATTCATGTATTCTCACCATTCTCACCCCTCAGGCCAAGTTAAGAACATGGAAAAAGAGAAATACCCACTGTAACTTGAATTTGAAGGTAGTATATTTATGGTTCCCTATTCCTGGTTTGTCTTTCCTATCACTTAATTTTAAATCTCAATAAACTGGGCGGAGGGAGGTGGAGACAAAAAAAAATCCCAAGTTAAATTCATTAACTATTCCATGCATATGCCTTAAGGATAAAAATAGACCCACCCTCCACTTGTAACTTTCTTTTCTTTTCTGACTCACTTACATCCAATTCTAATCTTAGCATGCCAGTTTCATGGAAAGATAAAGAGAAAACAGAAAGAATACAACTTTCAAAGAAATTAACCTACATTTTCTCAAAAGAAAAAGTTTTAAAAATCCCCTCTCAAGAACAATTAAACCCCAAAACAATACTTCTGAGTTGACAACTAACATCTACATATCAAAAAGGACCATTGGCTGGGAATGGCGAACCACGGCCACAGGGAGCTGAGGGGCTCCATGCCTGCAGATGCTCCAAGTAAACAAAATGACAACGTATTAGATATTCAATTCAATGATTCCATAGAGTTTAAAATCATCAAATTTTGGTGTAGACCCATTTATAAGCCAACCCCCAATCTTTGATGCGTCACTTTTTACCAAAAATATTCAGCTTATGAACGAGTATATACGGTATATTTGCAGTTTCTGGAATTTTTGCAAGTACATAATGCCAGGGCTGCAGAATTTTCTTATAAACAATAAGAAACTTACTTTCACATGACCTGATGCAGCAGTTTTTCCATTTCCTTCCATAACTGTCACTACTGTAAACAGATACAAAATCAACTTATTAATTTGCACTTTACCTGTTCAGAGTTTATAAACATTAACCAATTAATTCTCTCAACACCCTTGGGCCAGATGGAGGTAAGCATTCCTAGGACTTAAAATAACCTACTTGCTTCTAATGAGTTTAAAGCTTTCCCTGCCCACTAGTGGGGGAAAGTCAATGATATTAACTTCTCCAGAACCTGAGATTTCATTAAATACAAGTTTCTAGTCTTTAGAGTTGCTAATGTAAATTTATTCAGTGCAGTTTTCCTAAGTGCTCACCACTGCTGCAGCTAGGAACCTTCTCAAGTTCAAAGTCTTATTTTCATGGCTGCTATTCTGCAGCTCTGAAACTGATCAAAATCAGGTGTACCATTCTGCTGTTGCATGCAATTGCTTTGAGCAACAGAAGAAACATGCACTGCACTTAATCACTGCAGACACCTATATGCTGAAAGAAGCTCTGGGAGGGCTAACAGAGAGAAAGCGCTTTCTCCATTCTAGACACCTACTAACCAAGGCAGATACGAGAGACAGGGCACCACTTAGGCAGGGTTCAAGACTGTGCCCAAGCAGGAATTCTAGCAGCTCGTTGGGAACTGGAGTTCTCACCAGCGTTTGGGCCCAAAGAGCAAGGCATCCCCTGTTTTATACCTGCTAGCCAGAGGAGGAGATTTCATAAGCCTTTGAGTCCTTATTATCCCCATTTTACAAACTGTGAAAATGAGGCACAGAAAGCAACCAAGACTATGAGGGAGTTGAGTGACAGAACTAAGATTGCTTCTTCTACAAAACTGTTCCTCATAGGGAAGAATATAGCTTAAGACCTCACTGAACTCAGTGAGAAATTATTCTTTTATCCATATTCTGCACATCTCCTATATGACACCATAATGACTTATATCCAGCATGAAGCCTCCTCCCCAAAAAATTCTCCTGATCTAACCAGCTTTTTTTTTTTATGTGAAAGTTTGTCTAGCAAATGGCAGTTCTAACTAATGAGGAAACTACTTTGCTCACTAGAACTATAGTCTGAATTCCTCTCTATGAGAAGTGAGTTTATTTAAGACCCAGTTCTACTTAATAAATTAATTGTACTATAAGTCTACTGAGACCTTTCATATTCTATCTTTCTGTCTTTTAGAAGGGTATTACAACCTAAGAATTTTCTAATTGATTGTTGTTATGTTGCTCATGTTTTCCTTGCAAGGACAATGTGGCCTAGTAGACTAAAAATAAGACTAGTAGCTCCAAAACTCTAATACCCACTCTGATATCTACTGTTTGGTCTTAGAAAAAGTCACTTAATCTGTATACCTCAGTTGCTTCAGATACAAAATGGGAGGGACTGCAAAGATTAGTGCATCTAAAACCCTTGGGGGGATGTAAAGTACTATATAGGCAATATGTGAAACAGACTTTTATGTTTTTAAAGGGTATTGAGATCCTCACTAATAAAAGTATTTTTGCTTAATGTATTGAGCTGGTGCACAAATTGAAGAATTAGACCATGAACATGTTGGGAAAACTCATGCCTAAAGCCCCAGAACAGCAAGATACTTAGGTATGTATCTAACTTTAACAATGTGAATACTCCCATTGGGCCTACACATGCTTAAAGTCAGGCACAGGCTTATGTACCTTGCTGAAATGGGAATTAATAGAGGAGCACACCTTTGTAGTTAAGGCACTGCACTGAAACTCCAATTCTCACCCAGACTCACTGCAAGACTTTGTCTACACACAAACCTGCACCAATTTAGGTGCTTTTGAACTTAGATAAACCACATTCTCATTTCAGTTTAAGAGTGGCTTCTGCTAATTCAACTTGTCAATAAGGAAGCTAACCTAATCTACACTAATATTACATATACAAAAATTATGCTAAAAAAACGTTATTAAAGTTGCAAAGTTAAGCATTCAAAAGTTAAGAAATGTCTTTTTATGAATATTCCTTATGATAGTCTTTAATTATATGATTTCCACAGGATACCTGACTCAGTGCATAAAATTGATGGTGCTCTATTCAATATATTGTTTTCTCCTCACTATTCAATGTGGCCAGCCCCATGCCTTATTTACTGCTCACTGTTCAGACCCTGCTCTGAAGACAGAATTATTAATTTTCTCATGGGCTTTTCTATAGAAGTCACGACAATAGCATCCGAGTGCTTCACAAATCTTATTTTCACAACACCCCTGTTTCATGGAGTAGTATTATTCCCATTCTACAGATGGGGAACAGAAGCACTGAGAGATTAAGGTAAAAAATATCCACTAATTATAGGTGCCGAATCAAGCTGTCTTCACTAGAAACACTGCAGCAGCACAGCTATAGTGCTTCAGCGTATACTCTCACTAGAGTGACAGGAGGGGTTCTCCCATCATTGTAGTTAATCCACCTCCCCAACAGGCAGTAGCAAGGCTGGTGGAAGAATTCTTCTATCGACCTAGCGCTATCTACACCAGCGGCTAAGTTGACTTGGCTAAGTTGCTCAGCAGTGTGAATTTTTCACACTCCTGAGGAATGTACCTTTTTAGTACAGACCTGGCCTTAGAGAGAGAATTTTTCAGAGTACTTTGCAATATAACACTTTGCATGTTTGAAATACAGTTCCCATTGACTTCGGTTGCAGCTGTGACTGCTCAGCACTTCTGAAAATCATACCCCAGTCTCAAGTCAGGCACCCAGAAAAAGATGAACACACATATAACGATAAAGTATTCCTGAGGGAATTCTGCACCAATGCGCATGTGCAGAATTTATGTCCCCTGCAGATTTCTTTGCTTCCTCCTCTTTGCTATCCCCACAACACCCAGACACCCGCCTGCTGAGTCCCAATCACCTTCACCTGGATTCCCCTGCAGAGACCCATTACGGTTGTATCCAGATCCCCCCCTGCACCCAGATCCCCCACTGAGCCACCCACACCCAGACAGTCCCACACAGAACCCTCTCAACCCACACCTGGATCCCCCCACACTAAGCCTCTCCACACTTGGATCCTGCCTTGCTGAGCCCGCCTGCCCATACCTGGTACAGAGGGGAAGGGCAGTAAGGTGTTTCGGGGGCAGACCCAGTCCTTGCGCTGTGTCAGGGTTGTGTGCAGCCTCACCGCTGAGTCCGTGCCCTCCCGTGATCTCCCACCTCTGTACAGCCAGTGGCCTGTGCTCCCCCTGTGCCACGCTGGAGCCTCCACATTTATTTGACAAATAAAATTTGTGGTATTTTGCATAATTTTAAAATATTGAGCACAGAATTTTTAATTTTTTGGTGCAGAATGCCCTCAGGAGAACTTGTGAAATGCTTGGTTTCAGTGACTTTCCCAGCATCACAGAAGGACTCTTAAGCAGAGCCAGGGATAGAATTCAGTTTCCCAAGGCAACACTGAACTGTCTTAACCATTAAATCATTGTGACACAGGGACCTCCTGGTTCCAACTGTCTGAGGGCATAGGGGTACATAAAGATCTGGTATCTTCATGCTAGTTTGTCAATGTGCGTCATGTAAAGTCTCTACTGACAGCCTGTGTCACACTGGTCATCATAATCCTTGCAAAAATGTATTATGGATAATATGTAAGGAGTTATGTATATATACTGCAAATTATGTTCTTGAGAATTGAGACTTGTCACCAGGTAACAAACAAGTTTCTTTCAGGCAAAAGATGTTTATCTGACCGGCTATATGTAAATTGAGTATTGTATGATTCACAAAGGATGCCTATTTACACTCTGAGCCCAGTGCTAAGAAAGGAACCATAAAATCTTCAAGAGAGGGGATTTAAAGGCAGAAATAAACCTAGGCAATTTCGTTCTCCAGTCCTCAAGTTTGTAGTCCCAGTGAAAGTCTCTTTGTCCAGCCAAGCCCAGTTCCCTTCCCTATCTGATCTGTCTCTCACCTTCCCACCTGGCCTTGGTTTACCCCCCATTTTCTCCCAGTCCCAGTCTCCCTCCTCAGGCTCTTGGTCCAGTTTCATTGCTACCTCTGACCCAGTCTCTTTGCCCAGCCACTTAGGGTGTCAAGAGAGCAAATGTGAAAAATCGGGGGAGGGGTAATAAGCGCCTATATAAGAAAAAGACCCCAAAATTGGGACATTTGGTCACCCTACAGCCACTCCAAGTTCTTCCCCCATACCCTGGCTCCTTGTCAGATCTGTCTGACCTTCCTTTCCCTGCTACCCCTCACTGGCTCCCCAATCCTATCTGTGAAGTGGGAATAATAAAACTTCCTTCTCTCACAGGGGTGTCACAAGGATGAATGCACACATTTGGGAGGCACTCATATAGGGGGGACGGTAGCTCAGCATCACAGAAAGGCTTAGCAGAGTTGCCAGCTCTCACCATACATTGAGCCCTTCCTCCCGGATTCATGAGATTCCATGAGAAGTCTGGCTCTTATACCACTATAACAATGTCCCTTATGATCTGGTTTTTAACTAGCACACCTCTATCAGCACCACGCCTCACCGGGTCGGACGCGGTTATCCCGGTATTAAAGCACCTTACACCAGGCCAGCTCACCCCCCTAGCACGTTTATGGCGTATCACTGCGACCACACTGGGCGGGTTGTGGCCCTGGCAACAGCACTGGGGTAGTTGATGCACCACAGCTGGGGCATGCAGACAAGACTTTCGCTTCGCTGCGGAGCAGTAAACGCCTAACCCCCCCCCCCGCCCCGGAAAACCCCGTGCCGGGGGGGCGCCCCCCGCCCCCGAGACCCCGCCCCCCACGGTGCGCTTTAAATCCTGCCATGGGCAAGACAAACTGGGGCGGTTGCGGAGCGCAGGGGGGCTCACAGGGCTCTTACCCCTTGGCCCTGCCGGCGCGGCGCTGGGGGGCAGCAGCTGCCGCCCCCCTCCAGAGACCGCGTCTCTGCCCTGAAGCCGGGGGGGATCGGCCCTGGAATGACGCCAGGGTCCCTGGGGCGCGGGGGGAGGCTGGGCTGGGCTGGGCTGGAGGGCGCAGGGGGCTAATGACCGGCTTGTGCTGCGCCCGTGGCCTGGCCCCGCACTGCTCCCCCCTCCCGTGGTTAAAGTCCCCCCAGCTCACCCGGCCGCGCCGCCTCCCAGCTCCGCTCGCCGCCGCCGCCGCCGCTACAGCTCCCCCCGGCTCCCCTCCGCTCGCCGGCGCCTGCGCAGCTTCCCCGGCTACTTCCGGGCCGGGGCCCGGCACCGCCCCCACCCAGTGGCCCAGGAGTCGCCGCTGCTGCCCCCTCCCGGGTCGGTGTGCGCAGGGTCCTCGCAGAGACCCGCTGCCCTCGGTTGTGGGACCCCGCAACATCGCCCCACAGCCCCCCAAATCATAGAACCCCCAAACCACCCCCAAAGCCCCATCGGATTCTGCTCTCTCACTGCCCTACAGCCCCCAATCCCTCCTCCCACCAAACACCAACCTCTTGTTTCCCGGACCCACTCCACAATCCCACAGCCCCACCGGATACCGTCTCCTCCTAGCTCCCCACCTCCCACGAAACGCTGGGTCTCACACCATACCATAGATCCAACAGATTCCACCTCCTCCCATCACCCTATAGCCCCACCAAATACTGCCCTCTCTCAGCACTGGTGGCCCCACCAGATCATGTGCCTTGCCCCCAAGTGCTCTCACACCACCTAGTAGCTCCAATGAAGGCCACCTCCTGACACTGTTCCTGTACCCCATCATTGTTGCCCTGCAAGATTGGCTTTACTACTGTCTCACTGGTCTTTCTTTCAGTGTCACACAAATAGCCCCACGCTCTGTTCCGTGTCCTTCAATTAACTACCCTATTTCCCTCAGAATCTAACCCTCTTTTCATTTTAATCCCCAATATTACCAATGCACCGAAGAAATAAAAATTTTGTTTTGACTGGATTTCCAAACAAAAAACCCCAAAACAGATACCCCACATGGCCTGAGGAAAGAGAGCAAATTTAAGGGTAACAGTTGGGCCTACAACTTTCATACAAGTTTCCCTATGAAAGCAAATAATTCTCATTTAATTTTACTGAAATGTAGGCTGGGGAGGCATGTAGCATCAAGAACAAGTCCTCCAGTATGGGGAATTGATCAAGAAAACAAACACCTAAATATACAACTGCTATCAACATTTCTCACATCTTGCCCCATTGAGACTGAATCATTGATCCTGGTCAAGATCAAGAGAGGTTGTAATGAGGTTGGGATCAGAGCTTAACTGTACTTGAATTCATAAAGTCTTAGTTATCTGGTCCTCCAGTAGGATTGGTAAGTGCAGATACCTGCTTCTGTGTGGAGCCCTATTAAAGCCACTGTGGCAGTTTGGAGACACAGGTGTTCCCCCTTATGGATCAGTATGCAGGATTAAGACCTAATAAATTGCATTTCTGGTTATAGCTTTCAGCAACTGCTTCTACTGTGAACTTTGTAAGTGTTAGGAGGGAGAGAAATGTTTTCAGTACTGTTTCAGAAAGCAAAGTTGCAAGCACCCTTTGATGTGGTATTGAAAATAGTTTTTTCTTCTCTTCACTAGCACTTAAACCATTTTTGTATCAGGTCAGGGAAAGTACTTGCTGAAAATCAGTGTTAGCAACTCAACTCAGTATTGTAAAAAGGCTTTAATCTTGACACTGTCAAGGAGTATAGTCAAAGTCTGAGAATGATACTTTAGATCATAACTTGCAGATTTTCAAACCCCAGCTGTATGACCTGATACAATAGTTTGACACCTTTCATAACCCCCAAAGGAGGTACATAACAAATTATTGAAGTTGAAAGCTTGAAATAACATAGGATTCTTTTCTTTAAAAGAGTGAAGATTTCTCCAACCTCAGATTCAAGGTTTTGCTTTTCTGATAACGAAATTTACAAGAAGAAGTGGTGAGATAAGTGAGTCTTGCTGGGATGGAGGTAAACTTGGATTTTAAACCTCATAAAAGACAGGGTTGGTTTTTTTTTTTTGTAGTAGTAGTAGTAGTAGTGCTCCAAACATGCTAAGTGCTGTACAAACACAAGATGACAAAATTTCAGCCCAGCAGGCCTAACAGTTGAGACTTATGTTATGTACATCAGGCGGAGAGTTAATTTTTTATTTGAATATATATTTTGACATGAATTTAGTATTTGTAAAAGGTACCAGATTGACAGCTCTGAATCCTGCACTCCTATTTATTTATATCCACAGAACAATTCAGCACAGACTGGAGTGCTTCACCATTTTAAAGTTTAATTCTAGCACCCAGGGATTAATACAGTGAGACTGCACTAATAGCCATCGGAAGTCACTGCTTTTTAAATGTGGAGATGATACTGCTGCAAAAAAATCCCTCTTCCCAACTAATAGGGTTATAATTTATAATTTGCTTTTAATCAAAAAGTCTTAGGTATAAATGGTTGTAAATTGCTTCAAAACTTTATAGTTGTCACCCTGGCTGTACTTATTTTTTGGGATAGGGGGCTTGTGGAGACGCGTAGCCACAACAAAAAAGACTCATTTACTACATTTACATTAATATGTTACTGTTTCATCCATAAAAACAGAATCCCAAGACAGAGCTGAATGAAATCACCATAAGACCTTCCCAGTGCCCTAAAGTAAATATGGATGTAAGTATATGTTTCTAGTTACATTTACGGGATTTAATTTGGTATCATATACATATTCTCTTTTTTGTGGAAATTTAAAGAATAATAATGTAGTCTGGAATAAGCGAGGTGAGGTGCTGTGTACTACTAGGCTATGATCTTGGGGATATGTTGGTTGGGTGGCAGTCTACTAGTGAATAGCTTCTTCCTTTTTCCAGACTGTCATCACCTTACTCTATGTAGTCTCTTACCATGACATTTGCCTTCAACCACCTCCCACTGTGTCGCTTTGAGGAACAGACATCCATATATGCAGCTCTTCCTATATGAAATCTTCTCTCCCCCCTATGAATTGTCCTCACTTCAGTGCTACATCCAACATACTGTGGTCCTTGTGTACTTCCTTTCCTGAAATACACATTAGTTCTCTTCTCTTCACCAACCTTCCCACAGATTGGGAGAATCATAGGTGACCATCTGTAGCTAATACGTTGTTTGTTTAATAAACCCGTTCGTTTTAAATGCAAAACATGTTTTGATAAACTTATTTTTCTCCCCCTTATGTATTCAGCATAGTTAAGTTAGTTTTATTTAATGCAAAAAATTTAAAATGCTATTTTTGTGCATTTGTAATTGAATTCCAATTTTCCTCCAACTGCAGGTTGACACAAATCACAAGTAAAAAATTAATTATAATCTAGTAAATAATAAATGTCATTTACCATTTTAAAATATAATAAAAATGTAGAAGCTAAGACTCTTAATAAATGTATGCTAAGCTATATAATTGCTTAAATAAATGTGTATAGATATAGTGAATCTATTTGACTAGCAATAAGGAGTACCAAATTTAGTGTAAAGGCTATATTTATGTGCAAATCAATATGTTTTAATGTTCACCAATCAATGAGAATCAACCTTTCCTTAGGAAAATAATTAAAAAATACAAATGTGAAACAAAATTAAATTCAATTATTTAAATCAAGGTATTCTGTTTGCTGATTTAAATCATAGTTAAAATTCGTGATTTATGGAATCATAGAAATGTAGCACTGGAAGAGATCTCAAGAGGTCATCTAGTCCATCCCTCCATGCTGACGCAGGACCAAGTATACCTAGACCAGTGATACTCAGACCTCAGTAGTTCAGAAGTCAAATTAGAGATCAACATTATCCAAAAGAGCCACAGTAGTGTGAATTCATTGTTTCATTTACTATATATATATATATATATATATATATACACACACACACAGAAAAATGATTGACCAAGTATTATTATTTTATCAACTACAATTGATAAATAACATAGTAAAAGCATCCTGATTGGTTAATAACTTAGATTGGTTAATAATTAAATCACACAGTGTTTAATATCATGTGCCGCAAAGAGCGGCAGGAGATATATTGAAGAGCCAGTTGCAGCTGGCGAGCCTCAGTCTGAGTACCACTGACCGAGAGCATCTTGATAGGCGTTTGTCTAACCTGTTCTTAAAAACCTCTCACTTTGATTTAAATCAATCCACCATGCAGTTTTATTCAAGTACCCTGGCTTAAGTCAAACCATTTATCAAATTTAAAATTAGTATACAGAAACAGGCAACACTAAAAGAAATTGTCTATGATCATGGGAGTTCTGTGCCAGCAGCTCTCCCTGATGCTAGCACAGAACTCCTGTCAAAGCAGTATTGCAGCTGTAAGAAGGGCTAGCTTGCACTCTCCCACCTACACTAAAGGGTTGGGGGGAGGAGTCGGATAGAAAAATGGATAAAAATGCTAAGCTGTACACAAAGCCTAAAAGTATACCAAACTCTTGCTGCTGCAGTTTTGATCAGTTACAATAGAAGACAATCAAAAAATTACACTGCCTAAAATAGGGGTTCTCAATTTTTTTTAATCTTAAAAGATTACTCAAATCAATCTTAAAAGACAGATTTTCTTGTGGACCTTCTCCCCTACCATTCATGATTGTGTGGATTACTTTGTCTCCCATTCTTGATCCAATAACCTCCTTTTGGCAACTATAGCAATTGTTTGTGGCAAAATAGAGTTAGGAAAGTACTTAGTGTGTTTTTAGCCTCTTTTTATGTAATTTAGCAATTAGAAGGCAGGGAGTAGCCAGCTTGGTGAAGACTAGTGTTTTGTGTTCCATGTGTAGTCCATATGCCACAATTTCAGAATCAGTGGCCTGAGAAATTATGTTTAAAAAAAACCCCAAGTCTAGAATTGTAATGGCATCATCTGTTTTATTTGTTGCAGTTGCAAATGGAGCCGGAGTTAAGCTTCAGGAAATTAGTAGAGAGTTCAGAGTGTCCAGAACAACTGAAATATGACTTCAACAAAAATGGTGAACTGAAGCATCTAGATACCAATGAGCCCTTTGTCTTTAATTATTATAAAAATGCACATGAGAGTAACCATAAACGCTATCAAGTTCTGGGGCATCTCATTACACGGTATGTTTATGAGCTCTTGGAAAGAGTCTGCAAGCTTCAGAAAGTCCATATCCCAACAGATGCTACAGAAGATGAACCCAGGAGTTTATTTTTCATCAGTGAGAAAGCATTAACTAATTCCTCAAGCCTAATCGTGCTCCTACAAGACCGTGGAGTCTTTCGGGCTGGTCAATGGGGGCTGAAGACCATAATCCATGAGGGCCTGGACCCTGGAACTCAAATACCATTCATTAAAACAGCCCTTCAGTGCTATGGAGGAGTGATTGTTTTAAATCCCAATGACAATTTCATTGATCTGAAGATGGAAGATGAGTGGTTAAGTTTATCTACCAAGGAAGAATCTTCCACTGTAAATTCCTCCTGCTGGATCCCAAAGAGGTGCAGCAGCAGCCCTGAAGAGCACACCATTTACATTTGGGATAATTTTATTTCAAAGAGCGCAGCCAAGAATGTGGCCTTCATTGCCCATGGCTACGGAGGCTTGGTTTTCGTCAACCTGCTCATGCAGAGAACATGGGAAGTGATGAATAAAGTGTATTCTGTGGCACTTATTGACTCCATGCACCACACATTACACCAGGCGAAAAATAATCCACATGTGCAAGAATGGATACAGAAACATTGCCGTGAATGGATAACAAACAGTAAACCTCTAGATAGACCCACAGGTTCCCTTGTGAAAGTGGACTGTCCTACAGTCTCTGCTGGGACTGAAAAATACAGTTTAGCACCATCCTCCACCTTACAGGCCATTTTCAAGTACCTGAAGAGCACACTGAAAGCTAAGAACACAGTAGCTTTATCTCGTTCTCCTATTGTAACAAGGAGCAGCAAAAATAAGAAGAGAGGCAATACATACTGAAGTATTTTTCAGGACTCTTCTCCCTCTTTAAAACCACTCCTTGGAAGCTTGAAACTGAAGCTGCCATGTTAGTTTCCTTGCATTGCAGAGTGATTTATAGCCATAAAGGTGATATTGGGTTTCTGATTTTTATTGTTGTTGAAAAACTAATTGCGAGAACAAATAAAGTTATTACCAAACATTAGAAAAGTTTGGTCTTTTCTTTTTGGAAGCTAATTATTGCAGTTTCAAAAAAATAATTCATGGGAGCTTTAAACTTGAGCTCTGCTGTTATTCCTGCACTTTAAAATGGTACATAACGGTGTTAAGATGAGCCAGAGTTTACCTGTGTTGATTCTGGAAGCTTATGTTGTGAAGTTTGTGCATATCTGAGCTAAGTAGATTTTGTCAGCAAAAAATCCGTAAATTTCACTGTAAAGGGCAATTTGGCATATGAAATTAATGCTAAAGACCCTATAAATCTAACATTAGCCTATCCACTCACCTGGCAGTGCCCAGCGGTTCCTTAAATATTCTCTAATATTTTTTCCAGTCTTGTTTTGGATGTCTCAAGCACGGGGGTTTCTAGTCTGTCATCTAAAGATTCTTCCCTTTGGACACTAGTCTGTCATCTAAAGATTCTTCACTGAACCATACATTACCACCTTCCTCTCCAGTCAGAGAAATGAGATAGTCTAAACATAATATACAGTGGACCAAATTTATTATCAGTGTCATTCCAATGAAACTAGTGAGATTACTCTAGTAATTAATTTGGCCTCATTTAACTCCTTTTCAGACTGAATGATTGCAGCATGCTGGAAAGTAAAATAACACCCCATTATTTGTATAGTAAATGGAAACAAAATGGCTATTCTTGGCTCCTATTCGCATCAGTGGGAGTTAAGGATGCTCAAGTCCTTGCAAGATTGAGCCTTAAAAGATGTCAGAACGTTAATGTTTAGTTGTGGCCTCAGTTTCCATTTTGGCCAGGATCTTTTGAGGGTATGGTTGTGCCTGAAGAATGAGTAATAGTTTGCCTCTAACTTCTTGCTCACTGGTAGACTTAACCACGCTCTGCTGCTGCTTCTAGGAATTCCCACTCCGCTGCTAGCAATAAGGGACAGAATTATTTACTTACATAGGAAGGCAGTAATTGGTGAAATATGCAAAATGGAAGGGTTATTTTAATACAAAAATGAAAAAACGGTCAATTGTTTGCATACTGTTCCTATTGAGAATAGTATTAAATGATCACAAAGCAGTACACGCTCATGCTTTAATGTGATTTGTTCACTCACCGATGCCACATCAGAGATACTTTCACCCTCAAAGCACCATTTCATAACCATTAGATAGTGTGCATCTCAGAGAATAATTTATGTGACTCATACAAGTAAACATGTACCTTTATTTATAAGAAAATGGCAGAATGTCTGTCTTCAAAGGGTGACCAATATGATCTTCAAGACGAATACACAAGTTTTGCTCATCTCAAATCAATATTTTAAATTCCTTGATAGAGAAGGTCATATTTGGGAACATTTTTTGGATCAATAGGACTTTGTACGATGAGCTTTCCACGCATTGCTCCACGATAAATCACTTCAATCAAATCTATGAAGTCTTGCTTTGTTTTAAAGCTTCCCACAAATTTAGTGTGATCTGGAGACCTATGGAGCAGATAAAGACAGTAGAAATGTAAATGCCTGTTAAAGTGTATGAAACAAACTTTTTAAAGACATGAAAACTTATACAACAGAAAGGAGAATTTCGATTTAGTCATTCTTATGGCTTGAACTACTCTGGTATGGAATACATGAAGTAAAGAGACAAGGCAATATAGGAATTATTGTGACCAGACTTCAAAAACCTAGAAAAATTGGGTGGTATGACCAAGAATTTAACATGGAGAACAGAGTCAAGTGTAACAATATACTGCACATCATCTGTGAAATGTATCAAAGAGTTTTTTTACACAGTACTAAATGAGAGGGTAAATTTAACTAAATTTCAAAATGGAAGGCGTAGTTCAGCATCTCTGCCCATTCATTACTTGGCCTTCTCTCTTTCAATATTCATGCAACTACTGACAAAGGAAAGTACAGTTTTCTCAAGCCAGCTCATAAGATAACATAGGCAGAGACTATGCTAATTATGGTAAACAGAAGAGAACCTCATGCAAACTGACGTACCCATAATCCACTTTCATGTGCTGTCCATTGAAGAAAAAGACAGTAGATGGAATATAACTGATGTCAAAATACTGGGTGTACACTGGCACCTTGTTCACATCCACCAAGTAAATGGCTGCCATTTTACTTAAGTCATGAGATGTCTTTGCAAGCTTTAGAAATTGAGAAAGACATGATCAAAACAGATTCTAACATGAGTAGGCAAAACATGCCAAGTTTAAAAGCACAGCTGTAATTGCTAACCTTGTTTTTTAAATAAGGGAGAGTCAGAAGTAGTGAAAGACGGATCTTTATCTTTAACAAATTTATTTTATAATTAATTCATAATCGGGTTGCTGCTTTGAGCACATGCTTTTTTCCAATATCATGTTTTGGTCACTGTAAAGAATCAGTTGTGCAAGCATAAGGAAGCAAAGACCTCTCTCATGGCAATTAATTATCAGATGGAGAAATGTTTGTCTTATGAGAAGATATCATGGATATTTTAACATTACTGAATTTTAAATATAAATATTAGTCCATCTTGTTTCAAACATAAGCAGCATGGACTAGTGATAGTAGCATGAGACCTGGAAACAGAAATGCCTGATTTGTAAGACCGCTTCTACCATTTACTGGATGGCCCAGGCCAAATATTTAACTTCCCTTTGTGTGCATTCAGACTGGGGGAAAAAATCAATCCTGTAATTTTCCACGAGTGCACTTCCACCATTGACAGCAATGGTGGAAGCTGTATTGTAGAAAGGGTACAGCTGTTTTTATTACTGTGTAGTCTAACTGCTCAGGTGAAAGAATCAGGAAGAAATCCTGGCTCCACTGAAGTCAATGGCAAAACTCCCACTGACTTCAGTGGGACTAGGATATAACTCCATGTCTTTATTCTCTCTGTGAGGTGGCCTGCATCCCTAATTGTACTATATACAAATGCTATAAAGTAAAGTTTATATAGAACTTTTCAAAGTTCTTTGCAAACAATGATTAAGGCTATTTTTAGTAAAAGTTATGGACAAGTCAGACACAATAAACAAAAATTCACAGCCTGTATGGGACCTGTCCATGACTTATACTAAAAATACCTGTGTTTAAATGGGGGAGGGGCATGCTGTGTGTATGTGGGGTGGGGGCTGCTGCTGGAGGGCGCATGGCGGGGGGGGGGGTGCTGCTGGGGAGGGTGTCTGGGGCCAGCGGCTCCAGCTGCCAGGGGCCACAGACTACAGCTGCTCCAGCCAGTTGTCCAAGGACTCTTGCCCGGGGTTGTGGACACTCCGGCCAGCTGGTTGGGACCAGTGCCCAGGACGGCGGCTGCTCCGGCTTGCCAGCCAGGGACTGCTGCTCAGGGTCTCGGACTGCAGTAGCTGGCCCTGGAGCCAGCTGCTTGGGCGGCCCTGGGGTTAACCCCACTGGCCCATGCAGAAGTCACGGAAAGTCATGGAATCCGTGACCTCTGTGACAGACATGGAGCCCTAACAATGATTAATTTTCACCACACTCTTACGAAGGGAGTGAAGTATTCTCTAATTACTCCACTTTACATTTCATTCCCAGTACACTAATAACTTAATAGTAACCTGGCTCCTTCTATATTATGTGATAGTATCACATGTCATTTAATTCTGTTGCACTAAATGTGTATGTAATGATTGGCATAGCATCAATAAAAGGTTTTTAAAAATTGCTCTTACAATATCATCCAATTGCAGACAAACAGGATCATCATCTTTCCCAAATCGAAGAACCAAAACTTTCTCTGCTACACTTTTTATTGCCTGATCCACTTCCTTTTTACTGGTCAGTTTGGGCAGCAGGAAGCTCATCTTGATTGAAAATGGCTCCAGATATCAAACACTGTATCTAATTATTAAAAGAGACACTGTCAAAATTAGTAAACCTGCCTCCATACCACACACCAAAAAAGTAGTTGATTAGATAATGAACCCAACTTTAAGTGTTTCCTCAAGGCAGTCTAATCTATTAGGATTTCTTTTTCTAAGGGGCAAGAGAAAAACATACTGCTCCAAATACTAAAAATTAAATATTACTACACAGTGCAGCATTCTGCAGAAGAAACAACAGCTTACTTACATACCTGTCTGTTGGGCTTCAGAGAGAGTTGCACACAGACTTAAAGATTATCAATTTTAAAAACAACATTTAAAAAAGGCTGTGTGAATTATTTAAATATGGGGCTTTTGTCAAAGAAGGTGATATATGGGATATAAAGATGTGAGAGGAAAAAAAGGATAGTGTTGTGAGCAGCTGGAGAAAAAGTAGATCCCTAAAGACAAGGGGGAAGCTATCAATTTACATTTTGTACAAACACTAGGTTGTCCAGCCACTACAGTTCTATCTAGTTAGTTCAGTTATATCAAAAAGGTCTGGAAGGGTATAACACAGGGATTGGCAACCTTTGGCACATGGCCCACCAGGGTAGGCACCCTGGCAGGCCAGGCCGGTTTGTTTACCTGCCGTGTCCACAGGTTTGGCCGATCGCAGCTCCCATTGGCCGCGGTTCACCGCTCCAGGCCAATGGGTGCGGTGGCCAGCACATCCCTCGGCCTGCGCCGCTTCTCGCCACCCCCATTGGCCTGGGACAGTGAACCGCAGCCAGTTGGAGCCACGATTGGCTGAACCTGCGGACGCGGCAGGTAAAAAAAACAGCCCGGCCCGCCAGGGTGCTTACCGTGGCAAGCCGCGTGCCAGAGGTTGCCGATTCCTGGTACAACAGAAGACCCGCTGAAGAACATACATTGTTGACAGTAAATATAAGATATGATGCACTCAGAAAACCAGGTCTTCTATGCCACAGCATATCCACTTAGGGTGACCAGATGTCCCGATATTAGGGGCTATGTTTTATATGGGCAACTATTACCACCCACACCACCAAAAAAGTGTCTCAATTTTTCACCCTTGTTATCTGGTCACCCTATGTGCACTTTACATGCACAGCCTAAATCAGTGGTCCCCAATCTTTATGGGAGGCTGTCAACTTTCACCAGATTGATACCTCAGCTGTACGAGCCACCAAATAAAATGTTTGAGATTTAAGAGAGACCTATTAGATCACTCAGTACAGCTCCCTGCCAAAGAAGGACTGCCTCCTTCAGCACATTTTCTAGCACTTTGTCTAGTCTAAAATAACTTATGCAATGGAGTTGCAATCACTTCCTTTGGGAGACTGTTCTACACCACAGTACAGCTCACTCTCCCAGGAAGTTATTTCCCCGGATAATCAGCTCAAAATTTCTTTTTCTTTATTTATCACATTATTATATCCCCATATACCACACTATGTAATCCCTCTACATCACATTTGTTTACACCGGTCAATATTTCTTTACTGTTATTGCATCTTCTTCAACTTCCTCCCTAGTCTTCATCTAGCCAAGCTCTAATATTTTGCTCCTTTAACCTTTTCCTCATGTCAGGCTTTCCAGATAATTTCTGTTACCCTGCTCTGAACTCCTTCCAAGTTGTCAATGATGGACAACGGATGGACAGAGCAACGGATGGACTGATAGCCCAGCTGCAGACACCGCAGAGAAAGGTGCTGTGTCCATTGCCCTGTGGAGCATGAAGCCTTTTGAGGAGAGAACTGAGCCTAGGGGCTCCGCGGAGCCATAGAAAGAGGATCTGATAACTAACACCCTTCCCCCACCTGGGGACATGAGACCCCTGCATCTGCAGCCTCCCTCAATCACACGGACTTCTTCTGGCCGCCATATGCCATTGCAAACTCCTGCCCATCCCCCGCCACCACTGGGCTCCCCGGTCTCGTCCCAGTGTGAGCCCTGGAACCTGCCCCGATCTCCAGCTGCCCCCTGCCCGGCGGCAGAACCCCGGATGCAGGCAGGGCAGTAGGACCCTGGGGGAAGGTGGGAACCTGGATTTGCAGCTGCAGAACCCTGAGGACCAGGACGAGAGGACACCGCGCACCTGGGGGGAAATGGAGGCATCGGACCAAGGATCGAACCGCCACGCCAGTCTGTCGGACAGAACCACTCAGCACGCACGCGCAGATCCTACCCTCTGATTGGCCACAAACCGAAGCCAATCAGAGGGGTGAAAAGCAGGCCAGCCCAGCGGCGCGGCTGCTGGAGCTTTTTCCCCTTCCGAGTGAGGAGGGGGGTCCGGCACCGAGAACCCTCCGGCTGGAAGTGGAAGCGCAGCGAGTCGGAGGGTTCTCGATGTGGGACTGGGTAGGTCGCGGCGAAAGGCGCGTGGGGAGCGGTGCCCTGCAGGTGCGTGTTCGGGGCGGGCACAGGACGCCGAGTTTCCCGCACAGCCGGAGCCGCCCCGGGGGAGGGAGGGGGCCCCTGACTCCCCAGGGTCCTGCAGCGGGAGGCCCCTCTTCATTGGGGTCCCCAGGCGCCGCCGGGGTGGTAGCCCAGGGCCATGGCAGTGGGGGGAGGGTAGACACCGACCTGGCCTTTCGTCTGCTGCGGGGTGGCCTGTAAAGCAGTTGCTCCTGATACCGGTCCCGGTGTCACGCGTGGGGCGGGGGAAGTCCCTGTCCGGATCACTGAGCCCCGTGTGCGTGCACGCCACCCACCCATTTGTGCAGTAGTGCTAATAATGTTCACTGGAGACTGAACGATAATGTATGAAAAGTGCTTTAAAATGTATATGTACTGGCTAAGCATTACGGGTTAATTTTAAGATTGTTTTAAAAGCATCTACTTCTGCAGTTTTCAGTAGAAGGGACAAGCAAGTTCTTTTACTCAAATGATCACCTCATCACAGACCTGCTTGCATATTTGAAGTATATAATTTGTTAAAGTCTCAGTGGTTTGTTTTTGTCCTGTTCCACAGAATGGAACATTTTTATTTCACTGTCCTGTAAATTGTATTCTCTTTTGTTTCAATGTTGATAATTCATGTTAACAATTTTTATTGTGAGTTGTCCATCAACTTTATACAGTCTTTTTCATTACATTAGTCAATTAACTTTTGCTGCAGTCATAGCATCTCAAAACAATGGCATATTTACAGAATATTTTGTTTTATTAATCTGTTGCCTGTTTATACTTTTTTTTTTAATTAAAGAAACTAGGTTTAACTTGTTCTTTTTCAAATAAGGACACTTTTTGTTCCAGGTGGCATAGTAAATAAAATTATAGCATAATTTTTTTTAATATGTAACTTATTTTTGCTTTTAATTTGTTTACAGAGTTCAGTTTAAAAATAATAATTTGTTCATTGGCTCTACTTAGGGTTGGCCATGGGGAGAAAAGATAAGAAAAAACAGCATAGTTACTTCTGTTTTAGGCCCAGTTCTGCAAACACTTAAGCTTGTTTGTTTAACTTTACTTGTGTGATGAGTCCTGTTGAAATTAATGGGACTACTCATAGGAGTAAAGCTATATATGTGCTTTTGTGTTTATAGGATTGAGGCTTTAGGCTTAGATTTATTCACATGCATGACTTTACATATTGTGAGTAGTCCCATTAGCTTCAGTGACATCATAAAATTAAGCTCATAAGCCTGCAGGAGTTTGCCAAGGGCGCTTCCCTGCTTAATTGTTACATTTCAAAAAGATAAGCATTAGTGATGTGAAAATTTTCTGGAAAAACTACTCAAAAATAAATCATCACCCACATTGTCACCCCACAAGTAGAATGAGTTGTGCTTCTGTGGTCTGCATCTATGAAAGCATTCATGTCATCTGTGTGCAATGGCATGCTTCCATCACAAAGCTTCCTATCTACAAATGACATACATGAGTGATTGAAGTGGGAGGGTTGAAACATATTTAAGTATTGTTTGACTTGACATGGAATTATACACACAGCTGATTTAAGCAACAGTGCTAACTGTTGTTTCCTCTAGTAGCAACATCAACTTTTTCTTTTAGAGACAGTAAAAATCCAATTAGAATGTTGATATCAAGTGCTAAGAAGTAACTTCCTGTTCATCTGAGGAGTTAAGGTTAGAAGCAGATTGAGTTTTTCTCACATCTGTGACTACTGATTTTGTTTTTCTTTTGTCTTGTTACCATTTTTGCAGATAACTGCTTGGACACAACACTCTCCTAAATATGAAGTTTTTTAATATTGTTCTGAGAAGCATTGTGAGACATCCTGTTTTTCCGTTTGCTATGCGAAATGGGACCAAAAAAGATTTGTTTTTAACAACTCCCCAGGGGTCATTTCCATGTAGAACAATGATTTTGTCTCCTGCCTTGAAGAAGCAGATTTCATCCAGCCCCACTGAGAAGCTAGATTTGGATGGGTGGAAAAATGTCATGAGATCTGGAAGGCAAGAGGAAGTCAGTGAGACATCTGAGAGTGAGGAGGATTCCACTTTAGCTGCCATAAGGGAACTTGTGGAGATGTGGAGGCTAGCTGGCAAAACTGTTCCAGAAAATATCAGTGAAGAAGAGTTAAAGACCCTTATGGAGTGTTCCACTAAGGCATCCAAAAAGAAGTATTTAAAATACTTAGCTGTCAAAGAAAAAGTGAAGAAAGCTAGTAAAGTAAAGCAGGAAAAGCGAAAGGAAGCAAAGGAGGAAAGGCTGGAAAAGGCTAAAGAAAATGATACTGGTGAGCTGAAGAATACTTTCTTATTGCAGTTTTGGTCCAAGTCTATGGATAAGATATATAACTGGAGGACTGCTCAGGCTATGATCTTTGGCCAGCCTCTAGTATTTGACATGGCTTACGAAAATTACATGTCACATAGAGAAATGGAGAACACAGTGAATCAGCTAATGGAGACCGAAGGGTGGAATCGAAGAGCTATGGATCCTTTTCACTTACATTTCTGTAATCTCAAAGTAGATGGCCCATATCATAAAGAATTTGCTAAGCGCTATGGAGAGGCATGGAACAACTTACTTGTGACTGTGACAGAACAGTCTCACACAGATGTCTTTCCAAGAGACAAGCTCATCTACTTAACTGCTGACTCTCCCAATGTAATGAAGACATTTGAGCATGATAAAATTTATATAGTTGGATCAATGGTTGACAGGCATATACAGACTGGACTCTCTCTTGCACATGCAAAACGCTTGAAATTAACAACTCAACGTCTTCCACTCGAGAGGTACTTGAAGTGGGAACGTGGTGCCAAAAATCTCACATTGGACCAAATGATTCGTATTTTATTAACTGTAAAAGACACTGGAGATTGGATGGAGGCGCTGAAATTTGTTCCAAAAAGAAAATACGAAGCTTTTGTAGATACATCTTTATATTCAAAGCGTAAAACTGATACAGGGCGAAGAATAAAGGTGTCTGAATTTAGCAATAGTCAGGAAAAGGTAAAGAAGTCCTTTGTAGAGAATTCCTTCAGGAAGCAAACACAGAAAAAATGGTGGGTAGCTGAAGAATCTTAAGGGCAGATTATACTGTTAATAGGCTTAAATTTCCATTGACTTCTGTGAGAATTTGATGGAAAAACTGAAGGGTAAAAGAGTAACTAGAACTGCTGCCTGATACGGGTTTTTTTATAACCTTTGTATTGCAGAAACTTAACCGGGGGGTGGGAGAGGGGAATCCATATGAAGAAAAGCTGTGATAATCAAATCTACAAATAGCACCATAAGAAAGAATGTAATTAAATTTAATAAAACTGTGGTGGATATAACTTCATTTAAATCCTTACTTGTTCAACACCAAATGCAGTAATGCACTTGATTAGTTCATGGACTGAAATATGGTAAATATAGGAATTGTAAGAGGCTAGTTGGATATCAGTAATGTAATGAATGTAATGCAACTGCCTCAGTAAATATTTGCAAATCTTAGCCTTTCTATCAATTTACAACTCTAATAATGTCTTGAATACTGATCTTAGAATGTAGCTGATTTGCCCACTGGCTCGTACCCCAGTGAATAAGTTGTGGTTTTGTTTTCCTAGGGTTTTCTTTGTTTGTTTTTAGAAAGATCTCATTATGATGCTGCATGATTTATTCATTCAAAGTATTTTAGTATCTGATGTGATGCCTTGTGAAAGTAACCAAAACAATCAGACCTGTGGTTCTAAAATTTACTCACCTTGTGGAAGAGGTGGGCCAATGTAAGACTTTTTTTTTTAATATGTTTTTGTCCCTTTATCATATGGATTTTCTAATCCTCTACAGCTTTTGAAAATAATAAACACTGATGCTTGTAATACTCCTAGGGGCAGAGAGTCTCTTTAAATGTGGCAGTACTGTACTGAAAATACACAACACTTCTCAGATATGCACTGAGTTTAAATTACTGATGTAGGTGGAAATGACTGTTTAAGCTGTAGAATAGTTTTTCCCCCCACCTTTGAAAAAGCCTTTACATGTCACAGTTCTAGTTACCCTCTGCCTAAGAGCAGTGAGAATGGGACAATTTCCCTATCTTGCCCACAAAAATTTAAACAGAAATGTTATGACTTTAATGGGGGGCCAACTAGACTTTTTACAGAGCATCAAGGTGAAAAGTTAAATGTAGACCAGTTTACCTTCATATTTTAAACAGGATATCTTGCTAGATGTGACTGAAAAAAATATTGCTGATCAAAAGAATCTAACATCTCATTGGTCACTGTATCTTTAAAAATACAAATTAGAATGTCTTCCTTTTGAGAAGCTACTTAGGATGGAATCTATGAAGTGTTCTAAGTGTTGCAATGCTGAGTACCATGGTGCCCATCTTAGGCACCTAGAAAATCACAAGAACAATCCTGTGCTCCCTAAAGCTAAGTTGAGCATCTAGGCTCCCTATACAATGAAGGGAGAGAGCAATCTGCAACAGGCTAAGGGAGGACCCACCGAATCTAGCCAGTGGGAGATGCAGACTAGAGTGGTGTATGCTAAGCCCCACCACTCTCTCAGAGAGGCACGCGTGTCAGTTTAGCAATCCACAAACAGAAATTTACTGCCTGGAGGTATGTGGCAGAGGCACCTAAACTGCTTCTTGAGGGAATGAGTTAGGCACAGGCTGAGGGTGGTCTACCAAGTAGGTAGATCACTTGCTTGGGATGCGAGAAACCGAAGTTCATTTCCCCACCTCTCTGCCAGCAGCGGAGAAAGAATTCCCTCCTACAAATACTAACAACTGAGCTATGGGATATTCAGATGTGAGGTACCCTCAGTCTCTCCTATTGAAGCTATTGCACTCTGAATAAATAATGAAAGAGTGATTAGAGCAGGGGGATGCCCAAGGGTCTCCAACATGGGTGCCCTAATCACTGGACTACACAATTATTTTCTTTTTCTTTCTCTGGCCCAAGGACTAAGTATTTATCCACAGCAGAACAGTCATTGGGCTAGAAAGCAGTGGGAGATCCTTTTTGAAATCCTTTCAAATTTTACCCTCCCCTCTCCCGCAAAAGAGCCGTGTGTAAGCTTGAAAGCTTGTTTCTTTCACCAACAAGAAGTTGGTCCAATAAAAGATATCTCACCTACCTTGTCTCTTTAATATCCTGTGACCAACACAACTACAATACTGCAAACATCAACTTAAGTGCACTTGTATCTAAAAGTGTATTTTTACAAATAATGTAAGATCATTTGATTCATCTTTTCCAGTTACAATAACTTCCATTTTGTTTTCAGTGACTTTACTGTGTGCAGGAGAGCATTTGGTGTACAATCAACCTCACCTTTACTATTATCTATTCCCTTGCTTATCTTTTATACACTAACAGAAGAAAGAAAACCATTTTTTAAAAAATAGGAAAATATGATTTTAAAACCATAAATGTTGGTGGGGTGACTAGGCTAAGTGTGGAACCACAAACTAGTTTTTAAAGCTCTTAAAACTGACTAGATTTGAAGGTGATAGTCCTTTTAGTTTAGCTCCATATTTAAAAATGAAAACAGGAATAGAATATATACAAGAAGAAATGCTTCAACTGGCCCTAGGATGGCATCAGCAGGAATCAAAGCTGGGACCTCTGGATTGTGGACCTTCTGCCTGAGCTAAAAGATTCAGTTGTCAGATAGCTCATTAAACTGTATATCTGGGTCCACCACCAGCACTGGGGTCTGGGTGGAGTGGGGATGGAAGCTTGTCCCAAGCTTCAAAGATTCATAGAGAGTCAAGGTGAATGAGGTAATATGAAGATTGTCTCTGTAATATCCTGGGACCAATGTAGCTACAACACCCAACTATAGTTCAGTTCCTCCTGTTTGCCGTCCCTTGTTACAGTGTGATCCTGGCTGTGTCGTTAGTAGCAGAGACTGAACCTGGGACATCTGGTTTTAAAGCCGTGAGCTGTTCCTATCTGTCTGAGCGAAAGGACTCTCCTCTCTCAGGGCTCAGAGGTTCAGCATCAGATGGTGGGCCTGATCTCCTGGGGGGGATAGCTCAGTGGTTTGAGCATTGGCCTGCTAAACTCAGGGTTGTGAGTTCAATCCTTGAGGGGGCCACTTGGGGATCTGGGGCAAAATCAGTACTTGGTCCTGCTAGTGAAGGCAGGGGGCTGGACTCAATGACCTTTCAAGGTCCCTTCCAGTTCTAGGAGATGGGATATCTCCATTAAATTTTCTTAGATAAATGTCTATCAGGGATGGTCTAGACAATATTTGGTCCTGCCATGCGGGCAGGGGACTGGACTCGATGACCTCTTGAGGTCCCTTCCAGTCCTAGAATCTATGAATCTCAAACCAAAGTCTGTCCATTGACTTCACTGGGCTTTGAGTCTGCTCACTCTGGAGCAGTGGCTGCTCAGGCCAGGCCCAGCCTGACCTGTGTCTGTACCAAGTACAGGTGGATCTGTGGAGCCAGGAATGGACTCCAGAGATCTCTCAGGACCCATATGTAAATCTGTGGTAGAGATCAGCCTTGAATTGAGGGCTGATGATGGTGCAGCAGCCAGGCTCCCATATGACATGTATTTGCTCCACATTCTCCTGCCATTATGTGGGGCACCCTGTGTGTCACTCTCTGTCTGTGCCCCACCTCCCAGCCCATTGGGGCAGGAAAACTTATGTTGAGGAGGATGAGAGATCAACTCCTGTCCTGGCTCTTTAAATGTCCACTGCTGATCCCCAACCATGCCCAAGTGGCACTCTGATTGGTTAGGACGGAGCCATTCCTCCTGACCAATCAGAGAGCGGCTTATTGCCATCTTTCTTCCGCTGTGGCGCTGGCATACGCAGCGGAAGTCAGGTTGCCCTGAGTCTGTGAGCATCTAGCTGTTTAATCGGAAGCGCTGCTGCCCTGAGACATGTGACGCGCTGACCGTTTCCGCCTTCGTCACCCCCAGCCACAGGGGGCGAGTTCTTTCTAGAGGTTCTGGGGCCGCCTCCCCTCTCTGGCAGGGAGGGAGCGGGAGAACTAAAGGAGGCTACCGCGCATGCTCAGAACCCGGGGGGAGGCGGTGGGGGAAAATGGCGGACAGCAAAGAGGGAGAAGAGAAGCCGAAGCAGCCGCAGGCAGACGGAGGTGAACACGCAGCGCCGCTCACCCCATAGCCTCCCTTCCCGCGCACGAGGGACCCGAGGGCG
The DNA here is from genome assembly GCF_013100865.1 of Trachemys scripta elegans. Classification (NCBI taxonomy): domain Eukaryota; kingdom Metazoa; phylum Chordata; order Testudines; family Emydidae; genus Trachemys; species Trachemys scripta. The sequence goes on from NC_048298.1 coordinate 153,260,975, forward strand.
GGCAGCGGGAGGGACCCGGGTGGGGTCCCCTGGGGGTGGCGGGCCCGGTGTGTGTCGGGGGAAAGGGCCCGGGGCGCGGTCTCCGGCTGCTCAGAGCCCGGCCGCTTGCCCCGCTGCTGGGCGCCCAGCCCGGGGGTGAGCCGGGGAGCAGCCTCTGGCTCCGGGTGGCTTCAGTGCGGCGGCCCGCGGGCGATTGGCCGCTTGGGGTGAGTCACGGGCCCGCCCTGGCTGGATGGTTTCATCCCCAGCAAGGCGGATCCGGGCCGGGGCGTGGCGGTCCCTGGGCTGCAGCGGCAGCGTGGGGGTGTCACCAGCGTTGACCGGGACCGACCCGCTGACGCTTGGGGCTGTACGGCAGGGGACCTGGGACATTTTATAGTGGGGATACTGAGACCTATTGAACCCCACCGTAAATCCTGTATGTGATGGGAACCATTTCAAATCGGGGGTGCTCGCCCCCCCCCGTGCCCCTTGTTCTAGCACCTATGCTGGGGAGGGTTACCAGGGGGAGGGGGCGTCCTCCTTTGATGTGTTAAGACCACTAGACCAGTCTGGTGGAGATCTTGATCTCAGTAAATTTGGTACCCACATCTTTGAAATTATGTCTCATGGCATTGGCTTTTGGGGCTTTTTTGCTACTTGAATCAGAGGGAAAATGGCAGTCTAGTCATTAACCCTGTGTGGTCTGCTCTTACTGGATTGTACCTAGTAGTTAAACTTGATCTTTAAAGTTAATGGACCTGATCCTGCTGTGCTTAGTTAGGTAACGCTCCTGTTGTTCACTGGGGATCTTGCCTGAATGAAGACTGCAGGATTGGGCTTAGTATTGTCAAGGAATGTCATTTTTTGTCATATTCCCTGATTAGAAATGTTTTTAAAAAAATAGATTTAAAAAAAAAAAAGTTTTACATAAGGTATCCAGTAGACTAATTTGCATAAACAAATACATATATTTTGTTACCAAACTGCCCAATGAGCAGCTGTACCATATATTGAAGGAAATAATGTGTATTGTAGCTTCTTTGGCGCTATAATACCGCTACCTCTTAAGGATCAGCTTATTTAAAAAAATAAGTTATATGGTGCATACAGTTCTCAGTAAACTATCATTTTCCTTATACACTACTACACTACTTCAGATATTATACTCCTTTTTTTTTTTTTTTGGGTAGCAGTTCACAAGATTTGTTTTTTTATTTATTTATAGTGAAAATGAGGTTAATGTTACTTGAGTCTGGTATTAGCATCTACCAGCATATCATTTATTGTCCGTTTTCTTGGAAAGCTGAGTGTTCTCCTCCCTCTCCCCCCATCTTCCACCTGGTGGTAATGGTATCTTTGCCAAGCCAAAGGCTGATCCCTCTCCCCCTTTTTGTTTAAACATAACTCATTGGGACTTCAGATGGGGCCACTCTTTGGCAATTAAATGAAGGCTTTAAACTAATTAAAACAGACTTCACAAGTGAGAATGACTTCAGATAGGCACATAAATATTGTCATTTTAGGCCTCTCTAAAGATCGTTATCTGTACAAAAACATTTGGTTTTGTGTAGCTCCTTAAACCTCATTGCTTTACGAAACAGTAAATTAGATGCTAGTAATTCAGTGACCGAATAGTTTTGCAGACATGCAGTCTTCAATGGCCCACAAACAACCTTGGACAGTAGAACATTATTTTAATTAGAAGTGGAAGGTTGGCCAAGACACTGGAGTTATTTCTTGCTCTTTGGAAACTGATGTGAAATCTTCAATTTTTTCCTGAGTTGGAAGGCCTTCCAAAATGAATATAGGTGGGAAGTGCTCTTGTTCTGTTGTGACTCTTAATAGTCCTATACTGTGGTCCGGAACTCTCAACCTTGCCCAGAGGCAAGAGATCTATTGGATGAGCAATGAAGAAACTTGAGAAAGCTATAAAATTAGCATTGTTGCCAGTCCAGTTTCAGATGCACAACCTACACAGAAAAGAAAGTGAAAACTGCTCACTTATATGTCTTTGTTGACTTGAAAGTGAGTAATTCTTCCTTGAAGTAACATTCCTCTAGCTATGACCTAAATACAGAGCACAGGTCTGGGTAGTTACGGAAATAGCAGTGATGCTTGTGGGAGGTAGAAAAGAGAGGTGGAATATGATCTGGCTGACATTAGAAAAAAGAATATGAAAGCACAAAAACCCAAATGCACTGTGGGGCTTAGAGAATGGTTGGTAAACCTACTTCAAGAATAGCTTTGCAAGAAGAAGACTAGTATCTAGATTTCTTATGTTACCTACAGAAACAGAGTACTTAAGGGAAATTTTCACTGGGCTGCTTTAAACATTTTGCAGCTCATCATGCAAGTGGCCTTTCTATAGGGAAGCTCTTGCAGCTAGCAATCCACTACTGGTCTTAAATGTAGCTAATAGAAGTAGCGTTCACACCACCTCAACAGGCTGTCCTGGAAGCCAATTTTGGGAAAGAGAAGACTCAGTATCAAATTATCTGGTGGCACCTTAAAGACTAACAGATTTATTTGGGCATAAGCTTTCGTGGGTAAAAACCTCACTTCTTCGGATGCATAGAGTGAAAGTTACAGATCCAGGCATTATTATACTGACACATGGAGAGCAGGGAGTTACTTTGCAAGTGAAGAACCAGTGTTGACAGGGCCAATTCAATCAGGGTGGATGTAGTCCACTCCCAATAATAGATGAAGAGGTGTCAATTCCAGGAGAGGAAAAGCTGCTTCTGTAATGAGCCAGCCACTCCCAGTCCCTATTCAAGCCCAGATTAATGGTGTTAAATTTGCAAATGAATTTTAGTTCTGCTGTTTCTCTTTGAAGTCTGTTTCTGAAGTGGGTTTTTTTTGTTTGTTTGTTTTTTGGGGTTTTTTTTGTTGTTGTTGTTGTTCAATGATAGTGACTTTTAAATCTGTAATAGAATGACCAGGGAGATTGAAGTGTTCACTTACTGGCTTTTGTATGTTACCATTCCTGATGTCCGATTTGTGTCCATTTATTCTTTTGCGGAGGGACTGTCCGGTTTGGCCAATGTACATGGCAGAGGGGCATTGCTGGCACATAATGGCATATATAACATTAGTAGATTATTAGGTTGGATTATGAACAGGAGGCTGCCAGGCAACTCCCCAAGACCACATTCTACAGGCTACTATCCTCTGATCCCACTGTGGAATACCAAAAGAAACTACACCATCTGCTCAAGAAATTCCCAGCTTCAGTTTGGGATCAAATCTACATGGACACACCCCCAGAACCCCGACCAGGAGTATTCTATCTGCTACCCAAGATCCATAAACCCGGAAACCCTGGACGCCCCATCATCTCAGGCATTGGCACTCTTACAGCAAGATTATCTGGCTATTTGGACTCTCTTCTCAGACCCTACGCTACCAGCACTCCCAGCTATCTTCGAGACACCACCGACTTCCTGAGGAAACTTCAATGCATCGGTGTTCTTCCTGAAAACACCATCCTGCCCACCATGGATGTAGAAGCACTTTACACCAATACTCCACATGAGGATGGACTACAAGCTGTCAGGAACAGTATCCCTGATGAGGCCACAGCACGCCTGGTGGCTGAGCTTTGTGACTTTGTCCTCACCCACAACCACTTCAGATTTGGGGACAACTTATACCTTCAGGTCAGTGGCACTGCTATGGGTACCCGCATGGCCCCACAGTATGCCAACATTTTTATGGCTGACTTAGAACAACGCTTCCTCAGCTCTCGTCCCCTAATGCCCCTCCTCTACTTGCACTACATTGATGACATCTTCATCATATGGACCCACGGAAAGGAGGCCCTTGAAGAATTCCACTTGGACTTCAACAATTTCCACCCCACCATCAACCTCAGCCTAGACCAGTACACACAGGATCCACTTCCTGGACACCACAGTGCAAATAAGTGATGGTCACATAAACACCACCCTATACCGGAAACCTGCTGACCGCTATACGTACCTACATGTCTTCAGTTTCCATCCAAGACACATCACACGATCCATTGTCTACAGCCAAGCCCTAAGATACAACCGAATTTGCTCCAACCCCTCAGACAGAGACAAACACCTACAAGATCTTTATCAAGCCTTCTTAAAACTACAGTACTCACCTGGGGAAGTGAGGAAACAGATTGACAGAGCAAGACGGGTACCCAGACATCATCTACTACAGGACACGCCCAACAAGGACAATAACAGAATACCACTGGCCTTCACATACAACCCCCAGCTAAAACCTCTCCAGCGCATTATCCATGATCTACAACCTATCCTGGAAAATGATCCCTCAGTCTCACAGACCTTGGGAGGCAAGCCAGTCCTCGCTTACAGACAACCCCCCAACCTGAAGCAAATACTCACCAGCAACTACACACCACACCACAGAAACACCAATCCAGGAACCAATCCCTGTAGCAAACCTAGTTGCCTACTCTGTCCCCATATCTACTCTGGAGACACCATCAGAGGACCCAACCGCATCAGCCACACCATCAAGGGCTCATTCACCTGCACATCTACTAATGTTATATATGCCATCATGTGCCAGCAATGCCCCTCTGCCATGTACATTGGCCAAACCGGACAGTCCCTCCGCAAAAGAATAAATGGACACAAATCGGACATCAGGAATGGTAACATACAAAAGCCAGTAAGTGAACACTTCAATCTCCCTGGTCATTCTATTACAGATTTAAAAGTCACTATCATTGAACAACAACAACAACAAAAAAAACCCCAAAAAACAAACAAACAAAAAAAACCCACTTCAGAAACAGACTTCAAAGAGAAACAGCAGAACTAAAATTCATTTGCAAATTTAACACCATTAATCTGGGCTTGAATAGGGACTGGGAGTGGCTGGCTCATTACAGAAGCAGCTTTTCCTCTCCTGGAATTGACACCTCCTCATCTATTATTGGGAGTGGACTACAGCCACCCTGATTGAATTGGCCCTGTCAACACTGGTTCTTCACTTGCAGAGTAACTCCCTGCTCTCCATGTGTCAGTATAACAATGCCTGGATCTGTAACTTTCACTCTGTGCATCTGAAGAAGTGAGGTTTTTACCCAGGAAAGCTTATGCCCAAATAAATCTGTTAGTCTTTAAGGTGCCACCAGACTCCTTGTTGTTTTTGTAGATACAGACTAACACAGCTACCCCCTGATAGTTGACATTTATTTAATGGTTTTTAAAGATAATGATTTAGTTGTTCCATAAAAGCAAATATCTGGTCTGGGTAGAGTCTCTTTTTTTGCCCTTTTGAATGAGTAAGCTCATCTACCTTTGTAAAAATCGTACTCTAGAAAGGCATAACTGATTAAACATGTTCCTACTAAGGGCTTTCCCTGTCTTTGTATTATACTTTCTTCTTATAGTGTTTGGAGACCTAGAAAGGTTTAAATTTAGTCTTTAAAATAGATAATTTGGCTTTCTATGGCTTAATAGGGAAGTGCTTAGAAATTCTTGCAGAAGGAAGACTTCAGAAATGCAATACATCTGGGCTTCTATAGGAAGAAATGTTAATTTCTTTAAAAATATAATCTTGATTAGCTCAGAGTGGCAGGGGAGTGAAGTACAAAGAATGGTGGTGAGAGAGGCTAGTGATTGTCAGAAGGAGAAGGGTGGGAGAAAGAATAGGAGCTTTAGAGTCCAGAAAATCATCATACACTTTTCCTATTCAATACTAATGTTATGCATCACGTGTGTAATGTTATAGTGGTTCTAAGCTTGAGATCCGTTTATTGTCTACCCTCACTGCATATAGAATTTCAGTGCAGCACTTACATATAAAGGGCTTTATCTTGTTCCTCTAATATTCAGCACATACTGCTGCATCTCTTGGAAAAATTGATTACTTTGCATGGTTATGCAAGCTTATCTTCTGATTTCTGCAAGATTTTCAGTAGAATCAGGAATGGTAACATACAAAAGCTTAACAAAGGGAGGTGCACACAATTTAAGAACAGGAACTAAGCTCTAAACCCATCTCTACTTGTCCTATTTATATTTACCTGAAACTTGTTACATATGGGCACCTGTGAGAAGGTCTCTTGAAATGGTTGAGATTCCAGTTCACTTGTAATTTCCTTGCCAATGAACAATCTATACTATTCCAGGAATAAATTCAGAGAAGGCTTGTCAGTCTTGGCTAAACTTCCAGTTCAGGTAATTAATTTTTGGTTAATCTTGAAATATTAATAAAACTATAGTCTGACATTGGCCAACTACTTAAATACTGCATTATCAATTCAAATACATAATTGCCAGAAATTAAATTCTCAGCCAGTCTGAGTGCAGGCATGTTGTACTCACTGATGCATAACTACATGTTTTTTTTCTTAGCTGTGTGCTTCCCAGCACTCTTATTGAGGGTGTCTGATCTGCATAATCACTCTTCAGTTATTCCTCAGACTCTTCCATGAATACACACATCATTCTGTTTTGCTCCTGTAGTCAAAATTTACAACCTGCCAGCAATAAACACACTGCTTCAGTTTCTGTTCCTTTAGATAAAGCAAAAAAAAATCCAAAATGAGGAATGAAAGAGAAGAAAATAAAATACCACGAAGTAGAGAATGAGTTGGCCAGACTGCTGACTGGGAAAATGTCTTTTTTTAAAAAAGCAATAATATAAAATCCTGCTGGCTCATTGCACTCATTCCTTTCCTTTGTGATTCTCTAGCTTGCAAGCCAGCAAGGGTTTTCTCTCCAGAAGAACCCATTTTTGAGTTTCTTTTGAGATTCCCAGGCCTTCCCTTCCTTCCAGTTCAGTTTGGACAGCTGAGTGTAGTTGCTAAAACTGGCTTCTGAACTTCCACACTTTACTGATTGAACTTAAGCTTAATTAGACAGTGGAGCTGTATAGTAAACTTTGTGACAAGATCATCTTGTTGCTGTGATCATTATTAGAGAGCTCTCTGAGCTCTGGTCAAGTGAAAAATTCTCTAAGTTATTTCTTTCAGCATTTTAAGAAAGGGTTGTTTATGATCCATTGGCAAGACAACATATTCCAAATACAATGGTGTTTCTCTGCCTGAAACATTTTTGATTAAATATGTCCTATCCTAAACTACCATTTTCTAAAGTTAAGATTGAAAACTTTGGTTGATTACATATAAGACTAATCTTGCACTTAGAGCTGCTTTAAGGCACACTTAGAAAAATTGCTCTGTAATGTGCATTCAGAAATGTCAGATGGAATACTAGCATTAGAACTAGGAACATTGCTGTTTCTAAGTAACTTTTTCATGTATCCTTCTTCCTCTTGATTCTGTCTCACTTGTCTGTAACTTTATTCTTTCCTCATCCTCCCTCCACCACATTTTTATTTCTCTCTTCCTACCTCAAGTTGGGTAGCAACACAGACTAGCATTGCTCCTGGATAGTGAAACGAATTAGCATTGAGCTCCTAGTCAGTTTTACTGTCTGTTATGCTCCCAAGGGTAAATAACTGTTTTAAGTTGCTTGCATCTAGTTATTGTTGTTTTGCTGACTGAAACAGTGAGCTAACAGTATATTTTGCTCCCCAGTTAAGAAACATCATGGACAGGCTGTTTGTATGACTTGGAAAACATGGCAGGAAATTATAGGTACAGTAACTCCTCACTTAGTCATCCTGGTTAACATTGTTTCATTGTTACATTGCTGATTAATTAGAGAACATGCTCGTTTAAAGTTGCACAATGCTCCCATATAATGTTGTTTGGCAGCTGCCTGCTTTGTCCACTGCTTGCAGAAAGAGCAGCCGGTTGTAGCTAGCTGGTGGGGGCTTGGAACCAAGGTGGACCAGCAGCGCCCCCCCCATCAGTTCCCCGCTCCCCTAAGTTCCCTGTGCAGCAGCCACCCAGCAAGCTATCAATTGCCATGTGCTGCTCCCGCTCTCTGCCTTGGAGCTACTCCCCGGAGCCTCCTGCTTGCTGTGTGGAGGGTGGAGGTAAGGGGGGTAAGAGGGAGGCTAATGTCAGGGTGTCCCCCTCCCCCCTACTCCTGCCCCCTCCCCCCGCTTACCCCATCTCTATGGGGGGGCATGACAGGACTCAGGGCAGAGGGAGTTTGCTGGGAGCAGCTGCTGTCTCAACTTGCAGATCTAATTAAAAAGGCAATGTACTTAAAGTGGGGTCAGCGTACTTAAAGGGGCAATGTGTCTCTCTCTCACATGAGGTGTGTGTGTCTCTCTCTCTCTCTCTCTCTCTCTCTCTGTCTGCCTTGTTGTCTCCCCTCCCTCTATTTGTGCTGCCTTGTAGAGTGTGAGGCTACTTTAACAACAATGTGTTAACCCTTGAGGGCTCAGCCGAGTGCTAGTTCATCATTTAGCAGTAAGGCATTCCATGGGAAATATCCCTCCCTTTTCCATCCTCTAACTTCACCACCTCAACCAAGCTTCACAATCATCATTGCTGTGTTTAGTATTAAATTGTTTAACTTGTACTGTGTGTGTGTGTGTGTATATATATATAGATATATATATAGATAGATAGTCTTTTGTCTGGTGAAAAATATTTCCCTGGAACCTAACCCCTCCCTATTTATATTAATTCTTATGGGGAAATTGGATTCATTTAACATCGTTTCGCTTAAAGTTGCATTTTTCAGGAGCATAACTACAACGTTAAGTGAGGAGTTACTGTAGATGGAGGATGAGGATGGGTAGAGAGGGCACCATGGATGAGCACTTAGGAAAAATAGTGGTGCTGTATTATGGAGGCATCATATTTAAGATCTAAATATGTATTTAAAGACTTCTTTTATGCTAAAACACAGTATGACTTCCCCTTTCAGAGATTTCCCTGTTTCCCTAGCCCCTCTGTTTCTCCAAATTTTTTCTCTTTCCCCTAAGGTTACAATCTTGGTAATCATCCCCAGTTTTGAACTGCTGTTTTTTCCACATGGTTGCTGGCGGTTGCTAGTGAGCAGTGCAAGGCAGTCCCTTCACTCAGGGTCTGAATTTGCTGCCTGTGTGGTGCTCCCATCCCCTGCTTTGCCTTGTAGCAAGGGACCTAGTTGGATCCCAAACATTATAATATTGTCCTCAGATCACTGATGTGAACTCCCTTCTTTTCTGTCCATTCTCCATTGTTTTTTCCTATTCCTCCTGCTCTTGCAGCAGCAGAGGAGCAAGCTGTGTCCATGTGTGTACTGTTCCAGGAGCATAGTGAAACTTCCAAGGACCATTTTTTCATTTGGTGTAGCTGAGGGAGCTCTGTATATGAGCACAGGTGTGATGGGAGTGTTTTGCTAGGTGGGTCATTTTCACAGGAAAAGGGCATTTCCCATATGTTTGTGCAAACCCAGGCGTGATGCAAGCTTCTCAAAAGCACTTTGCTTCAGTTAGTGAGTCTGGTGCTGATCTCCCCCGAAACAGAATCTGTCAGTTGTATTGAATTGAGGGATGTAGACAAGCAGTGATTAGCAGTTAGGTTAAGACTACCAGTCTCAACCACTTGTATGGTTTTAATGATCTGCCTAGGGAGCTTATAGACTGACATGGGCATTTTTATGTAAATAAATCTAATGTATGTAATCTTAAATTGTGTACACTAGGTTTGAAACTGGGACTCCAAATGTGAAATGTTAACTTGTGCAACCTAGACCCAAGAAGACTGTTTATAAAATTAAATGTAACTGTCTAGATAAACTTTCAGTCCCATATTAATAGTGATCTGATGCTTCAATGCTTTTTCAGACTTTTGTGTATATAAAGACTTTTTTGTACTACTTTAGTTAAGTGCTTGCAGTTTCTTTCACTGTTGGTCTTTACGTGCTGTCTACTGTATATGCAGCAGTGGCGGAGACTGCTGGCACTGTAACTACCCTCCCCATAACAATGCTTTATGAGGTTGCTGCTCCCAACAATCTGCTCAGTAAAAATAGCTCATCTTGGTAAGTTGTTTCGACTTCACCAGGACCTGAAGAAGAGGCAGAAAAACCTGTGAAAACTAAGACTGTTTCTTCCAGTAATGGAGGGGAAAGTTCGAGTCGAAGCGCAGAGAAACGAGTAGCTGATGAAGAAGCTGAAGATTTCACCACAAAGCCTGCTCCTGCCAAAATGTCCAAGTTTGGATTTGGCATAGGCAGTCAGACAACAAAGAAGGCACCTGTGATATCCATCAAACTTGGAGCAAATGTAAGTTGTTTGAACATTTGGTTTATTTTTAAAGGAAACATAAGATCAAGAGAGTATTTTGTTTTTGAGGGACTGACTTGGAGAAAAAGCTAATGAAACTTAATGTTGGTAGGTTGACTAAAAATATTGAGGTTGACGTGGGGAAGCGTTGTAGGGCCTATCCTTTTGTTCTAGTAAGTATTTTAAGGGTATAACACCAATGAGAATTGTTTAGCGTTGTCCAAGAGAGAGCAAGAATAATGGGACAAAATTAACTCTAAATTGTCCTTGAATATATGAAATAATTCTCTAATAAGATCTAAGCCTGGAATAGCTTCCTGAAGGAGTGCTGGAAGCTTCAGTGCTCAGGACTTTTATAACTAGATGCAGGGAAAAAGCACTATATCTTGCACTGACACCTGTGGGTGGACTAGTAATTCTTTGTCATCTTTAACTTCTAAGATATTACTTGTGCATTGGAAAATGTATCTTTCATTTTTGCTTCTTCTATCACAAGGCCAGTTAGTCTAATTTATACAAATGCCTCTTCAGCGGCTTGATTTAAAGATACTAGAATGTAATACGTGCTTAGATCAGTATCTGCAGAATGTACAGGAAAGGGGCTCGTTGCCATGCTACATTTCCAAGAATCCTAATCCTCTGTTGTGCAGGCCAGATTTGATAATTCCCTCTCCTGCTTGTTTCATGTGGATGTATTAAATTAAATTGAAGAGGTTTCCAGTTTACCAATCAAATGGATCTTTACTTTTCCCATTGACCAACCTGCTTCATTGTTCACTATTCTGGGACAGGCAAGCATCTGCTTGTTTATAAATGTAATTTTTACACAGTTCTTAAATACCACAGTGAAATGTGCATTATAAATCTGTTAAATAGGTTCAGTTCAATCTCTATTCCTCAAGAACTCTGTAGGTGCAACGTCAGCACTTTACAAACCAGCAGAAGGTAAATAGATTGCTCAGTAGGATATTTTTCTAAGAGCATGTTGCTTTCAAACCAGAAAAACAAAACAAACAAAAAAACATTTTAGAACATACACAATAGGGTAAACTCAGTCCTTGAAAAATTGACAACGATGCCTTTTGAGCCACTAGCAAGTTCAATTGGCTCATAGGATTTCTAGTTCACTGATTCAACTACGTTGGCATTCAGTTTGGGATCATTATTTTTTACCTGCCCTCTGGCCTATCCTAGTGGTCTGTGCTGATGCCTCTAGGGAAAACAAACTTCTTAGCAGCAATTGTTCCTTACAGGTAGGATAATGAATAGATGTGGATGCATCTACACACTGAACCTAATCCTGTCCCTCCCCAGTACTGTATGTATGACTACAGAGTGTAAACGTACGCAGAATGTCTCCATAAGACTACAGAAGTGAGGAAGCATTGTGCACCAGAGTAGGATGATTCTATGTAAATCAAAGTTATTACCAGCAGTTTAAATTTTCTCATCTTATTTTTCTTTGCAGTAATTAATTTTGATTCCTTTTGCATTACACAGAGTAAAAAAAGTCTCAGATTTTGATAGCTGGATATGCTTTGAATAGAGGTGTCTGTTGGGAAGTGTAAATTGAACTTTTGCCAACACAGACTCCGTGTGAAACAGTCTGATGTTACCTTTTGCTTCTGAATTGGAAACATTTGTTAAAAAGCATTGGATTGTTCAATCAAGAAAAATACTAAGACCTATTAAAGTACAAAAAGACAAACATGCTCAGCCTCTTGTGGTTGATAGACTTAAATACTCCAGTGCAGCCTCAAGAATAAAGAACAGATGGGGATATGGTCAAATCCTGTGTGTTATTTTTGAGACATAGTTGTCACAAGCTGCTCAGATTCTGATTTAATTTCCCATGTCATTCACCAGTAACCACATGCCCCTGTAATGTGCTTGTTTGGAAGAAACTAATACTTGCTTGTAGGGAATTGAAACCTGGGAGGATCGGACTAGTTCATCAGAAAACATCTTGCCCAAATGGACAGATGCTCCCTTGACCTTTACTGGAAAACTATTTTCTGTCTGGTTCAGAGAACTATCTTGACTTTTAGTTTAGCCAGTTAGAAATCAATTTAAAAAGATTGCTTCAATTTCAGTGAAGATGTTGAATGAATTCCATTTTTAAAAAAGTCTTTAAAGGTTAAATGGATCCTAGTCAAGTAAGCAGGTTTGTCTGATTTCATTTGGTGTGTTTTCAATCTATTTCAGAAACCTAAAGAGCCTGCTCCCACCCTTGCTCCAAAAACCCTTTCTGTAGCAGCAGTTTTCAATGAAGATGATGATGTAAGTAAATACCACTTGATGGCTGGCACTCACTAAAGAGGGGAACAGTTAGTCCTGGTTAGAGTTAGGCAGCATGAGTAGGTACTCTGTAAGCTTCTCCACAAAAATGCCAATGCGCTATAATTTAGAACTGATCCAGTGTTTCCCTTAAACGCATTGTTAGAATTTATTATTTATTTATTTATTTATTTTATCATCAGTAATACAGAATACCACCACAAAACCAATTTCAACCATAAATTCCTTTATTAAATCTAAAGGTTGAATGGTATTTATAGGGACACTTCAAATAGGCCTTAAACGCCTAAGCAGTCATCACATCCATATAGTAACATGCAGTTATAAGCACTGGTCAGATACTTACAACAGGACTAGGCCTAGGGTTCTTGGCTGGCTCCAACACCAGACAGCAGATACTAGCAATGAAATTAATAATTTATCTTTTTAATTACATTATTTATCAGAACCTACATGACTTTAGCACTGCTCCATGCTAAAACCAGTTAGCACCATTCCTGATAATTGGGGTCTTTTCTTCAGACTTTTATAAGTTACCTTTCAGGACCAATTAAACCACATTCTTTCAAGGCTTTTCCACAACTGCTTAACCACCCACACTTTACACAAACTGCAAAGCATATACATAAGAATATGAGCAGTTAACTGACAAAGGTCAATATCTGTGATAATTGGAAATGTTAATAAAATTTCACTAGAAAGGAGACCAGTAATCTCATTTTCACTTATGGAACTTGAGCCCAGCTCTCCAGATTGCCCTGCCAGAAACCAGTTCAAATTCTCAGTGCTGCTTTGTCTGTGGGTTTGATAATGGGGGGGCTAGAGTAACTGAAAATAAATGATGCTCCCTCTAGTGAAGTACAATAATATGGTGGTAAACAATTCAGCTAATTGGGAAAGGGCATGGAGAGGTTTGCCCTTAGCTGTGTTGGCAGAAACACAAGACTTCAATTGTGAGATGCAAAAAGAGTTTCCATTCCTCAGCAGGACCAATGGGTTTCTGTAGTGTATTAAGGAAGAGGGGGTAGGGGACACATTTGAACAGGCATATTGGTCACACAAATTAAGATGTTAAAATGGAGTTAAGCAGACAGACAGGGCAATGTGGTTGCGTTAGAGCTGACTGTTCAGGAGGTTCTGACTCCTCAACACTTGTTTTCTGTAACTCACCAAGTGCTGTCAATGTTCCTTGGAGTGAGAGGGAGGAGAAAGGCAAATAGATGCTCCCTCTTTTTGTGGTTTTAGTGTAATTGTCTTCCTCCTGTTGTGTACTGAATCCAAATACTGCTGAGACATTCAGGTGTGGGCTACATCTACAGTGTAGTGAGTGACACGTAATACTTTATTTAATGTGTTCCATTTTAAGTTTAATAAAAGATGGGTAATTTAGAATACTTGATGGTACAGTTCTTCACTGATCTATACCATGGCCATGTATTCCTTTGAGGCAAACCCTAGTATACCTAATATTTTGCTTGAGTGACTACCATCAATAAGCCTGACTACCACACTTCTGATTCAGTTGCATCTGCCATGCTTCTCTGTCACAAAATACCATTTTATACATAGAGCTGGATACAAAAGTTGGCTTGGCTTGTAAAGAGATTAATGAAGAAACTAAGTAGTTTATTTCTGCACACATTGCAAAAGTGCTTTTCAATTGCCAGTCCATTTCCCATCAAGCCCTCTTCCATGTGTGAAATGCTAAATAACCTGTTTAATACTTAGATTGCTAATGTGATGGTATAGAAAAACCTTGGATGAATATGATGTGGTAGTGGCTGTGATTGCTGCAGACCTCATGAGCACAAAGGAGACAGGAAAAGGGAAGGAAAACTGATAGGGTGGAGGTAGAAGAGGAGACACACAGGAAAGAAGTCCTTAGGGTTGACATCAGTACCATTTCTCTCCCAAGATTTTCCTGATGATAGTGTGGTATTACCATTTGTTGGAGCCCTATGCTTACAGAATGTTAAAAGGTCATGAGACAGCTTCTGGGGTATCATTGCAACATATTATGATACAATGGGCAAGTCTGCCCTAGAAGGCAAATGGCTGAAGGTGATTAACTCATGCTACCAAAACGGTAGCTACTGATAAGTCATACTGCATGTTTACTGGCATCTTACTGAATTTGAATATAAATATAAATGTCAGTGAAAACAACGAGGAGTCCTTGTGGCACCTTAGAGACTAACAAATTTATTTGGGCATAAGCTTTCGACAAAGCTTATGCCCAAATAAATTTGTCAGTCTCTAAGGTGCCACAAGGACTCCTCGTTTTTGCTGATACAAACATGGCTACCACTCTGAAACCTTTCTCTACAGTGTGGATCCACTTATCACATGCAAACTTCTTTACTTGTATTCATGGCTTTATAGACTAGAGGCAGTGTGTGCTCTAAAACGTATTACTTTCCTGAGAGATTATCTCCATTCATGTCTGGCTTCTGAATGTTCAACAGAGAAGAATAAAATATTTAACTGTGCCCAACATCCATGTTCTTTCTTTTTAACTAGAGTGAACCAGAAGAAATGCCTCCAGAAGCAAAGATGCGCATGAAGAATATTGGAAGGTAGATCAGCTTTAACCTCATTCTTCCAAAGGAGGGGTGGGAGGGAGTTGAATGGGTGAGGATGATGGACCTTCTACAGCTCAGATTGAGTCCTGCATATGGTCCAGAAATGTAGGAAGGGCAAACAGGTTAGTGTAGCTTTAGTGTTTCTTTCTGTAGAAATGAGACATTACAAATGGAATTCCTCTCATGTTTCAGCTGTGGCTAAATGCAGGCCTGCAGATATGCTCCCATTTAAATACCCTCTTAGCTTTGCCAGAGTTGGAAGAGAGAGGTTCTACTTCCTCACATAGAATGGAAATTTGGGTGCAGTTTGTGGTTGTTACTAAAACAAGAAGCAAACTACTTCCGCTCTTCCTGTTTTTTTTTTACTATCAAACTCCAGATTTTCCCAGCCCCAAACTGTCTGGTTTTACCCTTCACAGCATAAATATTCCTAGACTGGGTAGTCTGTTCAGAACTTGAATCTCTGCATATGGAAAAAAGGGCTTGGGTTAAATTGAGGGTGTGCTTGGTTTTTTTTTTTTTAATTAATTTTGCCCCATAAGAAGTAGTTTGGTATGCTATCGTTAAGACACCAGCATAATCTCTCCATATTGGGACTTAACTCTTACTGAGAATAATATGAGTGTATAATGGATTTTTACATTCTCTGGACATAACTGTAAACTTATTTTTCTGGCTGCTACAACTTTGAGTGTGTGTGTGAGGGCCAAGTTAGGCTCTAATATAAACATAGGTGTCTTCAGTGAAGTTTCCCCCAGAAATGAGGGCTGAGTTTGGGTCTCAGACTTTTAAAATGTTAAACTGCTTTTATTCTCTTTTTTAAAAAAAATAGTGTCTGTAGGCTTATTATTGAAAGATGCAAAATTGACAGGCCTGGATCCTGTGTTCTTCTTTTTTTATCCATAAAGCCAGTATTCACAGGCAGCAGCAGTGTAGCTTACCTCTCCTTCTGTCCCTCTTCCCCCCCCCCCCCCCCCCCCCCCCACCCCCTTTGCCTGGGTGTCTGACTGATTGATTTTGGAGGGATCAGTTCTGGGAACAGGTGACAACACTGCCACTTGTGACAACTTCTTGTGACAGACACCTAGTCACTGGAAACCAAACTGAGGCAATTAAACTCATTTCACATAAGACGCCCCTGAAGAGTCATACCAACAGTTGTAACTTTTGGCCACTCCTGACGCAAGCTGGATGTGAAACAGCAAAGTGAAGCTGAAACACTCGAGTCACACATCCAGTTCTCCCAACTATTTTATTAAACTAATCTCAACATCTAATTGTTATTTTTCAGAGATACACCAACCTCAGCAGGACCAAATTCTTTCAACAAAGGAAAGCATGGGTTTTCTGACAACCAGAAGTTGTGGGAACGGAACATAAAATCTCATCTTGGAAATGTCCCTGAGGAGGATGACTAAATGATATCTGTGGAGATTTGGGTGTGGGGGGGAGGGCAGGGTGTGACATTAAAGGAACAGTTTCCTTTTTTAAGAATGGTCTGAGATTTACCTTTGGAGCCACTTTTTCTAAAGATTGAGTGGTACAATAATAACTGAGTTTGAAATTAGAGGTAATTTATGTTTTGTATACAGATTTCAACGCATTTGCTAATTTTGTAGTTCTATGTGATTAGTTTCAAAAGGTTACAAATAATAAAGAAATTGGAAGTGGTACTTTTTTAATTTTTTTGGGGTCACAGCAACTCATACAACAAGGTGGATAAAAAAAGGTTACTGTCTCTTTAATCAGGTTAATGTTGAATGCTACTGCACTCTGGCTTCTAGCTCCCTCTTTATATCAGATGAAACATTTGGATCCTAAGATCACTGTTACAGAGAGGGAGCAGTGCCTTGTGCTAGAAGTGTTATTGGGCTATTCATTTGAACATAAATTTATACAGAGTAGAAATCTTAACAACCGGAATATTTTTCCTCCCTCTCTGGTCACTTTTTGTTCTTCACAAACTAAGAATTGTGTTGCTCTGAGTGCTATGGTAGCTTTAGCTCTAATCTTCCTTTGAAACTTTGCAAAAAGTGTGTAATAGTCTGTCTGTGGTCTAGTTCATCCTAAGGAAGGGATCTTAGATACAATCTCTAAAGAATATTCACTACAGCGTGCTCCTTAGTCAGTAGTACAAGTAGTGCTTGTTAGCATTTCCTTGTGAATTAAATGAATAAGCAAATATTAAAGTAATTATCAATATAGAAAAGCCACCACCAAAAAGATGAAAGTATGTAATTTATTTAAACATATTTGGTTTAAACATCTTCCTTTATTATACCTAAAAGGAATAAAAGCCACACCAAAAATTCAGAAACTTAGTTTTTGTACTTAACAGTAAGATGCACTTTTTATTTTGACATTTTTAAGTACTCCTCTAGATGCTAAAATATGTTGTGGCTTCAAAGATCACTATCAGGCTTAAAACATTTTTGTTACCTGCACTACTAATATTTCTGACTAAGTTTTTATAAAAAAATATATATATTTTTTTTTTCACTAGGCTGTTAATTTTTTGCACCTAGTTTGAGCAATGACATTAGTAATTGGTCAGCTTCATTTTCAGGATTTAATATACTAGTACAGTGCTCTGTTAGGATTTCAAACAGGGTGAGGGTTGTCTAAATTCCATTAAGCTATTTTCATTTAATTTAAAAAATTGAGAACATTTGTCTTTAAAAAAAAAAAAAAAAATCTAAAAATACTGCATTTTTTTGGAGCCTAAACTACCTGATAGTGTCTGCTAGTAAAGTTATTCTTCTTGTTTGCAATTGATTGGTAAAACTTGTCTATTATTGAATATTCGTGAACAGAATCCACCTTAACTACTCTTCCCCTTAAATCCTTTCCATATGCTAAAGTTGAGTATAGTTGGTGGAGAGGAAAGTGCATCTTTATAGGTTAGAAAAGCACTGACCAATTAGACTCCTGAGTTTTTAAGTTCTAAATTTTTTGTATTGTGTAGTCTTTTCATTTAAAGTCTGATGCAATTGAATACATGTATCTATTATTTTCTTGAAAAGCTTTGTTATAAATGTAACATAAAAAGTATACTTTTTTCATAGCAAAAATTGTTTTATAAAACTCATTGAAGGCTGAATGTAAGGACTTAAAAAAAAAAAATGCTTCTAAACTATTTTTGCCTCTTACCCCTCATTGAAGTTAGTGACAAACTCTTGTTGACTGCAGTGGAGACATAATGGGACATTTAATTGTACCACCTACTTTATCCTTTTAATAGATTTAATGCATGGTTATACCTGTCTAGAATAACTCCCCTGCTAAAGCAATGGAAATGTGCATAGAACTGCTACCACCTTAATGTTGTTACCCCTTTTGACCTGCGTGGTTAGTCAATATTTGGGGTTTTGTGCATTGTCTGTTAGGAGAAATTGATGGTGTCAGCTGCTACTTTGGTGCAATCCTATTTGTTTACAAAGAATGTATATAAAATCCTGTTTCCCTGAACATGGGAGGAGACACTTCCTTTGCTCATGGTTGCAAGCCTCTTTCCAGCTAGCGCTTTCCCCTAGCATCATGGAAGTTCTTCTGCCTGTCTCTAGACTTCCTTCTGCTGCTTCCTCAAACAATTCCTAGCTTCCTATATTTCCATTCAGTCCTCTCCTCAAATCTCTTGGCCTTCATAGCTCAGATTCCTATCTGGACTTGCTTGTGGCTTATACTCAACCAGAAAGGCTGTTGCTTGTGTCTGTCAGTTAGTGGAAGGTGTTTCATAATAGGGGTGACTCAAACTTAGGGTTTAGGTTCAGTCTCTAGGCCACAGTGTATGTTGGCACTGAGTAGTAGTCACAAGAAATTAAAGAAGGTGTATACTTAATAGCTTCTGTAGATAGAGCTTATTGTGCACACCAGGATTTTCTTGCATCCCTCTATTCTCTCTTCTTCCCCCACCCCCTTCATGGCAAAGGTTTCTCTTTCCCCTTGCTCTATTCTTCCTACCATGCTCCTTTCCCCTAGAGCAGCTTTCTCTGCCCCCTGCGCCCCCAAGTACCTTTCTCCACCTGAGCCCTACTTTGAAAAGTGGGATGGATAGTGCCCTATCTTCCCCCACCTGGAGCAGGGTTTGACATGGAAGCAACCTCTCTACTCAACTCCCAGCAGAGAAAGCAGTTTTTTCTTCTTTGATGTAAGGTATCAACATGTAATAGTGCAAGGTGTTAATAGGTGCCATCAACAGAAGACAGCAGCTCCATGTGTCCCTCATTTCCAGCTTTTGAGGGTGCAGTTGTCCCCCAAAATCAATAGGGTTATGGTCACTGATGCCTAGACCATTTCTTGACATTTTAGAATTGATCAGGTAGTGTTCAAAGTTGTTAGAGAAAGGGGATGGAGCTGGGGGGTCAGACCTTGCAAGGGCAGCTAAAAAAATTTAAAAGCACGAAAAAGGCTGCTATCAGCTTGTGGATTTTAATGGAGGTAGTTTACTTTATCAACAACCCTTCACAATTTGGTACTAGTGGATACAAGACAGGCCCAGTTGAATTCCATCTGTTCTGCCTAATAGCTTCCACTACTTCAGTAAAATCTTATTTTCACATCCTAAAGAAAACTGACATTTACACTAACTTGGCACATATGGATTTGTTAGTATAGACTTTCATCCTCCTACTGTAGCTTGAGTCTCTGTATAATTTCCATGGCAGATTTGTCTGAAGCAACCTCACTCTAGAAAAGGGTCAAGGAGGAGGCAGTTAAACCCCTTGTTTCACATTACGTAAGAAATCTGTGATTAAATACAGCAGATAAACAGTCTTCTGGTGTGAAAAGTTTCTTATTAGAGGGAAATTGGCTAGTTAGTAGAGGGTGCTGGGTGTAACAACTGATCTTCCCTCAGGCTAAATGTGAAAAGAAATTGAGCTCTTTCATAGAACCACTAGCTGAAATAATAGGAACAGTCACCCCAAAGATAGGGGTGCATCCCACTGCTTTGTCTGATACTGCAGAGGTACTTGCCTAAAGCTCTACCTCCTAGAGCAATCCACAAGAGGTATGTCAGATTCAGAAAGATGTTCATTTCACGCAGCAGCGTGTCTCTTGCAAGAGATCCTGCTCTTTTAGCAGCTCTGTAAATAAAGACTCTAATCAAAGTTCCTGTCATTAGTACTCAGGCAGCTATCCCCAGTCTTCAGACTGAGTTCGGCACTGAATGGGAGCATGGCCCTGAATCGCAGTACTACATTGAGACCGGCACCTACCAACTCTGCTCTAAGAGCAACTTGTACCACTGAGCCTTTTCCCTGCGTGGAAGAGATCAAAGGATGTCATGGGCCACAGGAAATTCTTCTTAACCTCTTTTCAGCTAACTACTAAGCATTTATTCTTCATCCTCACTGGAGGAGGCAGTGGCATCCTCTCTACTACAACTTCCTCCTAATAGCCTCTTTTCAGGACTTACAAGGAAAGGTAGACATTATGGACACTGGATTATTGGTGATAGAAGAGAAAGTACATACAATTGAACATTCTGCATTCCAGTCTCCCAGGCAGATTGATGGTACTGATAAGTGGAGTACCAGAGGCTGCAGTCTACAGCCTCTATCTTCAACACTAACAAAAGATACCAACTCCCTCAAAAAGGATTTCCAAATGAACAGGACCCCCTAAAGCTACTCAAAAGACAAGATCCTTGACCTCTTAGGCAGAAGGGACTATTTCTAGGTGTCTCTTAAACTGCACATAGCTAACGATCAAGCTGTATTTACTAAATATGACTGAGCTTGGATAGAATATCCCCATTCATTGACAAGCTTCCAGAGGAAGTGAGAGTTGGCCTGAAAGCAGTCATTTTGGCAGGACTAGTAAGAAGCTAGAACTTCCCTCAAACCATCCTTGGAAACTTCTGATACAGCAGTCTATTGAATAGCCACATCCATCATCATGAGGGGGGCAGCTTTGTTACATCTGTTCAGTCGAACAACCACTGAAGATCACCCTTCCAAGGGCCAGATCTATGGAGCTCTTGCACAGATGAACTATTATATAACTTGAGCATAGGCAACAGTGGGGGTGCTGGGTATTGATACACTTCCCAGGAGGAGAAAGCCATTTAGATATCAAGGCCATTTCTGACAGAACTTCCTCCTGTCAGCAAAAGACACCTGTTGATTACTCATCTAAGAAGTCTTGCTGCTTCTGCAAGAGAGCCCCATCCCTCTCTACCATCACAAGGTTTGATATTCAAATCAAGAGCTGTGTGCCAATCCCACCATCCTTCTCCCAATCCCATTTTTTTCAGCCACAGGCTACGATTACCTCAGAACGATGGGCAATGGAGATTTTATTACCAGAACCTGCTCTATACAAGTCCATTTCTTGCTCCCCACCCCACTTCACTGTCCCTCTTCACAGATCCATGTCATGAAACAACTGAGGGAAGAAATGGATTTCTTATGTCAATTAAGAACCACAGTTTTACCACCTCAGGACTTCAGAGGGAGAGGTTCCTAAGCTTGCTAATTCCTTATATCCCAAAGAGAAAGAGGAAATTAGTTTACTGGACTTGAGATGACTGAAGTTCATGTACCAATTCAAATTGATTAGCAACACTAGCCTCCATCAATTCTTTAAAAGTTTAGCATTTATCTGCAGCTCTCAATCTTCAGGACACATTTACAACTACAACCAATACCCATACAGAGTACCCTTTCAGCTTGTCTACTGCCAGGCATTTCACAAAGTGCCTGGCAGTAGCAGCTGCCCACCTGAGATGGTAAGGAATATGTATTTACCTGCAATTAGATGAATGGCTTCTGAGAGGGGAATCTCCCAAGGACATTGCCAGTACCTTATCCGCAGTGCTCATTTCATTCCTTTGGACTTGTGGAAGGAGCCACAGTCCAGGTCCTCACAAAGTACAGCGCTGCACTATATTCTATCAAGAGGCAAAGGGTGCCTCTCCCCCACCCCGGTCAGGAAGGAATCAAAATTGATTGTTGAAATGGTGCCATCTTCTTGGTGTAACTCCCATGGCCCTTCACCTACTAGGAACAAAATTATCTAGCAGAGAGGTTCTCAACCTTTTTTTGAATTATACCTCACTTAAGTTGCTTTAAAAAAAAAATTGGATCCACCCTTCTACAATAGTGCCAACTTGCAATGCCCCTTTCACTCAAATTTGGCCTGGATCGTCCTGGCTTCCTAGAAAGACCCCCAGGTTGAGAATCCCTCATTGAGCAGATTTCCTCAGCTGACAGTAGTTAGCCATCCATGAGTTAAGAACTTCATTCTCATGCCTAAATTCTGCAGATGCGGTTACCCCATGATTGGTTTGTTTGACACCACCGCATGCCTACTCTATTTTGCCCCAAAGCAGGCACTTGCCCAGGATTCTTGGCTCCTTTCCTGATCTCAAATACTTCTCTATGCATTTCCTCCTATCCTGCCCCTGGATAACAATATCATAAGGAAGATAAGGCTGGATTCTTTGTATTACTGTAGCACTTAGGAGCCCCAGTCATTGACCTCAACCCCATTGTGCTAGTTGCTGAACATACATCACAGATAGACAGTCCCTGCCTCAAAAAGCTTACAGTCTAAGACAGGAGACATCAGTACAAGGAAACAATTCATAATTTCATATAGTCCCAAGGCCAGAAGAGACCATTGTGGTCATCTAATCTGATCTCCTGTATAACTCAGGCTGTAGACATCCCCATAAATAATTCCTAGAGTGTATCTTTTAGAAAAACATCCAATTTTATTTAAAAATGGTCAGTGATGGAGAATTCACCATGACCCTTGGTAAGTCATTCCAGTGATTATTCTCACAATGTGACAATATTGTCTAAATAGACAAGACAGACCCCGGAGGAGAGAAGGCATAAAATACACAAGCAGAGTGAACAATGTAATGGTGGTAAACATCATGTTAGTTCCACAATTTTTAAATTTATTCTGGATGGGTTTGCTTAGGAGGGGATCAGCTAAATAGGTAGGGGAACAAAGGGGCTGTTTCATTTGCAAAGAGTCTGTACCTTGCTTTGTGTAGTGCATTTAATATCCATGTGTAATCAAATCCCACTGTAGATGTTCTTTCAACTGCTGTTGTGCAAACAGTTGTATGAAAAGGCTACTGGCATCCTCGTGTTAAGGTAATTGTAAAACTAGCAAGTAATATTGATTGTAATCTGTAACTCAGTGTTCTGCTACTCAACGAACAAACTACACATTGATCTCTAAATGCTACTGCAATATAAACGTTCATTAATAATAATAATGGACAAACCATAAAAGAATGCAAGTCTATAGCAACTGTGAGTGCAAAGAAAACCAAAATATGAATTGCACATAAACTGATGCAGCAATGTCTGCCTGAGCCTGCAGGAAAACAAATAATGCAACAGGGAAGTGGGATCTGAATCGGGTGTTTGCTCTGTAGGTGATAATTTAAAGTGTCAATCTTAACTAGTTCAACACTGATCATTTTAACAAAATGATACAACTGTTCACTATTGTTGGACATACTAGCATATCAGGGTGAGAGGGAGTGTGCAGCTAATTGGGGTCAAGGGTTAACAGGGCATGGAACAAAAGATTCAAACCTCCATTCACACACTTCCCTCCCCAGCACATTCCAAATCAGAAGTAATCTCTGCAGCTGCCTAACAGATTGCTCCTCTCTGCCTCAGTACCCAAGCCCTCGAGTGCTTGCTGGATAGCAAAATTCACTGCCATTATTGCATCTTTTCTGGGGGGCCAGTTACCAACTGTGGAAACTTCCAGCTTTTACCCAGACAACTTCTACAATTTCAGTTACTGGTCAAAACAAAAATGATCAACACACTGAATGCGTATCAACATACATAAGAAACTGGGAAATCAACTGGATATGAGAGAGCAGCCCGTGGTCCTGCCTCAAATTATATAGCAGAAAGCCTGGAATTAAGTAAAATATGCATAGGTCTTGAACATAAAGCAGTCCCCTTACTGCCCCCACCCTTCATTTGAAAGGGACCACCCATCATAGTAAAAAGCCAGTAATCTCAAGGTCTCATGAGACTTTAATGCAAATGCATGATAAATTGCTATGATTAATGTTCTTCACATCTAACTCTCTAGGAAGGAGTTAATCTGGCCATCCAGAATTGTAAAACTGGAACTGTTCACTGCAATCCGGTAACTGAGTCCCTTCAGTAGTTTGCAATTAAGCATGAATTCCATGGCTACATACCACAAAAAATATAATTCTGGAGTGAGCTTTTCTGAAAAGAAAGTTGCTTAAAAGAATAATTAATGGCAAAGATCAGTTTATTTAATGACAGAAATAACCAGAACTTTATACATCTAACACCAAACAAAACAGCAGAATGTACAAACCAAAGACGTTTAATTCACTATGTCCAGGAATTTAGTAGGAATACTTCAGAAATAGACTGAGTTTCATGAGTTTTTATAAACAAAAAATCTAGCTTCAACAATCAAATGCTCATGTTTATGGCCTGATTTCACACAAATTGTGGTAGGGTAGTAACCTCTCAAACTAGTAATTTAAGAGGTGTATTTAAAAATAAATAAATAAAGGCGACCTCACAAATCCAGGAACAGCAAGGCTAAATGATACTCCCCTACTTACCGCATGCCATTCTGAAAAAAATTAAGGCACAACTGTATGCATTAAGGAAGAGGTGCCGTAGCCTTTAACTTTCATATTCTTGGCTTGATTTTTTGTTTATGTAACAACTTTTCTGTAATTTTATTGAGTGGCAGGTCATAAAGCCAATTAAAACAAATATTTTCCTTCTTACAGAAGGCATTATACTTTTTTTCTTTTAAATTCAACTGACTCCTTTGTCTCCAGAGGAATGGATAAATAAAAGTGCCCAAGGATTAATTAAGATGCTAACAAGTATTGTGTTGTAAGGTAGTACACTGAATATACAATTGAAGTTCTAAACAATATTTACAAATAGTTATCCTGAACATGTTTCCTCACAACTTGATCAATATATACTTACGCATAAATTACTAGTACTCAGAAAATTTGGAAATTTACCTAACAATCTATTAAAATCTTTTCACATTATAATGGCTGTAAGAACTGTTACACTTACCTCTGTTTTTAGTTTATATTATGATGGACTGATCTTTCCAGGGTGCTTGTCCATAATGTTTTTGGGTATACAAGTGTTCAGGAAAAAACAACTAGCACTATTTTTTCAAGTGTATGTTTTGTGCAATTTTACTCCATTGCAATATTTAGAGACTAGCACAATTATAAGAGGTTACAAGGTATATGTGAATAATATGAAATCACCATCATGTTGGTTCTCACAGAAGACATTTTGATCTTTGGAATACAGTAACCTACAGCTCAGTTCAGACCCAAGGCAGTAACTCAATGTAATTGCATTAGTTATTGCTTTTTAAAAAGTAAGATTTTCAACAGCTTATTTACATGCATGCAAAATACACAGAAGTGGTCTGTTTTACAGCCTACTAAATTGAGATATTTCAGCTAAGTGATGGAACTGTTAATTCAAATGAGTTAGACACCTTGTCAGGGATTTTGCCCCATATTTTGTTAATGTGTAAGGCAAGCCAGTTTCACAGGCTGCAGAAGAAAATTGTAATATAACCAAATTTGTTAAGTTTATCTAGCAGGGACCAGTGGTCTTACCCCCATTGAATACTTTTGCAGTACAAGCTTTTATGCTATATCATTTCAGAACATGAACTCAAAACTACATCTACATCTTCTGTTTTAGTCCCTGAACTAAACACTCTCAGTATGCATATTACAGAATGAGAGTAGATTAATCACCACAAAGGCTGAAACTAATGTAAGGATACTAATTCAAAGGTGGTCTCAGCTATCCTCATGTACGTACATGCTTAAGTCGTTCATTTTTCGCCTGTTGTGCATATAGGATTGGATGACACTGTCTCATTCATTGCTATAGGTCTATTGCCTTCAATCTGGAGCTGTATCTTACAGAAAGATAATGAATTACAAATATGCCAAACATATATGTTGTTTTAATACACATGAAAGTGGATTGGCAGGTCTCTCAATACATCCACAACAGTATGGCCATGATACAATGATTTTATCAAGTATGAGAGATTGGCAGGGCTGGGAGAGACAGAGATAGGGCTTCTGCTTCCAGCAAAAGCCAGGGGAATTATATAGTCACTGAAAAAGATACTAGCAACTTCATTGCATAGGATTTCTTTAATATTAAAACAAATATTTCCACTTCATTTTATTTTAACACATTAACCTACAGAGACTGAAAGTTCTTCCACAAAGATGAGGAGATGCAACAGGGTTAACAGCCTGCCTTACACGTGTTTTCATGTAGCTGTGGTGTAATAAGCCTTTGGAGATTTCCAGCATATTTATCACAAATTTAGTTTTTAACATGATATTATGACATTCATATTATTCAATCCTAATGCTGCTGCCTGTCCCTTTTGGAATTAACAACTCCCACCATCCCCCCTTCTCAATTACAATTCTCCATGATGATTTCTACAGTGTCCCATTCCCAAAGAACTGCACCCAATTACACTTAACTTTTTTCGTGTGGAAATTTCCACATAAATTTAATATAAAATTAGAAGAGTTCTACATCCATCATTAGTTTGCCTGCCTTGGGTAAGTACAACGAAGCAGTGTAAAGCTTTGTTTACACAATTGACAATTAGCAAAATAAATTAAACAGGGTTGCACATATAGGGCCAGACTAAACCCCTTATTCACACTGAAGAGCGGTTACTTATTTGCGTAGCCCTATTGATCCCATTGTACTTATGGAAGTAACTGCTCGCCAGTGACAGAGTTCCCCCCCCCTAGATTCCAATGGACCTCACTGAGTAAATTTGGTTACAGTTACATGGTTATGCAAGTCATTTTACAACGGTTTGCGGAATCCTTAAGTGTACTGACCTGCCACACAGTCCTGAGGAGTTTAAGCTAATTTTGCAAAATTTCTGGAGCACACTTTGTAGATTTATACACAATTAGCACGTCTACCTAAAGGCAAAAGACCCCATTCCACAGGTTTCCAGCCCCTCACAAGGCAACACACACTCCACAGCAGTCCAACATCCCCTGATTTGGGGAGTGAAAGAAAAGAGGACAGAACCCATCACTTAAACTTCATTCACTGACCCTGATGAAATACATATTAAAACAAAGGCAAAATTCTACTGAAACAGCTGTACAATTCTAGCACAGCTTCTTTGTAAAAGTTCATAAAAAAATTTACAACATGATACTTACTGCCATTACACAGGAAATGTTTTATTTTTAGACCTTTCTGTACTAATTGATTATGACTGATGCAGAAATCAGTCTTCCAAACTCTTGCTCAGTACTGAAGTATCTGCACTTTTACCTTTTTTTTTTTTTAAACCAGTGCATTGTGCGATATCATTCTGCAGCCAAGAAACTCAATATAGGAGATTCAGTATCTGAAAGTCAGTATTACTGTAAGCCTCAAATACTCACAGTTAATACTTAGCTTGTAACATGACAATACTACACTCTTCTTGCTCTCTGTTAGAGATGGTGTTCACTCTGTTTCTGAAATGTGGGCCACTTCTACTTTTACAGTTTCAATGGCTTGTGTAACTTCAGCTATTTTCTGTCCTTGCTGTTGTGCCAATACGTAATTCACCACCTGCATGATGCTTTGGTCAGAAAGAGTGGATACTGATGTACATTCCTCAGTAGCTGCAACAGCTTCAATTGTTTCTCCTGTCACTACCACAGTCTCAATCTCCTCACTGCCGATGCTAATCTCTGTTTCTTGTTCTTGCATGTCTGCTGTTAAAATACTGATGGCATGTTCCACCTGCGTCCCCTGGTTATGAAACTGAAGGGTGTCCTTTTCCAGCATAATTTTGCAAGGTACATAATCCCTGTGGAACTTGGTCATATGCTTCCGTAGCGTCCGGGCATCTATGTAAGCTTCATTGCATACTGGACAGACATATGGTCGTTCTCCAGTATGTGTCCTCACATGACGCTTCAAGGAACGTGCATCAGCCCAGGCTACTCCGCAAGTCAGACATTCAAAAGGCTTAACACCTGATCACCAAAACAAGAGAAGGAAGATTATTAGTTTTTGTAAATCTGTGTAAATGAGAATGAGAAATTCCAGGCACAAAAGGTAATATTCTAATACAGTGGTTTTCAAACTGTGGTCGGTGGACTCCTGGGGGTCCACAGACTATGTCTAAGGAGTCAGCGACGGGTTGTTGTTACTATAGAACAGTAGGTTTCTAACCTATGGTCCGTGGACCCCTAGGAGTCCACAGACTATGCCTAAGATTTCCAAAGGGGTCCGCACCTCCATTTGAAATTTTTTAGGCATTCGCCAATGAAAAAAGGTTGAAAACCACTGTTCTCATAGGTAACCATGAGGTACAATTGCTATTCGCATATCACAGAGCAAAAGAGACGTGAATAAAATCTTATTTACAAATGTTGAGTGCATTATATAATATTTGAAGAGTGCTGCAAAACCCCTCAGCCCAGAGCAAGAGTCTACTAGAGGGAAGAATACACAACTGTATCAGATACGTTAATCCAGACTGAGCTCTTGGAGGGAAGAGCCTCCTACTATATGTTTGTAGTGCACTGGGGCCTTTGGGTCCTATTGTAATACAAATGAATAATACATTACAGGGGCTATTTTCAGAAGCACTCAGCATGGCCTTGTTCTTTGAAGGTCAATGCTGAGTGGGTTAGGAAATCCCATCCTAGAAGTATAGCTGAACCTCATAGATAGAGGTCAAGAGTTACAACATAATCATTACTAAATTGTGCTTTGCCTGTAAGTTACGGAACATCAGAAGAGGAGAGGCTTGACAAAAACCTCGTGGCCCATCTAAACTATTCCATTGCTGGACAGGATTTTCCCTTAAAAGAATCTTGCTTCTAAGTCTGCTTTTGAACATCTCCAACAAACCATCTCCTAACCAAGTTATTTGATTTCAGAAAATGTTTTCTGATATAGTTACAAAGTTTCTTTTTATTTCATGCCATTATATATCATTCTGAAATGCCACCAGATCAGGTTTTAAAGCTTCTCTCTGTGTTTATAGTGCTTCTATTTCTTAAAACCATATTTCGTCTAACTATAATTTTCATTTAAATCTGTGAGGTAGAAGTAACAGGTTGGGTTAACTAGTAGAGGGGTATCAAAGGTAATGAAATGGGTCTGGAGAGGCTACAATCGCTATTCATAGAGATGCAACAGACAGTTAATGGGGATCTGTGCAGGCATAGAAAAAGCCCTGAAACTTTACATGGGCTCTTATATGGAACATATCTCCATATTGTGTATGTAGCCTTAGGAGTGCCTGAGGCACAGAGTCTCACTGTCACATCCATATCTCCCATTCTGCCTTTCCATTTGGTACCATCTCTCCTCCAAATGTACTGCCTGGCATCTTGCTAAACCAAATCCTACTCCACTGATTTTTGTTAATTTCTGCACAGTTGTGTGTCCATCTTCCACTGAGCCTGAAATCCCTAGTTTGATATTGGCCACAAATAATTTCTTCCTCCAGACTGTGTATAGCAAAATTATTATTATATATACACAATTATAAATTGTATATATAGACACACACACACACTATTATATATAATGTATATATGATCACTATTTGCACTGACGTACAAAAGAAACAATCTCAGCGCTAACTTCCTATATTGCTACAGATTTATGGCAGAAAATTATGGGACATTATAGTTGCTTCTTTTTTTAATGTAAACACTTAAATTTCTACCCCAGCAGTTAATGAGATTTTAGACTTATTAACAACAGTTCTTTATGGGTAAGATGTTTAGAAAAAGTGATTTTTGCCACAACATAGCAACTTGTGTGTAGAAGTACATAGTCAGACTATTCAATTATTCCAAGTCACATGCTGAGCTTCCTTATGAAATGCTTATGCATCTATTGGAAACTTTTTAATTACACCTGTCCTGTTCATATTGTCCCCAAAATGCTTAAAGGTTTTAGTCTCCACTGTAAACTAATGAACTGACAAATTTCAGTCCAAAAAAAGGAAACAATATTTTTAAGAGTTTATAAGTGTTTGAAACCAATCACTCACACTCTTGCTCTCTCGCTCTTTTTTGGGGGGGAGGGAAGAGGTGAGATAAAATATTTAGAAGTCGAATATTTTTTTATAATTTTTACACAATATTAATTCCTTGCCCCACACACAAAACTTTAACGTAGTCTCACAGAAACTCCTGA
The DNA here is from genome assembly GCF_013100865.1 of Trachemys scripta elegans. NCBI lineage: Eukaryota > Metazoa > Chordata > Testudines > Emydidae > Trachemys > Trachemys scripta. Next base: position 153,291,222 of record NC_048298.1, read on the forward strand.
AAATGTGTTTTTATTACAACCTTTCAGAGTACTGAGAATACACCTTTTGTGTCCATTTGCATGACCAGTGCTATAAGGTTTTAGAAAGATTCTGTCTACTTTTGGAAGTCTCTAGAAACACGTTAAACAACAGGATGAGTGTAAATCTACTTTCTGTTGACTTGATGATCCATAACTACTTCCCTGTGGCCCCCACTCATGGGGACCCTAAACATATTATTTGTTAAAATACTAGTATTTTTACAGAAAGGATACAAACACTTATTTTCTGCGTACCCTCATGATTATTCATGTGTCGTCTGTATTCTCGCAGTTGGGTGAATTTTCTTCCACAGTGCTCACACACACGTTCCAGATTTTGCTTTGCTCTCCCTTTCTTCCCATGAGTGGCTTTCTTTACATGTCTTCTATACAAAGCTTTCTCGTAGAATTCTTTGCCACACACATTACATCTAAAATGTGAAAAGAATACCTGTTAGATACAGAAAACATGCTTGAAACCATTATCCCATGCCTACTTTAGGTTAAGCTTTTAAAATGCCTTTTAACTCAAATAGGGAAATGCATTTAAATGCATTTAAAGGGATGCCAGTTTTATAATTAAAGATGTTAGATTTTGATGCTCCAATGTAAGAGAAATGGTTTCAGATTTTAAAATATTATTGTGCCATGAGACTACACCCACATGCTTTCTTAATCCTGGACGCAAGCTTCCACTCACCGTTCCACATTAGCAAAACCACACAGATTAATAACCAAACTTTTCTAAAAAGCAACAGAGGGTCCTGTGGCACCTTTGAGACTAACACAGGACCCTCTGTTGCTTTTTACAGATTCAGACTAACACGGCTACCCCTCTGAAACTTTTCTAACTGTGCCCAAGATATACTAATCCCCCTAAAGTTTCACATGCATTAATACTTGTAGCTCATATTGTTATCTTTGAGGATGCATACTATGCAGGCATATGTGGAAAACGATGGAGGTGTGAGGGCAGAAGTAAGGTACCCCAAGTAACTAAGTTTGTTGTATTACCCATCTTCCCTCATTCACTTTAGGGAATAGCCTACAGGATCCTCTCAATGCTATTTTCTAGATGATATTTGAATTTGGAAGTTCTGGCTAAGTCAAACACTTTTATTCGTACATTATTAATGCAAAGAAAATGTTTTGACATAATATAGCATATATTCTTCGTACTAATAAGTTTGCTTCTGGCCTTAGTGATCTAGTTTGTGCTATTTGCACATTAGGGGAAAATATGTTTTAAGAAATGCAAGTATTCAACCAATGAACATAACCATAACTCCTCCATGTACAATTATTAATTTGCCACCCACAGGAAAGGCCTAATGGACATGGACTAAAATGCTAACCATGTGCTGCATCTTTCATAAAAACCTAAACAAAGTTTACCGATGAACAGATGGGGCTCAGGACCCGAAGTGAATGCTAGTGATGCCCAGTAATTCTGATGTATCCCCATTTTGTTTCCTGAAAGCATTCCATGGGGAACTTTATCAGCCTTCAGTTTTCCCTAAAGATACTGAAGGGAACTGGATGTAGTTCCAAATCCATCTGTTTCAGTGATCCATCCTCTTCATTACTTACCGCTCTCTGAATCTGTGTTGTCTGCAAACATCTGCTCGATGATCATTTCCCATTTACAATTACATTTTGAGACATATCAGTTAGCACATTTAATGTGTCCCATATTAATTTTGTATAGTTCTAGTTTCTTAATCAAAATATTGTGCAGCACTATGCCAAATTCCTTACAGAAGTTTAAGTACATTACATCAACATTAGTATCTTCATAAATCAAAACTTGTAGGAATAAAGAGGTTATTTTACCTCTGTATTTGTTACTCGTGTGACTGCTGCTGGAATACTGTCTCCAGTTCTGTTGTCCACAATTCAAGAAGGATGTTGATAAATTGGAAAAGGATTGGAAGAGCCACGAGAACGATTAAAGGATTAGACAGCATGCCGTATAGTGATAGGCTACATTTACACTACAAGCGCTATAGCAGAAAAGCTGCAGCTATGCCGCTGTAGTGCAGATACTTCTACACTGACAGAAAGGGTGTTTCTATCAATGTAGTTAATACACCTCTCCAAGATGTGGTAGCTGGTTGACAGTGGGGGTTAGGTCAACCTAACTACTGTGCTCAGGGAGCAAATTTTTTTGACAGCCCTGAGCAACACAACTTCGTTGATCTAATTTTTAAATGTAGACCAGGCCACAGACTCGAGGAGCTTGCTTTATTTAGCTTAAAGTGAAGGTTAAGGGGTGACTTGAACACAGTCTACAAGTTCTTAACGTGGGAGTAAATATTTGATAACAAGCTCTTCAATCTAGGAGAGAAAGGTATAACAAGGTCCAGTGGTTGGAAGCTGAAGCTAGACAATTTCTCACTGGAAATAAGGCATACATTTTTAACAGTGAGGGTAATCAACAATCGGAACAATTTGCCAAAGGTTGTGGTGGATTTCTAAATCAAAAGTGGATTTTTTCAAGAACATGAATTATTCTGGAGTAGTTCTATGGCCTGTGTTATGCAGGTCAGACTAGATGATCACAGTGGTCTCTTCTGGCCTTAGAATCTAATCCCATCAGAAAAAGATGAAGTTAGTTTGACAGGATCTATTTTCCATAAATCCATTTTGATTGGCATTATACCACTCTCCTGTGATTTTTGATTATGAAATCATCTGACCTTTTCCCAAACACAGAAGATATTTATTGAACACTGCCTTTTCTGCATTATTATTGAAAACTGTATCATTTCTGTCTAGCAATGGACCAATACCATTGTTAGGATTCCTTTTGTTCCTCACATATTTAAAAAACTCCTTATTGTCCTTAATTTTGCTGGCTATTGAGTTTTCCTTGTGACTTTTGCTTCTCTTATCAATTTTCTACAATTTCTAGCAATTAATATAAATAGGCTTTGCAGAATTTGACTTTTTTTCCAGAATTTCAACAGATATTGATGTTTATTTTTAAGCATCGTTTTAGATTTTTATCTATTTAAATGTTCCCAGTCGCGGGAAATTATTGGAGAGTGGTCAGGCAATTAAAGCTTTACAAACCATTAAAACACAAACTGTATATTTTGACCTGTCATGTTGACTGTAAAGATCCTTAAACTCCAAATCACACCTGTTTATACTATTAATTCACTAGTCTGTCACAAGTCTAATTCAAAAGTCTAAATCACTGAATTTTGACTCTAGTAAGATCTCAAGCAGCATTTTTCTTACTTTGCCTATCTGTACATTTTGATTACCATCAATAGAAATATTTTTATCAGTTTTTTGTGTGTACAGTGAAATTAACATTTACCAACATATACTGATAAAAATTTAATCATTCAACGAGAGAGACACACACAACACACAAAACCAACAGAAAAAAGGGGAAGTTGATCGCTTCTAATTTATATTTAGGCTTGGAAGGATTACTTTTTTTTTTAAATCAGTAAATGTCTTAGAGGGCAAGTGAAACCAGATATGTGTCACTACATTCATTCTTTCCAAGCCTCCTGCTCCCGCCCCCTGCATATATATTGATCACACAACTGAAATTTAATGGTTGCTTAGTGACACAAATGATCATGACTTGACTACATTTGTTGTATGCAAACAGAATAAACAGAATAAAGTTCAAGCCAGTAACACACACACACAGCTTTAAAAGTACCATTTTCACAAAGCTGATAAACAATAAGTCAAATCAGCTGGGGAAAGGAATTCTGCTCAAAAAGAAACAATTCCGCAACTGAGAGAGAAAGCTAGCTTTCTTACACAAGAGAGAGTGAGAGCGCGCAATCTGCTTTCACTTCCCCTCTACGCCACACTGTTTTTTTTAAGCCAACTAACCTCTCTCTGTGAATTCTGGGATTGTTGGTTTTGGGGCAAAAACACTCTCTCCTGGCTAATTTGACTCATAATTGTTTTCAGCTTTATGAAATTAGCTCTTTTAAAGCACCAAGTGTATGTCTGTGTGTATGTATTACTGGTTTGCACACAACAAATGTAATCAAGTCATGATCACTTGTATAATGCAGCAACCACTAATTTTCAGTTGTGTGATCAATACCTTTATCTATCAAGATGAGGTCTAATATTGAATTCTCCCCCATGTTGGAAGCAACATTTGCTGAATTGGGAAATTGTCCTTTACCAGTTATAGAAATTCCAAAGACATTTTACTACTGGCAGCCTAGGAGCTCCAGCATGTCACTCAGATTGAAGTCCCTCAAGATCACGCAGCTTCGCCCCCCCGCCACCATATATTAAGGAGCCAGTAATCCTTTTCTCTAGTGTGATTTGGTGGTCTGTAGTAGACACCAACTAGCATCCCATCTTGTGCTTTATCTGTTAGGACACTGATCCATAAACATTCAAGATCCTCTTCTTCAATTGAGATCATCATATGTAGTTATTCTTTTATATCTGTTGCTGAAAGCTACATCCTTGTAACTATGGATAGCTCTTGGCAATGTCATTTGGAAACAGATCCTCATTGGTCTAATTAGAGCTGTGGGTCTGCAACACCTTAGTGTGCTCAGCTTACATTAGTTGTGAACTGACCCTCACTCACCTGTAAGGATCTGTGACAGAATGCGACTTCACATGGGAATACCAATCTTTCTTCCAACTGTAACACTTCCCACAGAACTCACACTGGAACGGCTTCACACCAAGATGCTTGTTCATGTGCTGCCGGAGATCCCGAGCTTCATAGAAACTTTTTTCACATCTGTAACAATAAAGGTTTCAGACTCCCACATAAGACAGGATCATAATGAGATGAAGATAACTATGGAGGAAGGATTGTTCAAAAATGAGGATCCTGGACCACGATTTCAATGGCACAAAAAAACTGTACTTTATCATTTACATGTTGCCTAAAGCCCAGTATATATTGGTAATTTTAAAAGACTGGAAGACTTCATGAAGTAGACAAGGTTTACAGTATCAACAATTATATTAGCTATGTAATCCTCTTCTACACTAAGGGAGATTAAAAGGAATAGCAGCTAATTTAAAGATCTGAAATTTATATTATGGGCTTCAGGCATATTTTCCCTTTATCGGTTATGGAAAGCTGATTTCCTTTAATTGTTCTGTTATTGGGAAAAAAGGTTTGTATAAGTCCTATCCAGTACCCAAAAAAAGAGTTATGGAGAGATAGGACATCACATGTTACACTACACAAAGTGTTGTTCTATAAGCTAGAAGAACTATGCTTATGAAGGAACTGGCATCTCTTTTTCTGGAACCATGGAGGATTAACTCAGAAAGGGGGTGGGGGATAGCTCAGTGGTTTGAGCATTGGCCTACTAAACCCAGGATTGAGAATTCAATCCTTGAGAGGGGCCATTTAGGGATCAGGGCAAAGGAAAAAAACAGTCAGGGACAGTACTTGGTCCTGCTAGTGAAGGCAGGGGACTGGATTTGATGACCTTTAAAGGTCCCTTTCAGTTCTATGAGATACGTATATCTCCATATACTGGGGGGGAGGGATAGCTCAGTGCTAAACCCAGGGTTGTGAGTTTAATCCTTGAGGGGGCCACTTGGGGATCTGGGGCAAAATCAGTACTTGGTCCTGCTAGTGAAGGCAGGGGGCTGGACTCGATGACCTTTCAAGGTCCCTTCCAGTTCTAGGAGATGGGATAACTCTATTAATTATTATTATAAAGCAGACATTAAATTGCTTTACTGTTCAGCTTGCTCAAGCACATTCAACACAACTGCTAGCTCTGCTTCTCAAAGACACTCCCCCCGCCAATCCCTCAACCCAAATTTCCCTAATCCCCTCCCACATCCATGCCCTCCCATAACAGCTCCATGGGAGGCCACAGTTCACCAGCTCCTCTTTAGCAAGCCACAGGAATATGCATGATCAAGAAGGTGCTTCTACAGCAGATCAATAAACTCTGCTTCTCAGCCATCTTTGCCAGAAAGCCTCTACCTCTCCCTGACATAATGCCCCATTATCCAAGTCACTTAACAACAGGGAATATATAGAAAAGAGAGAAGCTCTTAGGCAAAGTTGTCAGAGAAGACAATCTTCTAGGGAGAAGATGCCTTCTTCATCTGGCAAACCTCCTAGGGTGTACCAGAGAGGATCCCCAGATGTGTAAAGGTTTGCCTGACTAAGACAAAAGCTCAGAAGAGAGGCTGGATGGAGATCTGAGGAACTGAGCCGAGCTACAGAGCCAAAGAAGAACAGACGTTTGTGACAAAATGCTGATGACTGTCAGCTTTAGTTGGTCAAGATCAATTCTTTTATGATAAACATGAATTATACCATCCCCTCACACACGCTTAGTAGAGGTCTTCATTGTGGAGGACGAACCATTGTACCAATTCTGAAGGACTTGGGATAGCTACATGTTTCCCAATCACCTAATCTAGATAGTGCAGTATAGTCATGGCTGAGAGAATATAAACTGGTTTCAATTATTTCCCCTCCAAAAATACTTATTTTCTCCCCTCCAATATATTTAATTAGTCAATGTATAGTCCCCCTTTGGAAACCCAAAGGAAAAAAAAAATCAATTTCTGTCAATGTTACAAGCTATTAAAAAACCAATACAATGCCATGGAGTTAAAGTGAGTTCTTGTCTACAGTTAGGAAAAACTTATATGCTTATTAATATACAATGATAGCACAACGTTAGACACTTCAAAAAGTGTTACAAATACATATTAATTCTCATTAAAACCATGTCTGCAATGTAAGTAGTAAATAATTTTGCATGTGTATATAATAAAGGGAAGATTTTCAAAGGCATAAACTGCAATTAGGTGCCAATTGTCATTTGTGCTTTTTAAAATAAATTTGAAAGAATCTCCTCAAAACAAAATCTTTTTGTTTGGGGGAGATTTTCAATCGTTTGTTCTAACGCACCAGAAATTTAAATATACCTGTGAACCTAAATGTATTAAGGGAACGGTATTTTCAAGTGACTGCATTTGTCTATTTCCAAGTTAGGTCAATGCAACTCTCAGCTATGCAAGGGTAGCAAAGGAAGTTGTGGCTGCAAGGGCCGGGAGGCACCTGTCAGCTCTGAATGATCCCCTTCTGTGTATGTGCTGGGACCTCTGCAGGGATCTGGCCTCTTTCCTGCCCTTTCATGTGGGCAGGGATCTGGGGTGAAGGGAATGAAGGTAACCAATTTAAACACCAGCTGGGGGTGAATAGTGGTAGTGAAGAGCCCAGATCAGCGTGCAGCTCGGGATACATAACCAAGGTAGCGTATGGTCCTCCAGTAAACTGCTAGCCTGTGATATGTGTACACAGCAACATAGGGCAGGATATAATATAGAGCAACTTCTTACATGTTTATGCCTTCTACAGTGCCGACTAATGGCTTAATGGGATGGAAACTGGGTGGACAAGGACACACACACACACACACACACACTTTCTTTCACATGCTTAAAGTTACTGTAGCTACCATGTAATAAAACTGTCAAGGATCTGGGTCACAGACCATGGATGAGATTTTTCTCATGAGCCTTGTTATCAGCTAGAGACACAAGGTGTGCAAGGAAATATCTTTCATTGGACCTACTTCTGTTTGTGAGAGACATAAGCTTTTGGGGTTATACCGAGTCTTCTTCACTGCAAACATTTCAAAGTGACAATTATCCCCACTCCACTATAACAAAATGTACAAAGGGGGGGAGGAGCACTGACAAATCTCAAAGCAACCGTGAGACTTAATGGAAAGACCACTGGGCTGGGACTATTCCTAGCTCTGCCACTAGCCTCCTGGATGACCTTGGATAAATAACTTCACCCCTCTGAGACTCAGTTTCCTATCTGTAAAATGGGGCTACTGATATAAAAGTTATTTGAGATCAACTGATGAAAAGCACTATATACAAGCTAAGTCTTTTGACTATTATCTAGCCGAAGTAGCATATCAAATCTAGTGAGAACTAGAACAGTCTAAATGAACACTAACTCCTACTAACAAACATTCGTCTTTGTTTAAAAACCTAGAAAATTAAATGGCAAAAAACTGTTAACACAGAGTTATGGTTGCCCAGTGATAACTCGTGTCCTGACAGAATATTGAGCTCAGTAAAACTGAAATGTCTGAAACCCAGGAAATTCAGAGTTAAGGTAAACATCCATAACACACACACTCCCACCCTGCCTTTTCATTGTAATGGACAGGCACTACCTGCACTTGCCGTACGCTCAAATACTGAGCTTACTCCCCCCCACGCTTATAAAATTTAATAACCACTTCATACCCTTTTATAACCCCTTCACACTTGTACACAAGATATCTAACATATACTTTCCCTACACATCATTAAATCCACAGGCTACTCTCAGATCCCACCTCACTACTGACAATATCCATGGCAAGAAGACCTCAGTGCTCTACTACTGATATAGTCTACACAATTCTGTATTGAAATTATGCACATTAGAACCTCAAGATACCTTGAGGAAGGCACCTCCTTCCTTTGACAACACACATGGAGAGGGGATGTTGAGTGGACTCAGACCCATATCTACTCAGATTACAATCATAACTGAAGTATGCTCCTCAAACTAATCCCAAGATCTCCTCACATCACAATCATGGATCTTGCAAGCCATTCCAACTTATTCCTCCACCATTCAATACACCTACACAACACAGAGAATGAAGTTGGAATGCATACAGATCATTCCCAGTAGCTATTGCAAGTTCAAGGAGGAAGAGTTAAGGTTACATAGGTGTTTACCTTAACTCTTTTGGAAATTTCTGTTTTGCTGAACTCAACCTTCAGGAAAGACACAAGCTATCACCAGGCAGCCTTAAATTTGAGTTAATGAAATGTTTTTCCATTTAATCATTATAATTGTTGACTATATGCTAAGCACAGTGTACTCTGTACTGTATGAGGCTATTACCATGTATACTATTATTCTACATTATGTAAAGTCATGTGCCAATTTAACTGAGATTAGTTACATAGTAAAATGAGACCAGAAGCAGGCAAAAGACCCTTCGTTGCTGAAGAGCTTACCACTCTCCCAAGCTCTACCCAATACAGTTTTAAAACTGCTTTTGAAACTGTTAGAGAAAAGTGTAACACACCCACGGGGACAAAAAAAACAAAAACCCCAAACAACCTTATCTAAATCGAATCTGGGGTGGGCACAAGCATGTTCAAGGTAATATTAATCCAGCCTTTCATCTCCAATATATAGAATCATAGGACTGGAAGGGACCTCGTGGCAGAACTAAGTATTATCTAGACCACCCCTGGCAAGCATTTGTCTAACCTGCTCTTAAAAATCTCCAATAATGGAGATTCCACAACCTACCTAGACAATTTATTCCAGTGCTTAACCAATATGAGAATTAGGAAGTTTTTCCTAATGTCCAACTTAAACTGCCCTTTCTGCAATTTTAGCTCATTGCTTCTTGTCTTATCCTCAGAGGTTAAAGAGAACATTTTTTCTCTCTCTCCCTTGTAACTTTTATGTCAGCGGTCCCCAAACTGTGGGAGACACTCCACTAGGGGATCGCAGCAGGGCCCGGGCCAGTCCCAGCGCAGAGCAGAGAGGGAGCCCCATCCAGCCCCGCTCTGCCCCCAGCTCTGCTCCAACCCTGCCCCTAGCTTGGGCCCCAACCACGTGCTCCCGGCCCCTAGCTGCTGGCCATGGGCCCTCAGCTCCCAGAAATGGACACAATACTCCAGAAGAGGTATTATCGGTGCAGAGTAAAAAAAAAAAAAAAAGAATGAATGGAGATATCCTATCTCCTAGAACTGTAAGGGACCTTGAAAGGTCGAGTCCAGCCCCCTGCCTTCACTAGCAGGACCAAGTACTGATTTTGTCCCAGATCCCCAAGTGGCCCCCTCAAGGATTGAACTCACAACCCTGGGTTTAGCAGGCCAATGCTCAAACCAGAGCTATCCCTCCCACACTTCTTCTCCTGCCTTACTTACAACACTCTTGTTACTACATCCCAGAATGAGGTTTGCTTTTTTTGCAACAGTGGTACACTATTTACTCATATTTAGCTTGTGATCTATTATGACCCCAGACACCTTTCTGCAGTGTTCCTTCCTAGACCGTCATTTCCCATTTTGCATGTGTGCAAACTGATTATTCCTTCCTAAGAGGAGTACTTTACATTTGTCCTTATATGAACTTCACAAGTGCATTTTTCACCCCAGTGTTTAACATATTTTATTCTAAATAATTCCATGTGACCAACTATAGCATGAGAGACAAGTGAAACTGTCTTTAATAATCCCAGGGACTTAAAGGTCAATTTATACTCACTGAGTACACTGATATCCACGAATTTCAGGCTTTGGCTGGTGTTTCTTTATGTGCTTACTAAGTCCTGAGGCTCTATGAAAAGACTTCCCACAAATGGAGCAAAGATACTTGGATTCTCCTATAAACAGAACAACAACAACAAAAATACTTTACAAGGCCAGGTCTCCCTTCTGAGCCCCAACTCCCTGCAGTGCATTAAAGGGAGTATATAATTTTTACAGAATTCATCTGAAGTACTCAGAGCTTTATTACTACAGGAAGAGGGAAGTTTAATTATATACACTTGGAATCTAGTTGGAATTTTCAAGAATATTCTGTACATGCTGGTATAATCTTGGATAATATTGCTGTATATATTTGAAGAAGAAGAATCTGAGTAGCAACTTTAAACTATTGTATCATAAGTTACTTAAAAAGTTCAGAAAAAAAATCTCATAGCCTTTAATTATAATTTGTTCTTATCTTAACCCTGAACAATCTTAAAAAACAAAAAAACAAACAATTTACTGCTGAAGAAATAGATTGCAAATAGTCAGAGCACAGCATCTGCAGCAACTTTAGTAATAGTTCAGCATACATGAATGGGGGGCATGGGAAGAGAAATCAGACCTTGGATCTATGGGAGGCTACCTTAACAGGAAGTTTCCAGATCCTATAAAGGCTGTTCTTGAATACTAGACTGCCAAAAGGATATTTGTAAGAGGGTATGTAGAAACCGTTCTATTTTCTGGAACTTAAAACTGCATTGTAAAGGAAAACAATTTTTTGTACCCAATTCTTGATACACTTCTACCCCGATCTAATGCGACACGATATAACACGAAGTCAGATATAACGTGGTAAAGCAGTGCTCCGGTGGGGGGGGGGGTTGGGGGGGGTAGGGCTGCGCACTCCAGCGGATCAAAGCAAGTTCAATATAACACGGTTTTACCTATAATGTGGTAAGATTTTCTGGCTCCCGAGGACAGCGTTATATAGGGGTAGAGGTGTACATCACACTCCAAGAAATAAAATACACAGGACTTCAATATATTAAGCTACCTTAAAATACCTAAAGTTCACACTAAACTATTATACTGTCATATCTCACATTCTCTTTTCACCCTCAAGCTTTCCTATCAGTTCCTTATATCTGAGAACTCATTAATTTCACAAGTTCTTATACAAGTCCTCTGTTCCTCGGTTAAGGGGATGGCTATTGCAATGTGGCGGCTCCCTGTGAAGTGAGGCTGGAGAGAACATTTAAATTGGGGCAAGAGCCTCAGAACTCCAGTGGAATGAAGATGGCTTTTTTGAAAAGCCACGCAACTCCCAGATCATAAGCATAAAGTCACATGCAGACTGAAACAGTATCGGAACATTGGGGAAACTAGTGGAAATCACAATGATTAAAGCGTGAAGTGCTAGAAAATAATTTACACTTCAATTAAGCCACTGAATCACATCAAATGAATGCATTTAAGAAAAATAGAACATCTTTCTACACAAATAGCAACCTAATTAGTGCAGCTACAAAGCACTTTTACAGTTACAACAAATCTAAATCTAGAATGCTTGAAATCCAAGAGGCAGGAGATTCAACTTAGTTTTCTCCCTCAAAAGGATAAATAGTAAGTGTAAAGCCTATTCCATCCTCTTCCCAGGCTTTCCAGAAACTTCCCCATTTCTGATATGCAAAAGCTACAGGTATAAATACAAAAAGTGGACTGACCATGTCTACTTATATTTAGATGGGTAGTTCAAGGCAAGGACCTGTTTTATTCTATGTCTGTAAAGAGGGCATCAAAAATAAAAATAATAAATCTGTAGATTTATTATTCTGTCTTAGAGTCCAAACAGAAATGTAAAATGAATGTCTTTCTTGAAAGGGTATCCAATGAACATAAAAACATTTTTACAAATTCCTTGGAGTGAAATCCCTGCAAGCTGCATGGACACTTTTCAAAGACACCATAAAAGAGGCCTAACTTAAATGTATACCCCAAATTAAAAAACACAGTAAAAGAACTAAAAAAGAGCCACCGTGGCTTAACAATCACATAAAAGAAGCAGTGAGAGATAAAAAGGCATCTTTTAAAAAGTGGAAGTCAAATCCTAGTGAGGTAAATAGAAAGGAGCATAAACACTTCCAAATTAAGTGTAAAAATGTAATAAGAAAAGCCAAAAAGGCGTTTGAAGAACAGCTAGCCAAAAACTCAAAAGGTAACAACAAAATGTTTTTTAAGTACATCAGAAGCAGGAAGCTTGCTAAACAACCAGTGTGGCCCCTGGACGATCGAGATACAAAAGGAGCGCTTAAAGACAATAAAGTCATTGCGGAAAAACTAAACGAATTCTTTGCTTCAGTCTTCTTGGCTGAGGATGTTAGGGAGATTCCCAAACATGAGCTTTCCTTTGTAGGTGACAAATCTGAGGAATTGTCACAGATTGAAGTGTAATTAGAAGAGGTTTTAGAATTAATTGATAAACTTAACAGTAACAAGTCACTGGGACCAGATGGCATTCACCCAAGAGTTCTGAAAAAACTCAAATGTGAAATTGCGGAACTATTAACTATGGTTTGTAAGCTGTCCTTTAAATCAGCTTCTGTACCCAATGACTGGAAGATAGCTAATGTAATGCCAATATTTAAAAAGGGCTCAAACTGTGATCCCGGCAATTACAGACCGGTAAGTCTATCGTCAGTACCGGGCAAATTAGTTGAAACAATAGTAAAGAATAAAATTGTCAGACACATAGAAGAACATAAATTGTTGGGCAAAAGTCAACATGGTTTCTGTAAAGGGAAATCATGTCTTACTAATCTATCAGAGTTCTTTGAAAGGGTCAACAAACATGTGGACCAGGGGGATCAAGTGGACATAGTTTACTTAGATTTCCAGAAAGCCTTTGACAAGGTCCCTCACCAAAGGCTCTTAGGTAAATTAAGCTGTCATGGGATAATAGAGAAGATCCTTTCATGGATTGAGAACTGGTTAAAAGACAGGGAACAAAGGGTAGGAATAAATGGTAAATTTTCAGAATGGAGAGGGGTAACTAGTGGTGCTCCCCAAGGGTCAGTCCTAGGACCAATCCTATTAAATTTATTCATAAATGATCTGGAAAAAGGGGTAAACAGTGAAGAGGCAAAGTTTGCAGAGATACTAAACTGCTCAAGATGGTTAAGATCAAAGCAGACTGTGAAGAACTTCAAAAAGATCTCACAAAACTAAATGATTGGGCAACAAAATGGCAAATGAAATTTAATGTGGATAAATGTAAAGTAATTCACATTGGAAAAAATAACCCCAACTATGTATACAATATGATGGGGGCTACTTTGGCTAGAAGATCTTGGAGTCATCGTGGATAGTTCTCTGAAGACGTCCACGCAGCGTGCAGTGGCAGTCAAAAAAGCAAACAGGATGTTAGGAATCATTAAAAAGGGGATAGAGAATAAGACGGAGAGTATTTTATTGCCCTCATATAAATCTATAGTACACCGACATCTTGAATACTGCACACAGATGTGGACTCCTCATCTCAAAAAAGATATACTGGCATTAGAAAAGGTTCAGAGAAGGGCAACTAAAATGATTAGAGGTTTGGAATGGGTCCCATATGAGGAGAGATTAAAGAGACTAGGACTTTTCAGCTTGGAAAAGAGGAGACTAAGGGGGGATATGATAGAGGTATATAAAATCATGAGTGGTGTGGAGAAAGTGAATAAGGAAAAGTTATTTACTTGTTCCCATAATATAAGAACTAGGGGCCACCAAATGAAATTAATGGGCAGCAGGTTTAAAACAAATAAAAGGAAGTTCGTCTTCACACAGCATACAATCAACCTGTGGAACTCCTTGCCTGAGGAGGTTGTGAAGGCTAGGACTATAACAGGGTTTAAAAGAGAACTAGATAAATTCATGGAGGTTAAGTCTATTAATGGCTATTGGCCAGGATGGGTAAAGAATGGTGTCCCTAGCCTCTGTTTGGCAGAGGGTGGAGATGGATGGCAGGAGAGAGATCACTTGATCATTGCCTGTTGGGTTCATTCCCTCTGGGGCACCTGGCATTGGCCACTGTCGGCAGCCAGGATGATGGGCTGGATGGACCCTTGGTCTGACCCAGTATAGCCATTCTTATGTTCTTATGACCCTATCTACAGAAGTCAACAGAATTAATGGATTAACTTTTATATTCCCCAAAGTATTTATCAACATACCGTGGTTCTCATTACTCCCACTCTTGCCCACTGTTTACCTGTGTGAATGCTCATATGTTCCTGAAGACTCCGTTTTGTGACAAAAGACTTTTCACACAAGTCACATTTGAATTGCTTCTGTGTCTCGTGGAGAGCCAGGTGCATTTTTAATCCATGCTTGTAGGTAAATGCCTTTCCACAGACCTATGAAGAAAAACCTCAATTGGATAAAGTATATAAGATTAAATAAATCTTAAAATTTACAAGTCATTGAGACAAAGACAGTATTGCATCTCATCACAGATTTTTCAAAGCATAAATGTTACCTTCTCTTCAAATGTAATGTAAAAAAAAGTACGCTACTTGGGAAACCTAGCTGATCACGCTTGTGGCTTCGTGTCAGCAGGAAAACACTGTACAAACTGCAAAAAAAAATTCTGCCTTTAACATTCTGGTTATTTTGCCTTATTTCTTGTTGCAGAGGTAGCAATAAGCATATTTGGACAAAGGACACTTTCCCAGATAAGTATGGAACACTGAGGTAGTTGTCATTCAAACCACCATCACACCATATGACATGTTTGTAACATGGCATGCTGTTCCATCTAAGCAGTCAGGCTGGGTTAGCGTATCAAAAGGAGAACAAGGCTAGTGCTAGTAAATCATTGGATGGGCACGCCTCCATTTGAATCAACACAGAACCAACTCCTGAGCCTGGGGTTGCAGGGCATTATGCTGCTAGAGATGTCATCTTTGGATACATCATAAAAACAGAGCTCCTGGCCATTTGTAATGAAAAATCCCAAGACATCTTGGGAGAAGGGGCATTAACTCTAGTGTTCCAGCCAAATTCCAGTTTGGGAAATTACATTCCCTCTAATTCCCCTTCAATCCCAAATTATATTTAAATCAAAGTTCTTACATTAGTTATTTTTCACACAAGCACTGTGAAATGATTAAGATTAACCTAGGTTGTAAGGTGCAGGGTAGTTACTAGTCAATCAAGAAGTCATTACAAATTTCTAAGACATCAGGAAAGGATCTATTTTCTTTACCTTGCATGCATGTGGCTTTACACCTGTATGTTTGAGCATATGTATTCTGAGAGCGTAGAGCTTGGGTAGAGTTCTTCCACATATATCACATATAAACTCCCGCTTAGTTCTGCCTTTCACTACTGATGCTCCCGTCTCTTCTATACTAGCAGTTGCAGCGCTCACTTCATTTTTTCGGGTATGTCGAACAAGGTGGGCACGTAGAGAGGCACCATACTGGAACTCTTTTTTACATAGCTAGGAAAGAAAATACATGGAGCTATAAAGTACATTATTTTCTTAAATTATTTCAAAATTGTTGAATTATCTTGTTTTAAGAAACCTTTGCATAAAAGCTTCACATTTGTAAATAAACATGAAATCACAGTAATATGATTAACTACTCTATAAATCGAGCTATTAAAACTATAAATATGCATTACATCTCAACTTTCAGGTAAGGTTCTTAATTTATTAGTTGTAAATATTAAAATAGTGGCAGAGGCAACTACTGGCAGAAACAGCTTTGCATTGGATCAGTTCCCAATAACATTCACTTCCAGACTTTTCTAAATCCATAAGACAAAAATAAATGTTAAGGTTGCTGTTAGCACATATAGCAATTACCAACTCAGAGGAATTTTTGAAAAATTTAAAAAGACAGACATACCGGGCATTTGTAATCTTTAGTTCTTTCATGTTTCAGTGTATGCATTATAAGTGAATAACGCCTCTGAAAAACCATCCCACATTCAGTGCATTTGATCTGAGCTTCCACCTCATTGTTCTCTGTGGTATCTCTTTTGGGCTGCTTCATCTTCTTCCCTCTTTGCACTAACTTCATGGCAACCTAATTGGAAAACAATGATGGTTTCTAATAAAAAGTACTATGTTCTGTCTTATGCTTGCTTTTAAGCATCAACCTTCATTACTATTTTACTTTTAATATTACTATACAAGAGCTAGATATTATTACATTGTCAGTAATTACTTTAGTGTTAACAAATTGCACTAAGTTTCTAGTAACCGTTTAAAAGAAAACTGAACCCACAATGACACTGCAGATCATATGTTAAGAACAACGTTTTACCATAAACTGGATGCCACCTTAGTAGCATCTACATTGAAGGATCAATATCTGAGTTTTTAGTGCATATGCCTGCTTTGAAGCAGTGATTATTACAAATCGCAGATGTTTTGTTTTAGGAAAACTAAGTGACAGAGAACACAGCTTCCTCCACTTCTTCAAGTGACCACCGTCTCCTGTTTCAGACTGAGTCAGCTAAATTATGTTCTTCACTCATGTTCCCTTCTCAGAGTTTTTTGTTTTCTTTTCTAAAAATACAGCCAGCTAAACCAGATGGGCTAGTTTATTTTTACCATTCACTTAAAGAAAAGCTCTCAGTTTGAGAGACAGTAAGATATACAGGACAGCCCCTGAAATTATTCTTACTCTCACCCTCCAAGTAGTAGTAAAGTATCAAGTCTAGGTAAGTATAACAAGCTGAGAGACTGTCTCCGGACAGACTGTGCTCCAGTTTCTTTTCCTGAACTCTTTGCTGTCTGTGCAAATCCACATCCCTACCTAAATATGGGGCACATTCCAGGGTTGAGAGCATCTATCCTCCCAGTTCAATTTCAGCCTGAAGCAGATTAGCACAGTTATCTCAATGGTGCAAACCCCTTCATGTCCATGTCTATACTTTAGGAGTCAGCCCAGTGCAGCTACACTAAATACTAGCTACCAATTGCTAAACAGGGACTATTACATTCTGTAGACAAGTCTCAGGAATGAAACTCCTGCACAGGCTGTGTCTTAAGAGAAAGTGTGATTCAAGTCTATGTATTGCCTCCGGCTTTTGAGAAGGAGAACAGCAGTGTGACAAAGGTAGAACCTCTACAAGTTTTTCAGCTGGTTAGTTTTTGGGTGAGGACAGATTGCTTGATTCACAAATAGTTATATGAAATATATGTTTAATACTTATTAAGAATGCCTAGTATAATAGAACAGGCACTTTAAAAAACTCAAATGCATAAACTGCTGGACCATAGTGGATGCATGGACTGTCAGAGGGTCAGAATGAATTAAAAATATGGCAAGGCAATATGCTGATAATCTCCGGACAGCAAGAGACATGTGGAATGGAAGAAGTTGAGTCTATGCTTGCTATGTGATGGTTCACAAGTCAGTAGGTCAGGTGTACGAAGACAGTCTGTAGTCCATGACAAATGTATTTTGAGTAGTGAGGATAGAGCAGACTGGAGCGAGGTGGGTGGAGAAACTAGTACTGTCAATTAATCACCATTAACTCATGTGATTAACAAAAAAATTAATTGCAATTAATCACAGTTTTAATTGCATTGTTAGACAATAGAATATCAATTAAAATTTATTAAATATTTTGGAGTTTTTCTATATTTTCAAATACATTGATTTCAATTACAACACAGAATAAAAAGTGTACAGTGCTCACATTATTTTTATTACAAATATTTGCACTGCAAAAATGAAATAGTATTTTTCAATTCACTGCATTTCAGTACCTGTATGAGTTCTCTTTATCGTGAAGGTGGAACTTACAAATGTAGATTTTTTTTTTGTTACATAACTCAAAAACAAATGTAAAACTTTAGACCCTACAAGTCCACTCAGTCCTACCTCTTGTTCAGCCATTTGCTAAGACAAAACAAGTTTGTTTATATTTACAGGAGATAATGCTGCCCATTTCTTATTTACAATGTCACCTGAAAGTGAGAACAGGTGTTTGCATTGCACTCTTGTAGCCGGCGTTGCAAGGTATTTACGTGCCAGATATGCTAAACATTCGTATGTCCCTTCATGCTTTGGCCACCATTCCAGAGGACACTTCCATGCTGATGACACTCGTTAAAAAAATAATGCATTAATTAAATTTGGGTCCTGAACTCCTGAATTGTGTCTCCTGTTCTATTTTACCTTCATTCTGCCATTTATTTCATGTTATAGCAGTCTTGGATGATGACCCAGCACATGTTGTTCATTTTAAGAACACTTTAGTTGCAGATCTGCCAAAATGCAGATTTCCCCTGCTGTCAGTAAATATCTGTGAAACCCACTAGCAAAATATGGCTGCTGCACAAGGTTAACAACCTCCTACTGCTACCACCACAGTTATTCTACTAGCTCAAGTGGCAGAGGACTGGGCTGTGGATCTTAAGGTTTCAATCCTATTGATGACTCATGGGGGGTAGACTATGGTTCCATCTGATGGAATTTTTTTTTCCAGTTTGCTCTTCTTAAACACTTAGGCACTCATGTACAAAAAAGTCTATATTAAAAGTATGTTTAAAAAGATGCAAATTAGAACACTCAAGTTAGGAAATACCAGAATTAAGGTTGCACATACAATCTTAAGTTGGCGCCTTGTGCATATGCATTTTTGATAGTATTTAATTAATTACATGATCGCATACTATTTTTTTCACAAGACCCCGGTCTCATTCAGAGCACAGGACTGCTCAGAAAGAGAATCAGAGCTGTGTAGTGAACGAAACTGTTGTCTGTATGACTCCCCATTTGTTGCACAAGTTGCAGGACCGGCTCCATGGTTTTTGCTGCCCCAAGCAGTGGGGGGGGGGGGGCGTGATTGGCGGCACTCTGGCAGCAGTTCCACCGCGCCGCTTTCTTCTTCGCGGGAATTCGGCAGCAAGTGCTTCCCTCCGAGAGGGACCCGCCGCCAAATTGCCGCTGAAGAGCCCAACGTGCCGCCTTTCCCCTTGGCCGCCCCACGCACCTGTTTGCTGGGCTGGTGCCTGGAACCGGCCCTGAGAAGTTGGAAGGGTTGAATAGTGAACGTGGCATGGGACTGAAGGAAGAGAGAGGATGGTCTTATGATTAAGGCAACTGAATGTTGCCCAGGAGAATTGGAATCTACCCCTGCTTCTACTACAGTTTCTATGTGATGCTAGGTAAGTCACTTAAATCAAATGTGTCAGGTTTTCACTGTCTCATTTTCTGGGTGCTTAACACAAATTGGGCCAGATTTGCAAAAAAGCTTAGCACTCACAATTGCAACTGAATTATGTGGGAACTACACTTGAAAACTGAAAAGTCTGAAGAAGAAAAAAATAAATAAATAAAAAAAAAATCAGTCCCCAAGTGTCTCAAGGCATTCAAAATTAGAGGACACTTGATTGTGTAGGCTTTAACCTCTGTGCCTTAATTCCTCAACTGTTATATGGGAATAATACCACCACTTCCAGAGATGTGAAGATAAATTTATTAGTGTTTGTGAAACACTTAGATACTAAAGTGAGAGCTTCTATAAAGGAGCCCCAAGGGAAATTATTAATTCTGTATCCAATGCAGCATTTAGATGGTGTGTAGTAAATAAGATACTGGGATGCAAATTTTATTAAAAGAAATATTGCATTCAGTGAAAGCTGTCCATCCTGTGCTCTTAAAGAGAGGCAGTGGGTCCTGTGGGAAAAAAATGCATGTGACTATGTAATTAAAGACTATCAAAATACATACACACAAAGGGGCTGAATTAAGGTTGCTCAAACAACCTTAACTTTGTCATTTCCTAATATGAGTGCTCAACTTTGCAACTTCAGATGTTCTTCACTCAAATTCTTATGTAATCTATAAGTAGAATTGTCTCAATCTGCAATCTTAATAGTGAGGTTGGCAATGCTCTAATTTAGGGCCACATTTAAGGAACTATATACAGTGATGTAACTAACAGTCTCAGACTTCGTAAAATATACTTCATTTTCAAGCTGGATACTTGTTGGTAAAATGGTCAGATATATTTAACTGGCTGGGTTTCCCCACCCATACATACACACCCCATCTAAAAATAATCTCAGTTTTGAAACTTTTAGGGGAGCACATACATCTTCAATTATAGCATAAAAAGGCATAAAAAATTACTCAAACTGAGCTGAATATTTTTAGCATATAAAATATCTATGTGCTGGAGCAACAGTAAATCTAAGACAGGGATTCTCACAAGAAATTTTTTGGTGGCCTTAGAGTGCAGCCACCAACTCTTGCTGGTGGCTGCTCTGACAATTTTTCCTAAAACATTTAATTAACTTTAGGAAAAACAAATAAATATACACATATCCATGTCCAAATCATTGTATTTTATTTATGATGGGGTTTTTTCAGACTCAATAATAAAAATAATGTACAATTGTCTATTCTTTACTGGACCTAAACAGAATAGAAACAAAATAAGATTCTTTGAACATTTTTCTCTTTTTTGTTGTTGTTTCTTTTGTTTTTAGACTTGCTAGCTAGTAAGTCTGCTCCTGTGAAAACTGATATTTGTAGGTTTGTTAATATTGCTTTTCACAGCAGACTTAATCAGCCCTGGCAAGCCAGGGGACAAATTAAGCTCTGACGGGAGAGGTGTGTAGGGAGGAAGCAAGGGGCCATGGGTGATAGGGGGTGGAGGGTGAGCACAGGGCCGGAGCCTGAAGCCCCACGGCTCGGAGATGGAGCCCAAAGCCCCATGGCTGGAACCCAAAGCCTACCGCCCAATGCCCCAGGGCTAAAGCCAAAAGCCCAAGCCCCATTGCTTCTGGGAAAGGGGGGAAACTCACACTGGCTGCCCGCTCCTCTGGTGTTCGTGGCTCCAGAGGGGGGCAGGGCCCAACCCCTGCTGGTGGCCCAGGGAAGGGGTGAATGCTTTGCCCTCCTCCCCATCAATCACTGCCCAGGAGGCTGTGGCCGCAAAAAAAAAAAAAAAAAAAAAACCAGCGTTGAGAAACGCTGACTAAAATCACCATACTGCAAGAAATTTGGATATTGGTTGTTTTCACACAAATATCTGTCACATGTACTAGCAATTATTTTTATCTGTACTAATGTTGTATTAACATTAATATTTATCTGTCCAAGGTGTTGCTTAGAAGTGAAATGAAAGTGGTCTTTTTACATTATTTTGAAAACAAAGGAGATTTTCTTCCGCTGAAAACTAGATGATGATACTAAGCAAAGATATTTCTCATACCTGCTGTATTGCTGATTTGGGGTTTGTCTTCCTATTCTGTAGCTTTTTCTCAATTCCCCTGTGCAATCTGATATATCCACCCTCAGTAACAGAACGCTGACGAAGTTTGCTTTTATAAGTATCATCTTGGCTGCAGACGATGCTCTCAGGTTGTGACACTGAAGTTTCCTCTGCATTACATGGCCCACCACGTTTTTGCTTAAGTGCTTCTAAAGACTCTTCGGAAGTGATTTCTGCATTTGCTGTGCTGCTCTCATTTTGATCGGCCTCAACTTCTGTCGGAGAGCGTGTTTCCATGTCCTCTGCCACTGGAGGCTCAGACTGCATGACAGAAACAATGTTATTTGCAATGCTCTGTACCATTTCTATTTTTATTTCATTTCCAGTTGTTTCACTATAAACAGACTGTACTGTAGGCTCTGAAAGACTATCAGTTATATCCCCTGTAGGCTCTGAAGTGTGAGGGTCAGACTGCAGTGCTATTGCCTCCTCTTGTCCAGTACTGGGAGATGTTCCATTCATAGTTCCTACTACTTCACTGTTTACCGCTTCTGTAGGTAAAGACTGTTCAACACTATCCACAGGCTGTGTTTCAACTGCATTCTGCTCCGGTAAACTCTGTGTAGACTCTACAGTGTGAATATCCCCCTTTTGGTACACTGTGATTTGTTTGTCTTCCATCTGTTTGTGCACATTTTCACAGATTTCCAAGACCTCTGACATGAAGAGATGCCGTGCTAGCATGGCAACTTCTGCCATGCTACAGAAGTCAAAAGTTAACACTGAGGTATACGCAAATTCCAGTAAAGGGAGGAAACTTGTCTTGCAAAAACCTGTATAGAGTAATACAAGAAGTGAGATTATAGAAAACAAATAGCAATCACCAAATTGTTCCAAGCTAATCCATAATCTCTTTCCCCCCCCACCTTAATTTGGATGGGTCTCTGCTTTAGACTAATGTCTATCAGCTAGCTGACGCAGCAGCTGCATATGGTTTTAATTAGTATCTCACTCATGAGCAGACGTGTTCTCCCAGCATGGAAGCCTGCAGATTCAAACACACTAGGATCACAATATTAAATACAACCAAGTTTTTTATTAAACTGCTTCTAAAAAAAGCTTGGTACTGCTATCCTTTCTGAAATAGAAATCCTGGCCCTACATTAATTGGTATCTTTTTGCTTCTCTTGCATTAAGGAAAAAGTGTAAGAGGAGTAGGATTAAAACTGATAGAGGATGAGAGAAAGAGGAGAGAAAAGAGAGAGGAAAAAGTGACAGGGGTTCAAGAGACTTATACTGAATAACAATCTAAAATATCTATTTTTCTACCCACAATTATGAGAACCACTGAAACTTACCTTTGGGCAGCTTCTGGACTATCATGCTAAAAGTCAATTTGTTCATCCATCTAAACTACAGAAGGATAGGAATTGGAGAGGAAACAAGAAGAAAGGCCAGTACTAGTAGACCAACATACCAAGCATTCACCCATGTGCTATGTACAATAACTTCTGTCATGAAAACACAGTTTTTGAAGCTTGATTAATATTCTCCTGGCTTCAAAAGACTTGAAAGGTCAAGATTTCTGTTGCCTATAGTTGTATAACATGCCACTTGACCAAAAGTGTTTGCTCAGGCAAAAGAACTCTTCCAGAAGATACGAACATTCCTTTATATATTCAGGCATTTGCCTGCTTTTAAAGTCAATAAACCAATACGAAGCATGAACACAACTAAGCAGATTAAAAAATAGTTATTCAAAGGCTACACAAAAATTACTGGCTGATATTCTATGGCCTGTGCTATGCATAAGGTCAGACTATATGATCACAATGGTTTCTTCTAGCATAAAATCCAAAAACCCCACATTTCTAAATCAAGAAGTGAGCTCAAATGCTCAGTCTCCTTACATATTCAGAAGCTACTACACCACATTCACTAAGCCTTACTTAACATTTTCTGCTTAAAATCTTTTGAAATTGGAGCCTATTTACCTGAAAGATCCACTACTGCTTCATGACTGGAGACAGCACCCTTTTCGATGAAAAGCTCCCGGAAGTACTCACTGTTGGCTGCCAAGACAGATTTGTGCGCTTTGTACTCTTCTCCTTCAATCAACAGAGTAACATCACAGAACTGATTGGAAAGCCTTTGCTGGTTCAGTTGGTTTAAAACTGACAGAGAATGTTTTGAAGAAGACTGCTTCACAAGGCCTTTACTATCAACCTGCCATAAACAAATCCATTACAAAGAGCTGCTTTACATTTATCTTTTTAAGCATTCATACTGAGCACTAGACATTTCTTCTTTTCTGGAAAAAAGACAGGGTGGATAAAAATCAATGTTTTTTTTTTAAATAAAAAAAATCATATTTTTTTAATTTAAATCAGATTTTTTTGATAAAATGCTTTTTGAGGAAAACACATATCTAAAGGTAGTTTTAATTAAGATACATTACAGCTCAAAGATATCTCATCATGGAATAGGGATTATAAATTCTAACTCTATCGTATGAGACAATAGTCATGTAATGTTTAAGAAAAGTTTTGTAAATGAGTTCAATAGTTCACGGGTTAGGGACCCAATCTTATGGGGTTCCACAGGCTTCTGTACAGATTATTTAGGTTAATCTTTCTATCTTATCTACCCAATGGGACTCAATACTCAATCTAGAAGATACCATCAGAGATGCTTAGTTTTGCAGTTCTCAAACTCTGGATTTGTCTCTCCAGAAAGAACATGCTTGTTAACAGCAAAAATGTTTTTAAATAAATAAATAATATATAGAGGTGAGAAATAACAGACGTCAACTCTATTGTCCCTCTGCAAATTTGTGTTCACAGAGACAATCCCTTACCTCTCTCTAAAAGTACAAAGTTTCAAAAACTTCAATTAATAGAATAGAAGATTGTTGGGGGCGGAATAGATCTGGACAAGGAGAAGAAGTCTGGAGATAAATGTGAGAAGCAAGGAACATATAATATTTTAACAAAAAAAGCATATGTTTGCTGCTGAAGAAAAAAAAATCCAGAATACTTAACATTGTTGTTTTAGTTAAATAAAACAATTTAAATGTCTATCTGGTGATGTTCTCCTCCTAATACAGCATGGCAAGAAAATCCTCCAAATATTAATGATTAACCTGTTAAACTGGAGATGGTTCACCTTTCAATGACTTCATAAATAACTGCTTCAATTACCTTTGGTAAATGAAATAACCAAACAATCATTCGTTTTCTGATATAGCTGTAAAACTAATCTGAAAAGCTTTCAAAATAAATCACTGTTTAAAAACATATAGTGTGTACCTTCTAAAAATGAAACCTACATCTATCTGAGTTGTGACGAATACGTACAGTAACTCCTCACTTAACGTCCTCCAGTTTAATGTTGTTTCAAAGTTACGTTGCTGCTCCATTAGGGAACATGTTCGTTTAAAGTTGTGTAATGCTCCCTTATAACGTCGTTTGGCTGCCTGATCTGTCCAGTGCTTGGAAGAGTAGTGACTTTACAAGGGAGTATTGCACAAGTTCCTCCTCTCCGCCTCCTCTCCCTCCTTCCCAGCGCTTCCCCCGCTGCCGAACAGCTGTTTGGCAGTGCTTAGGACTTTCTGGGAGGGAGGGGGAAGAGCGGGGACACGGTGTGCTCTGGAAAGGAGGTGGCGTGAGGGTGGGAAGAGGTGGGCCTGGAGTGGAGCGGGGACGGGAAGAGGCGGGCCTGGAGCATCCCCCAGCAAAGTCAGCGCCTGTACTTCTGGGGGGAAGCTGCCGCTGCTGCTGCGCAAAGTGCTTCCTAGCGTCCTTGCCTGTAGCGGGCTGTGCCTGTGTGCGGTAAGCCAGGGGCACCTCCCAACCACAGTACAGTACTGTACAGTATATAAAGTCTTTTCTCTGCCCCAAAATTTTTTTGTTGGAACCTAATCCCCCGTATTTACATTAAATCTTCTGGGAAAATTGGATTTAACAGTGTTTCACTTAAAGTTGCATTTTTCAGGAACATAACTACAACATTAAGTGAGGAGTTACTGTATTAGGAATGCACTTTTATGATAAAAATCGAGTCCACCCTGAAAAAAAGATCAGCTCATCTGAAAAAACAAGACTTTTAATGAATTGTTTCAATTTGCTACCACTGTCCCTTTTAGACATTTAAAATTATACTCGCACAATGCAAAAACAGACAAAACGAGAGAGAAAAAAAAAATATATAGAAATCAAAAACCTGTAGAACTTTTTTTTTTTTTTTTAATTCCTACAGAGACAATTATTTGTGAAACAAAAATGAAGAGTAGGGTGACAGAAAAAACAGATATTTAGACACTCATTTGATCCAGTTTCTAAACATTGCAATATGCTCTATTCTACTTGAACATTCAGTGAAATTTAGTATCAGATCATACTACACTAGTAAGAGCGATGATAAATAATTTGACTAAGTGTTAAATTAACATCTTATAATTTTACAAATAGATAAAATGCTACTTACAAATACAAGCTCATGTTTTGCTATTGGTTTCTTTTTCACAGGTTTTGGTGATGCAGCTGGGACTGATGCAGTGTTACTTAATTCATCATCTGTTTCATTACTGTCTTCATGAGATCTTGTGTCCAGTCCTAGCTCCTCCAGCATTTCAGAAGGATCTGACAGGGATCTAGAACGATCTAGCTTTTCCTGGCACTTGCTACATTCTTTAATGTAATCTTTAACTTGCTTAAGAACACCTAAGGAAAAGTATTAATGAAAGCGTCATTAGTTTATGTTAGTCATCTATTTTACATAACACACATGAGAAAGGGGAATCTGTCATTTTACTGATGTATTACATCCATAGTATTCAGAGTAGCAGCCGTGTTAGTCTGTATCCGCAAAAATAACAGGAGTATTTGTGGCACTTTAGAGACTAAAATTTATTTGAGCATAAGCTTTCATGGGCTACAGCCCACTTCATCGGATGCACAGAATGGAACACACAGAAAGAAGATATTTATATATACAGAGAACATGAAAAGGTGGAAGTAGCCATGCCAACTGTAAGAGGCCAATCAATTGAGATGAGCTACCATCAGCAGGAGAAAAAAACGTCTGACGTAATAATCGAGATGATCCATCCCACCATCAACCTCAGCCTAGACCAATCCACACAGCCAAGCAATCCACACACATTTCCTAGACACTACTGTGCTAATAAGCGATGGTCACATAAACACCACCCTATACCGGAAACCTACTGATTGCTATACTTACCTACATGGCTCCAGCTTCCATCCAGGACACACCACACGATCCATTGTCTACAGCCAAGATCTAAGATACAACCGCATTTGCTCCAATCCCTCAGACAGAGACAAACACCTACAAGATCTCTAGCAAGCATTCTTAAAACTACAATACCCACCTGGTGAAGTGAAAAAACAGATTGACAGAGCCAGAAGAGTACCCAGAAGTCACCTATTACAGGACAGGCCCACCAAAGAAAATAACAGAACGCCACTAGCTGTCACCTTCAGCTCAACCCAGTTTGTAAAACCAGAAATAACCCAAGAATCAAAAAAACAATTATTTTTGTAATCTACAAGTCATTTAAATTCAACTTTCCCCAAGGGAAAATATATAGAGTTGGCCTAAAAATTGAAAGAGGTGGGGATTGGGATTCATGAAAATTTTGTCATTTTTTTTTGGTTGCAATTTTACATCAAAATTGAAATTGCAAAATTTCAGCCAGCTGTAATAAAATATCACAAACCATATGTAAAGACTTTTACTCCCTACCTCACATAGTTTTCACTGGGACAAGAACAGTCTTAGATACTTCTTCAGAACCCTAGCTTTTGTAGCCTTTATGTCAGATTAATTTAAAGAAAGAATGTCCATTGGTTAGAACAGCACACTAGCATTCAAAGATTCCTGGATTATACTTTCACCTGTCTGCAACTCACTATTCATCATAGATCCCAAAGATAAAACACCACATTAGATAGTTCACAAGTATGCTGATGCCTCACAGACATGTATGTTGCTGATGTCAAAGTTAAGGTTTTATTACAGTGTGAGGGTAAAGAATATAGCACCTGAATTGTATAACTGTCAAAATGTTGAAGGTATATGGGATTTATTTAGAAGTGGAGATGTTCAGTGAAATGATGAATGTGATGTGCGAGGTTCAAGGCATGTTAAAAAAGGATAACTATGTAAGTGGCCATTTTCATTGTTTTTAAAGGCTTGAGTGAGTGGATGTTCTTTTCATTTAATCAACTGATTATTAACAGCTCATTCTTGATGGAAATACTGAAGATTGTTAGACTTATTAGGTCAAACATCATTCCAGAAGGACTTGTGCATGACTGCTTCTTCCAATCTTACATTTATGTAGCATTTAATTCCAAAGGAACCTAGCTTTACAAACTATGACACTGATCCTGCAACTGGCTCTATGCATGTGGACCCATGCATGGAGACTTGTTGAAATTAATGGGGCTCCATGTGAGTTTAGGGGGTCTGGGTGTAAAATATTCCCAATACTTCAACATCTGCAGCTGAGATTAGGCACCTGAATTAACAATACTTAGATTTAAATGTCTTAGGGCAGCTCCCAAGGCATTCTCATTACTTAAGTTGACCTAGCTACATCGCTCAAGGCTCTGAAAAATGTTGTGCCCTGTGTGACATAGTTAGGTTGACTTAGCCCCCCACTCTAGATGCAGCTAGGTTGACAGATGGACTCTTCTGTCGACCTAGCCACTGCCTTTAGAGGGGATGGATCTACTATGCAGTTGTGCCACTGTAGCACTCGTAGTGTAAACATAGTCTCAGTCTTCAATTCAAATTAATTTCTCCTGCTTGTGCAAAAGGAGAACCTGTGCCTGCTGACCTTCAGAAGATCATGATGCCAAACCCAACTGTTTATCACAGGCCCAAAACTTGGGTAACTCAGAGTTAGGGTTGATGGGCAATCCCTCATACCCTTCCAGAATGTCAAATGTAAGTACACTTAAGCCTGTGAACCAGAAAATACAGACTTAAGGCGCATCCCAACCCTGCCCCTCAAGAGTTAGCAATAGCCACTGGAAATTAACTGTAAGAATGCTTCATCCAAAGCTGTCCCATAATAAACAGATACGAGGAATGACTAAACATCATTATTTCTATGGTAGTACTACCTAGGAGACCTAGTCATGGACCAAAACCCCATTGTGCTAGGCACTGTACAAACACAGAAAAATAGATGGACCAAGGGTTAACGGTGACCAGATATTCAACACAATTAATATTAATAACAACGGATGTAAGCCAAAATTGGGAAAGAACAGGTTAAAAACTATTTAGAGAAGTTGGATATATTTAAGTCAGAAGGGCTAGATGAAATTCATCCCAGAGTACTTAAGGAAGTAGTTGAAGCAATCTTGGAACCGTTAGCAATGAACTTCAAGAACTCACGGAGGAAGGGTGAGGTCCCAAAGACAAACATAATATCCATCTTTAAAAAGGGGAACAAAGAGGACCTGAGGAATTATAGATGAGTCAGCCTAACTTTCACACCTAAAAAGATACTGGAACAAGTTATCAAACAACCACTTTGTAAGCATCTAGACGATAATAGGGTTATAAGGAAGAGCCAACATGGATTTGTCAAGAACAAATCATGCCAACCAAACTAATTTCTTTCTAGGTCTTTCCTTCCTGGCCTACTGAAAGGGGGTGGGGGGCGAGAGAAGGGAAGGGAAGCAGTAGACATGACATATCTTAATTTTACTAATGTTTTAAACATATATGATACTCTCATAAGCAAACTAGGCAAACGCCATCTAATTGAAAGACTACTCAAACAGTATTTATCAATGGTTCACTGTCAAACTGGATAGGCATATATAGTGGTGTTCCACCGTGGTCAGTCCTGGATCTGGTACCATTCAATGTTTTCTTTAATGATGTGGAGAGTATGCCTATAAAATCTGTGGATGATACCAAACTGGGAGAGGTTACAACCACTTTGGAGGACAGGATTAGAATTCAAAACAACCTTGACAAACTGGAGAACTGGTCTGAATTCAACAAGAGGAAATTCAATAAGACAAGTGCAAAGTAGTTTACTTAAGAAGGAAAAATCAAATGTGTAAATACAAAATGGGGAATAAATAGCTAGGTTGTAGTACTGCTGAAAAGAATCGGGGGATTACAGTGGATCACAAATTGAATACGAGTCAATGTGCTGCAGTTGCAAAAAAGGCTTATATTCTAGGTGTATTTAGAGGAGTGTTGTATGTAAGACACGGCAGGTATCTGTCCTGATCTCCTCAGCATTGGTGAAGTCTCAGTTTGGAATACTGTCTGGTTCTGGGTGTCACAACTTAGGAAAGAAGTGGACAAACTGGAGAGTCCAGAGAAGAGCAACAAAAATGATAAAAGATTTAGAAAACCTGACCTATGAAGAAAGGTTAAAAAACTGGGCAAGTTTAGTCTTGAGGGAAGGATTATAAACCACCCCTGATGCTGCTACCTATAAATGAAGAAATATGTAAGAGGGTGTCCATGGACATTGTGGGACCTTGCGTGATCCAAATGGGAAATAAATACATATTAGTGGTGGCTGACTATGCTACTCTCTAACCCAGGGGTGGACAAACTACGGCTCACGAGCCGTTTTAAGCCGGCAAGTGAGCTCCCACTCGGGAGCGGGATTGGGGGCTGCACCACATGGCTCGGTCCGCTCCGGCGCTCCTATTCCAAAATGTGTTTCTAGAGTGGTAACAGCAAATGTAGACTCCATCATTTTGTATGTACAGTTGGGATTATGTTTTCTAATGTGCATTACTCTGCATTTATCCATACTGAATTTCATTTGCTGTTTTGTTGCTTAGTCACCCAGTTTTATAAGATCCCTTTGTAACTCTTCACAGTCAGCTTTGGATTTAGCTATCTTGAATAATTTGGTATTGTCTACAAACTTTGCCACCATCACGATTTACCCCTTTTTCCAGATTATTTATCACTGTCTGTTTGCTTAAGAGCTTTTGGTGAGGGACTTTGTCAAAAGCCTTCAGAAAGTCCAGGTACACTATATCCAGTGGATTCCCCCTTGTTCAGATTTGCTGACCCCCCTCAAAGAATTCTAAGAGATCGGTGAGGCATGATCTCCCCTCACAAAAGCTTTTTTGACTCTTCCCCAATGTATCATGTTCATCTATGTGTCTGATAATTCTATTATTCATTATAGTTTCAACCAATTAGCCGTGTACTGAAGTTAAGCTTACTGGCCTGTAATTGCCAGGATCACCTCTAGAACATTTAAAAAAATTGGTGTTACATTACCTAGTCTCAGGTCATCGGGTGCAGAGGCTGATTTAAGTAATAGCTTATATACCACAGTTAATTGTTCTGCAATTTCATATGTGAGTTCCTTCAGAACTCTTTATTGAACACTATCGGGTTCGGGACCTATTACTATTTACCAATTTGTTCTAAAACCTTCTTTATTGACACCTTAATTCTAGGTCAATTCCTCAGACCAGCCACCTAAAGAGAATGACGCAGTCATGGGAATCTCTCTCACATCCACTGCAGTGAAATCCAATGCAAAAATGTGTTTTGCTTTTCAGCAAAGGCCTTGTCTTTCTTGAGTGCCCCTTTAATACCTCATCATCCATTGGCCCCACTGACTGTTTGACAACAATCCTGCTTCTAGATGTACTTAACATGCTGGTAAAGGTGTAGCCAATTCCTGGGCCCCCTGCCTGACAGATGCCCCAGGCTCTGTGACACACAGCTCACCAGGGCGCTAAGCTACGTGGGCTGGGGAGCACCACTGGGGTCCGCACACCCTCCAGGGATTGGCGAGCTCCCGACCGGAGCCCCGCCCAGACACGCTGGCTGGCTCCCGCAGGCAGCTGCATGTCGCGCCCCACCTACCCCACTGGGCGGGCTCCACGTGCGGCGGCAGCGAGAGAGCCGCTCAGGACAGTCCGCAGGTGCTCGTCTCGCCTGCCCGTTATCCCCGAGCGGGCTCAGCGCGCCGTCCGGGCGCCTCCCACCACGCGACCCCGCTCCCCGCCTCCTGCTGCGGCTGAGCCCCGCCGCTCTCCCCGGGCGGCCTCTCCCGGCCAGGGCCCCGCCTCACCTCTCCACCAGTATCGCTGCGAGAGTCCCTGCCAGGTCTGCAGGCGGGTGCGGTGGGCGCCGTCCGGGCCGAGGTGGGCGGCGCGGATGAGGCGGGCGCGGCGCTCGGCCTGCAGCACCACCTCGAGCTCGGCGAAGCGCTGCTGGTCCCGCTGCCGCCGCTGGTAGTAGAGGATCCCGTCGCGCACCACGTAGCAGGCGGCCGCCTTGCGGATCTTGCGCTTGGCGTTACCCTCCGTGCCGGGCGCGTAGGGCTCCCGCTCGTTGGTCAGGTAGCGCAGGATGGCCAGGTAGCTCTCCTCGCTGGACATGGCGCCGCCGGGCGGGGCGGGACCGGCTCCGCGGCTGCCGGGGGCGGCGGGGCCCCTGCCGAGCCAGTCCCCCGCTTTCCTTCGCGGGGCGTCTCAGCCGCTCAGCCCGGTAGGGGCAGCTGGGACCCGGCGCCCCCTCCGCACCCAGCCCCTGGGGAGCTGTGGGGCGTCTCGGGCGCTCAGCGTGGGGAGGGGGGCTGGGGCGTCGCCCCAAGAGCTGGGGGATCCCGTGGCCAGGCACTGAGGGGCGCCCCTAGGGCGGGAGGGGCTACCGGGTGTCCGCGCGGCCGGGGGCCCGGCGGAGCATGCGCCGCTGGGGGGAGGGGGCGAGAGACGCCGATCCGCGGCAACCTGGCCAGCGGTTGGGCAGGAGGAGGGAGGCTGAAGGCAGCGGCCCCCCTGGGCAGCGGGTCCGGAGGGAGCTGGGCCCGGGGGGGGGAACTGGAGTTTCCCAGCCAGCGGCGGCGGGAGGGAGGGAGAAGCTCGGGCAGCAGCAACGGAAAGACAAAATGGCTGCTGCACAAGCGGAAGTGAGGTCAGAAGCCCGAGCGCCGGGGAGGGGCTCAGGGAGGTAGCTGGGGCGGGGAGCTTCGAGAGCGCAACGTCTATTGCGGGGCGCCATCTTGGAATCGGTCGACAGCGTAAAGGGCTGAGGTCGGGACGTCGCCATCTTAAAACAGGGCAAGGAGTGCACTGTTGAGTTCCAGTTGCTACTGCCTTGGAACACAACTAAAAGCGCCGAACTGGCGTCGGCCCGCCGCCATCTTGAAGTAGGGCAAAACTCCCTTAGTCTGAGAGGCTTAAATTAAGGGAGCCGCCATCTTGAAATAGGGCAAAGCTAATTCCGCCAAAACACTAAATTCCCCTTTATAGGCTCACTGAGTCCATCACTGACTCCTGTTTGTAAGGGGAGCGACCCGCTTCGCGGATCGCTGTGCGCAATTCATTTCCTCCCAGCCTTGCGGCTTTGCTCGGTTATCATGTGCTGCGGTTGAGATCATGAAGCCACGCAATATTTTGGCACAAGTAACTTCACCTCGCACCTAAAAGCATCCCCTATTGTGTTCAAGCAGCACTTTAACCTTAAATGAGTGTTGTCAGTCAGCCCCAGGCAGTCAAAAACATGAGTCGGGCCCCAGAAAAAAACGGACTTTAAAATCATGAGATTTTAGAAAATACATATTGTGTTCTTTATATTTGTCTTTTGGCTGCTGAGCCTTTGCAACCGCAAGGGCTAGACACTTTTTTAAAGAAACCTATGATTTTCATGCAGTCTCTTGATTCCACAAGCAGGAGCTTAAAAGCACCAAATATTAAAGTAATAACAGTTGGCAATATTGCACGATGCCAAATGTGTATACCATCCCAACACATCATTGGGTCCCACTGCTCACCATCACACCACAACCCTTTTTTTTTTTTGGTTTGTTCTGAAAGTGATTTCAGGACCCATAATTATCCCACAAAGGAACAATTGTAAACTGTAGGATCAGCTCTGCTAATATAATCCCAGCGGAATTAAGGATTGGTTACAATCCTTGACCAGGATGAAGGGATTTATATTATCAAATTATGTTACTGGTAATGAGAAGTCCAGTAGAACTCCATAATTGTCTGTGGGGTTTTGGTGGTTTCAGCAGGAGAACCAGTAGCCTCAGTAACTAGCAGACCAACTATTTTCATGTTATCTGGGGTTATCTATTCTAAAATAAAGTCTGCAAATTAAAACAAGGGAGACAAGGAAAGTGCCCAGTTTCTTAAAATCATTTGTATCTATGAAAGCAGAATATACAGGCAGTATATATGGTCCTGATCTTTCAGTTGGATCCGCATTAATTGATCTTTGCTGCATTCTGGATGCAAACTAAAGAATCAAGATCTTTGTAAGAAACTCATTCAGGTGGCAAGTATCAGGGGGTAGCCGTGTTAGTCTGTATCTACAAAAACAACAAGGAATCTGGTGGCACCTTAAAGACTAACAGATTTATTTGGGCATAAGCTTTCGTGAGTAAAAACCTCACTTCTTCGGATGCATAGAGTGAAAGTTACAGATGCAGGCATTATATACTGACACATGGAGAGCAGGGAGTTACTTCACAAGTGGAGAACCAGTGTTGACAGGGCCAATTCAATCAGGGTGGATGTAGTCCACTCCCAATAATAGATGAGGAGGTGTCAATTCCAGGAGAGGAAAAGCTGCTTCTGTAGTGAGCCAGCCACTCCCAGTCCCTATTCAAGCCCAGATTAATGGTGTTGAATTTGCAAATGAATTTTAGTTCTGCTGTTTCTCTTTGAAGTCTGTTTCTGAAGTTTTTTTGTTCAATGATAGTGACTTTTAAATCTGTAATAGAATGACATGGGAGATTGAAGTGTTCACTTACTGGCTTATGTATGTTACCATTCCTGATGTCCGATTTGTGTCCATTTATTCTTTTGCGGAGGGACTGTCCGGTTTGGCCAATGTACATGGCAGAGGGGCATTGCTGGCACATGATGGCATATATGACATTAGTGGATGTGCAGGTGAATGAGCCCCTGATGGTGTGGCTGATGTGGTTGGGTCCTCTGATGCTGTTGCCAGAGTAGATATGGGGACAGAGTAGGCAACGAGGTTTGCTACAGGGATAGGTTCCTGGGTTGGTGTTTCTGTGGTGTGGTGTGTAGTTGCTGGTGAGTATTTGCTTCAGGTTGGGGGGTTGTCTGTAAGTGAGGACTGGCCTGCCTCCCAAGGTCTGTGAGAGTGAGGGATCATTTTCCAGGATAGGTTGTAGATCGTGGATAATGCGCTGGAGAGGTTTTAGCTGGGGGCTGTATGTGATGGCCAGTGGTGTTCTGTTATTGTCCTTGTTGGGCCTGTCCTGCAGTAGGTGATTTCTGGGTACCCGTCTTGCTCTGTCAATCTGTTTCCTCACTTCCCCAGGTGGGTATTGTAGTTTTACGAATGCTTGATAAAGATCTTGTAGGTGTTTGTCTCTGTCTGAGGGGTTGGAGCAAATTCGGTTGTATCTTAGGGCTTGGCTGTAGACAATGGATCGTGTGATGTGTCTTGGATGGAAGCTGGAGGCATGTAGATACGTATAGCGGTCAGTAGGTTTCCGGTATAGGGTGGTGTTTATGTGACCATCAATTATTTGTACTGTAGTGTCCAGGAAGTGGATCTCTTGTGTGGACTGGTCCAGGCTGAGGTTGATGGTGGGGTGGAAATTGTTGAAGTCCAGGTGGAATTCTTCAAGGGCCTCCTTTCCGTGGGTCCATATGATGAAGATGTCATCAATATAGCGCAAGTAGAGGAGGGGCATTAGGGGACGAGAGCTGAGGAAGCGTTGTTCTAAGTCAGCCATAAAAATGTTGGCATACTGTGGGGCCATGCGAGTACCCATAGCAGTGCCACTGACTTGAAGGTATAAGTTGTCCCCAAATCTGAAATGGTTGTGGGTGAGGACAGAGTCACAAAGCTCAGCCACCAGGCTTGCTGTGGCCTCATCAGGGATACTGTTCCTGACAGCTTGTAGTCCATCCTCATGTGGAATATTGGTGTAAAGTGCTTCTACATCCATGGTGGCCAGGATGGTGTTTTCAGGAAGAACATCAAAGCATTGTAGTTTCCTCAGGAAGTCGGTGGTGTCTCGAAGATAGCTGGGAGTGTTGGTAGCATAGGGTCTGAGGAGAGAGTCCAAATAGCCAGATAATCCTGCTGTCAGAGTGCCAATGCCTGAGATGATGGGGCGTCCAGGGTTTCCGGGTTTATGGATCTTGGGTAGCAGATAGAATACCCCTGGTCGGGGTTCTGCAGGTGTGTCCATGTAGATTTGTTCCCGTACTGTAGCTGGGAGTTTCTTGAGCAGATGGTGTAGTTTCTTTTGGTATTCCTCAGTGGGATCAGAGGATAGTGGCCTGTAGAATGTGGTCTTGGAGAGTTGCCTGGCAGCCTCCTGTTCATAATCTGACCTGTTCATTATGACTACAGCACCTCCTTTGTCAGCCCCTTTGATGATAATGTCAGAGTTGTTTCTGAGGCTGTGGATGGCATTGCGTTCTGTACGGCTGAGGTTATGGGACAAGTGATGTTGTTTGTCCATTCAGGTGGGATACTTATTCAAATATAAATCCTTTCTGCATTCCCAAAAATTGATTTGAAAGAGAAATTATTTGCTGAGTGGAGGCTACAATCAAACTATTATCTGCATTTCTGAAATATCCATCATTTTCGTGTGTTTAAAGGAATATATGCTAACACTTTAAGAATCCTTTAATGTCAAATAATATTTTCATTAAAACATGTAGAAAAGCACTTTAACTATTAGTATTGTTCTGATCAATGTCAATAGAAATATGTGAAACTGTGGATCTCTGTACAATGACAACATTTGAAGCATGGACTTTTTAACTTAAAATTGCTGCAGGTAACATAATAGGTCCAAGTATAATATCTTAAAATCTATTTCCTCATTAAACTTGTTCACTTTCAAGCTAACCCATCCTCCAAATGAAAAGTCTACTGCTGACTCTGTCCTGAGTGTGATAGTATGCTCTGGACTGCAGATCTCCTCTGCTTAAAATACAGGTTTTGAAGTGGAATCTGATTGGCTAACACTGGTTCTTATTCTGCAGTTATCCAGTCTAATTGCACTGATCACAATTCATGAGCCAAATGTTGGGAAAAACATTTTAGGACCAATTTACATATCCATATTTTTCAGGTTCCAGCATTCAGACTGGAGCCAAGGAGTCTTATAGGTCTTAAAGTACCATCATCATTTCAGTACTGCAATTAAAGCCTGGATCTTACTAAATGTGTTTCTGCCACAGAATATGCAATAGTCCAATCTACACTGAAGAAATCCACCCTGGATACTTTAGTCCTAGCCAACTATCTCCCAGTGTCAAACCCGTCATTCCTGAGCAAGCTCATAGAGAAGCTAGTCAAAGGTTGACTACAAGCTCATCTAACTAAAGCCAACATTCTAGAGCTGGCATAATCTGGATTTAGGCCAGGATACAGAACCGAAACTGCTTTAGTGGCACTGATGGATGATCTCCCATCTATGGTAGAGGAAAGACTACCATTGTCATCCTCTTGGACCAGTCCGTAATCTCTGACACTGTTGACAATGAGATACTGTTGTCTTGCCTAAGAGCGGCAACAGGAGTCCAGGGTAATGTGCTACAGTTATTTGAGTCCTTCCTGGAGGACTCAAATAACTGTACAAAAATAGTAATGATGGGAAATTGCACCTCTACCACTAGACCCCTAACTTGTGAGGTTCCACAAGCAGGGGTGCTAGAATAGTTTTTATAGTGGAGGTGCTGATTATGGAAACCATGTATTTGGTGCCTGTTATTTCTACTTCAAGTCAAGGGGGGCAGCAGCACCTCCAATATCCTCAGTTCCAGTACCACTGTCCATAAGGATCAATTCTCTCTCTGGTTCTTTTCAACATATATGTAAACACTAGATGAACTGGTCAGACAACAAATACTCAAATGCCAGCAATATGCAGATGACACACAGCTCTACCTATCTTTCACCACATCAATACCACCAGGATGGTCAGTCTTTGAATGAGTTCAGCTCATGGATGAAGAACAACTGGCTGAAACTGAACAAAACAGAAGTGTTGCTGGTGGGCAGAGGAAAGTATTTTGAGGCATTTGCAGCCATGATGCAGTCTTCTTTGATTCAAGGGTCACATCCACAATTGGTCAATTCAGTCCACAGTCTAGGGGAGCTCTTGGATTCCTCAATGACGCTGAGCTCTCACATTGCAACAGTTGCAGGTAATGCAAGACCTGGACTCAGTTATTCATGTTTTCATCATCTCTTTGCTGTACTACAGCAATGTGATACCTGGACATGAAATCTTCAGCACTTAGGAAACTCCAGCTAATACAAAATGCTGCCGTACATCTCCTCCGCAACACAGGCTACCGTGAGTATATCATGCCTATCCTCTGTTCTCTACAGCGCTTCCCATAAAATGTCATGTGTGTCGATCGAATTACAAATCATCCACTCAATGTGCAGCAGCAGTCAAGAAAGCAAACAGAATGTTGGGAATTATTAAGAAAGGGATAGATAATAAGACAGAAAATATCATATTGCCTCTATATAAATCCATGGTACGCCCACATCTTGAATACTACATGCAGATGTGGTCACCCCATCTCAAAAAAAAAAAGATATATTGGAATTGGAAAAGATTCAGAAAAGGGCAACAAAAATGATTAGGGGTATAGATCGGCTTCCATATGAAGAGAGATTAAGACTGGGACTTTTCAGCTTGGAAAAGAGATGACTAAGGGGGGATATGATTGAGGTCTATAAAATCATGACTGGTGTGGAGAAAGTAAATAAAGAAGTGTTATTTACTCCTCATAACAGAAGAACTAGGGGTCACCAAATGAAATTAATAGGCAGCAGGTTTAAAACAAATAAAAGGAAGTATTTCTTCACACAACACACAGTCAACCTGTGGAACTCCTTGCCAGAGGATGTTGTGAAGGCCAAGACTATAACAGGGTTCAAAAAAGAACTAGATAAATCATGGAGGATAGGTCCATCAATGGCTATTAGCCAGGATGGGCAGGTATGGTGTCCCTAGCCTCTGTTTGCCAGAAGTTGAGAATAAGCGACAGGGGATGGATCACTTGACTGATTACCTGTTCTGTTCATTCCCCCCCTGGGGCACCTGTCGGAAGACAGGGTACTGGGCTGGATGGACCTTGGGTCTGACCCAGTTGGCCATTCTTATGTTCAAGATCCGTATAGGCAGCGGGGTATTACCTTTGCTTGGTAACTTGGAATTCTTTTTAGGCCTTGGCTACATTGGCGCTGTACAGCGCTGCAACTTGCTGCACTCAGGGATGTGAAAACGCCCCCCCGCCCCCCAGTGCAGCGTGTACAGCGCTGTAAAGCGTCAGTGTAATCAGAGCCTGCAACGCTGCACACTCGCTCACAGCGCTGCAAGCTATTCCCCTCGGAGACGTGGAGTACATACAGCGCTGCGAGAGAGCTGGTGGCGCGACTACACTCGTGCTTCACAGCGCTGCCACGGCAGCGCTAGGAAGTCCCGAGTGTAGCCAAGGCCTTAGCTAGACTGGGAGGGAGAAAGAGGTTTGATTTATATGCAAATTATGAGAGATTCTTGCCCAGTTGATTAACAATATCCTCATTTATCCATTTTAGTTTCTGTTCTTAGGGAGAGGAACTCTGACTTTGGCTATCTTTGGATCCTTAAAGTATCACACATAATGTAAATCATTTTCATATTGTCATGTAATTAAATCATTCAAGGAACATCTGTTCTCTATATCCCTTATATATTCCTCCTTGTGATGATGGCAGGACCTCTCCTAGGAAAATTCTGGCATCCCAGCATAAACTTCACAAATATACTCTTGAGTTGCATGTCTATCTAATAAACAAATTATTGTAGTAGGAAGGAAAGTCTGTATATTGCTCCATTTCTGTTCAAGGAAGATTATTATGACTATAGACTACAGCCACAGTTGATTGTGCAGTGACCCCTATAGTACAGGCACATATAAGGTCTTATAGAAGATTAGATGCCATTGGGCCCTTGAAGAATACAGGAAGTAGTTCATCATCCACATTTTCCTATCCATGTTGCAATGATGATCCAATATCTGGTTTGCCTCTGTGTAAAAACATCCAAATCTTTGTTTGCCAAGATGCTCTTTTGACATGCTCTTCAAAACTGTCCTCACATGGTGGGAGTTTGGCCAGTGACTTGCCCTTTTTGAGGGCTTGATTGAGGCACATGCAGAGGGTCACCTTTTCTTTCTCGCTGTGGTCATACAGTACTGCTACCAACTTCCTTGCTGCAGATATTGTGGCTTGCCCCTCACTCTCCCCCAATTTGACAAGATCTCTGAAGTGGTAAGCTCCCTTTGCTTTGAAATTAAACACAGTCACATCACGTATATAGCAGGATGTATGTTGCAGAAGTCAGGAGTGAGAACGCCACAAATTTCATGCACAGGTGTGAAGCAAAGCTTGTCAGTTGTTCTGGTAATGGGGCCTGTTTCAATCCACATGTTATCTACGTGTTCCATTTTTGAAAAAGAGTGAACAGCAAGGACCAAAACATTTGTATCAGGTGACCTTATTATGAGTCTTTTTGAGATGCAAAAGCTATATTGGTCCATACAGCATCCAGAAGCATCTTTGTGTCCGCTTCTCAGTACTATACAAGTCTTGGGCTTCTTCCACACATCTGCTGGTGATGGACTTTACTACTGCACAATTGGAAAAGTCAGGCCTTGGCTACACTTACCAGCTAGTTCGACAGCTGGAAATCGAAGTTCTGAGTTCGACTTATCGCGTCTAGTCTGGACGCGATAAGTCGAACCCGGAAGTGCTTGCCGTCGACTGCGGTACTCCAGCTCGGCGAGAGGAGTACCGCGGAGTCGACGGGGGAGCCTGCCTGCCGCGTGTGGACCAAGGTAAGTTCGAACTAATTCGAACTAAGGTACTTCGAACTTCAGCTA
Organism: Trachemys scripta elegans; assembly: GCF_013100865.1. Classification (NCBI taxonomy): domain Eukaryota; kingdom Metazoa; phylum Chordata; order Testudines; family Emydidae; genus Trachemys; species Trachemys scripta. Next base: position 153,331,688 of record NC_048298.1, read on the forward strand.
CGTTATTCACGTAGCTGAAGTTGCGTACCTTAGTTCGAATTAGGGGGGTAGTGTAGACCAAGCCTCAGTGCTTAATTTGTGCCAGGGTTGAGTCCCGGCACCTCTACACTTGGAGGTTCGTAGCCCTGGCATCTCTGGACTTGCTGCTTCAGTTATGAAAGTAAAAAAATAGTTTGAGCCCTGGCACCTCTTTCATTACAAATTACGCACTGGGAAAAGCCTCCATCATGGAGTGCTTGTGTAATATTTTAAACCATATATTCAAAGAGAAGTTTTACAAGTGACTGCTCATTGGATCCCATATTTAGAAACTTTTTCCTTTTGAGGCACAGGGCATCCACCAATCATCTGGAATTGTTTTAATCCAACCTTAGATCCTATCTGGTGCAATCTTTTTGTAATTTTCAGAGTTACTGTTTTCGTATCTGTCAAAGACTTTAGTTACAGAATTAGCTTTGTTGAATCCTTTTAGGACCTGACTCAAGTCCTCAGCAGCCAATTCATCAAATGTGTGGAATTTGTCTCCAGCCATCATTTGTATGAATTGTGGTTTCTTTGTTGCATGCTTTGAGCTCATGGGATCTTTCAGCTTGAGCTTCCAGCTGATGCCCAATTCAGCTTTGTCTACTCTTCTCATTGTTCTGTCAGCATGGAAGAGGGACATAGACACAGGTTCTATTGAAACATAATTTCTGCATCTTACTAAGGACAGGGCTCTACAGAAAACCGTTTCTGGACTGATAACTGCTGTGACCTCCCTTGCCAGACTTAAACTTGGTCTTCTTGGCTATGTCACCAAATGTTTTGATATCAGATTTCTTGAGTGGGCTGAAGAAGCTGTCTCTTTTATCAGGATTGCATATACTTTTCACAAATCTCTCCATTTATTCTTCACCAATATCTGCTATTTTCAGTAGAGATTCTTGTACATCTGACATTGCATGCAGTAGATATATCGATAAGTACCCCTGGGCCTGATTCAGGGTCAAATAGGTTTATGATATTGTTAAAGACATGTTTAGTAAAAACAGTAACATGCTCTTCATCCCTCTTCAGTGCAGAGACAAGAACTTGTTTATGAACTTTGCTATGCACATTGTGTGGAAGGTGGCAAAGACATGTGGTACAGCCAGGCTATAACTTTTATTAGTCAAATTACATCCAAAGTTCCTGACAGGGGACAGCCCCCCCACAGTAACTTGCACTCCGTTGATCCTGTGTCAGTTCTTGGGGGCCCTCACTGGAGGGGGAGCCAACCATCAAACTAGGAGGATCTCGGACTGCCTCCATTTGCCTGCTAGCATCACGTCCCCTCTCATCTCAACTCCTGAAAGGGGAACTCAACCCCCAGCTAGTATTGCCATCAAGTGCATTGGTGGGGTGGTGCCCCTGTGGTAGTACTGTGGATCGCATTTGCCAATAGGGGGTTAGACATGATGCCCCCATCTCTTAAGGAGGTGCCCTTGGGATGCCCAGTACGTTACCTTTTTGGATCTGGAGCCTAAATCAGAGTTCTTGTACTAGGTACCTGCCAAAAGTTGCAACAACTAAATGATTCTCTCATAGGTCCAACTGTGGCCTCTGGGACAGGGAGAATCCCAGCTGTCCAGTTGACCAAAAGCCGACCCTTAGGTTTTGCTGTGAGGAAGGCAAAAAACCCTCAAAAAACCTAACCAGCCACCGCCAATCTGGTGGTATGGGAAAAAATTCCTTCCCAGCTTAAGTGGCAACTAGCATAGCTTGCGGCGACCTAGACAAAGGAGGGAGGGAGGGTTGACTTCTGGAAACAAGAAAACAGAAAGTGGCACTGTGTACCTATCATGGCTCCAAGTCTCATGCCAAATACCGAGACACTATATGGTTCAAAACCTTGTGACAAATCCCACAAGCTTACCCTGGAAGCACTGTAGGAGCTGATATTCTTGTTGAACCTAACTCATCCTGTCATCTCCCATCATAGGAGCCACCAAAACACACCCCTCGCTAGGCTCGGGACCCATTTGTCTTCACTACTACTTGCTAAGCGCTTCTTTCTCTCATAGCTTTTGCATACTCCTCTACCCTGTTATAACGCTGTCCTTGGGAGCCAAAATTTTTTACCGTGTTATAGGTGAAACCGCGCTATATTGAACTTGCTTTGATCCACAGGAGCGCTGCTTTACCGCGTTATATCTGAATTCATGTTATATTGGGTTACGTTATAGCGGGGTAGAGGTGTATTTATAATATGAAGCTATGTATTGTCATTTCTAACACTGCATAAGTATCACTGTTAAAAAACTAGTTTCTCTAAATATTTCAAAAGCTAGTACTGCATGTATATAGGCAATTACAAAATAAAACCTTCTACCAGACAGACTATATGCTACATAATATGTACAAAAGCTTACAAATGGAGAAGCATGCATTAAGAACAAATATACATTTATATCCATCTGCTATCTAGTACAAACTGTGGGCATGCAATCTACTGCTACTGGTGTACAGCTTTCAGTGCTAGACTAATCTGGTCAGCAAAGTCCAGTTGAAAATATAGAAAACTGTTATAACAACGTGAGATACTTTGACAATTAAGAATATGCGATGTGAAAAGATTTAATGTTAGTATACTTGCCTTTGCAAAACCAGTAAAAAATTTTTAATACATTGTCTTTTGGTAGCTTTGACCAATAAACACATTAAGGTGTTGAAATTAATTTAAACAGTAAAAAGTGTAGCCAGTCATGCTGCATTGTAAAAAAAATGATACTTATGTTGGGTACCATTGTTTCACCTTGCTTACCATCTTACCCCCTTGACAGCTCCCATACCTCATCTAAATGTAAATAAAATAAGCTTTTGAATGATGTGTATATATATTAAATTCCAAAAATATAGCCATTTTTGGAGAATTGCTGCACACCCGAGTTATTTCTGAGTTTCTGTCTATAGCTGCAGGTTAAACCTGAGGCTTTCTACAGCAGAGAACTGAGCTAGTAGGATAGCACTGGTGTAAAGTTCTAATAATGTCCACCCTAATTATGTTGTTTCGGTTGCAGTTTTCCCCCCTGTTCACACTTGCATTGACTACATAAAATTGCAGTGTTATTTGGGTACCTATCAACGTTTCCTTGATAGAGTGGTTTCTGAAAGCCCAAAAGAACTATGGAAAAAGGTGAAACTTTGGTGAAGGATCCTTGCCTGAAAATGGAGGCCAAGATAAACACGCAACTCTCACTCTACTCAGAAAGGAAGGGGTCTGCTAGTGTTTTTCCAAAGCACTTGACATGACTGCACGTAAGTGGCAAATATGCTGAGAGCCAAACCAATAGTTTACTGCATTTTTGATATAAGGCCATGCACTTCAAAGCAGCAGAACCCATAGAACTTGATGTGGGCTTTTACTAGTTGGATGACACCTTGCAGTCTAGGCTGAACAGGAGGCTGAATAACCAGGTCCCACATATTTGTGCTGAGTTTTGCCACTCAACTGGTGTGTGGGGAGTATCTACTTACTGTGAAAGTCAGGGAGCAATCTGGCAAGTTCATGATGGACACTGTTGCTATGAAGGGAGTGCATGGCAGTACATACTAAATGAAAGAGGTATGTAACTGAGGGATTTAAAGAATGGGAACTCCTTTACTGCTGGAGTTATTGAATGAACACAAGGGTTCCAGCTTTTTCCTCCCATCCCTCAAAACAAGCCCAGTTATACATTAACAGGAAGTAATAATTAGCTACTGAAACTGTCATGGTGCAAGCCTCACTGGATCATTGTGGCATATTATATCTATCTATATATATCTAGAAAAGTGCACAACACATTAAGAATGCTGATTTCTCTGAACTATTCTCACTAAATGACATTAAGGGTGTCAAGCCACTGATTCTGGGCAACACCACACAGCTGCTTTATCATTGGTAAGGAAATCATTCCATGATTACACATATTTGGAGAGATGCTGATTCAGTTACATGCAACAATGGCAGGATAGAGACAGTGTACTTTGGAGAAAGGGGGGGAAAGATGTTGGTCATCCACAAGAGTTCAGCAACTAATATAGGCATTATGTTGAAATAAAGGTGAGGTAGTCATTGAAATTATACAGTGAGACTTGAAGTAAACTGTGCCCGACAAGCTGTTGTACCCACAGCTCGTTATTAGTTCAATCCATTCAGTGCTGTAATTAGAAGTGCTCTGTGCAGTTTGAAATGATGGGAAACAAGGCAGAAAGTGAACTAAATACCATCTTTGCATTACTCATCAGCTATTCTGGTAATGTTTCCCTGTTTATTTTTAACACAAATTATGTCCTTAAGCCTGTATTTCCATACTCTCCATTTTAAGTACAAATAACTTCTGGCTTTTGTATTTTTAATACTACAACATTTAATGAGAATTCATAGCCTTAAAAACAGCTTAATATAGCTTTTGGTTTGGGAATAGTTAGCAATTGAAGTTGCCAACTAAATTTTAAGTACTCAATCCCAATAGCATATGTGTTTTGATCTTCTTTTCTGTATACCTGCAGGAAACATCTTGTAATTGGTGGAAATAGAGACTGAAGGTCTTAAATTTTAAACTGGGGCTGTCGATTAATCACAGTTAACTCATGCGATTAACTAAAAAAAAAAAAAAAATCACAATCGCACTGTTAAACAATAGAATACAATTGAAATGTATTAAATATGTTTTTGTACATTTTAAAAAATATTGATAGTACAACAGAATACAAAGTGTACAGTGCTCACATTTTTTATTACAAATATTTGCACTGTAAAAATGATAAAATTAGTATTTTTCAATTCACCTCATAAGTACTTAGTGCAATCTCTATCATCAAAGTGTAATTTACAAATGTAGATTTTTTGCTACATAACTGTACTCAAAAAACAAAATAATATAAAAAACTTTAGGGCCTACAAGTCTACTCAATCCTACTTCTTGTTCAGCCAATTGCTCAGACAAACAAGTTTGCTTAAATTTATGGGAGATACTGCAGACTGCTTATTTACAATGTCACCCGAAAGTGAGAATAGGTGTTAGCATGGCACTTTTGTAGCTAGCGTTGCAAGGTATTTACGTGCCAGATATGCTAAACATTTGTATGCCCCTTCATTTTTGGCCACCATTCCGAAGGACATGCTTCCATGCTGATGATGCTCGTTAAAAAAATGTGTTAATTAAATTTGTGACTGAACTCCTTGGGGAAGAATTGTGTCTCCTTTTTTACCTGCATTCTGCCATATATTTCATCGTATAGCAATCTCAGATGACTCAGCACATGTTCATTTTAAGAACATTTTTGTCAAATCTGCTGTGAAATACAAAGAAGGTACCAATGTGAGATTTCTAAGCATAGCTACAGCACTCGACCCAAAGTTTAAGAATCTGAAGTGCCTTCTAAAATCTGAAAGGGACAAGGTGTGAATGCTTTCAGATGTCTTAAAAGAGTAACATTCCGATGCAGAACCCAAACCACGAAAAAAGAAAAAAATCAACCTTCTGCTGGTGGCATCTGAATCAGATATGAAAATGAACATGCGTCGGTCTGTTCTGCTTTGGATTGTTATCAAGCAGAACCTATCATCAGCCTGGATGCATGTATTTTGTAATGGTGGGTGAAGCATGAAGGGACATATGAATCTTTAGCACATCTGGCACGTAAATATCTTCCGATGCCAGCTACAAAAGTGACATGTGAATGCCTGTTCTTACCTTCAGGTGCCATTGTAATCAAGATGTGGGCAGCATGCTCTGCAACTTGTAACCAAACTTGTTTGTCTGAGTGACTGGCTGAAGTAGGACTGAGTAGATTTGTAAGTTCTAAAGTTTTACATTGTTTTGTTTTTGAATGCAGTTTTTTTTGTACAGAATTCTATTCTAATTCATTAGAAAGATACCACTTTTTGTTTTTTACAGTGCAAATATTTGTAATAAAGATAAATATGAAGTGAGCACTGTACACTTTGTATTCTTTAACTGAAATCAATATATTTGAAAATGTAGAAAACATCCAAAATATTTAAATAAATGGTATTCTATTATTAACAGTGCGATTAATCACAATTTTTTAAATCACTTGACAGCCCTATTTTAAATCCTAGACCAGGGGTTCTCAAACTTGGGGTCGGGACCCCTCAGGGGGTCACAAGGTTCTTATATGTGGGGTCACAAGGTGTCAGCCTCCACCCCAAACCCCACTTTGCCTCCAGCATTTATAATGGTGTTATAAATTTAAAAACACTTTTTATATATTTAAGGAGGCGTCACACTCAGAGGCTTTCCATGTGAAAGGAGTCACCAGTTCAAAAGTTTGAGAACCACTGCCCTAGACCCTACTTAAAGGTCTCTCTTATGCCACTCACCTTACACCATTTGAGTGGGGTTTATACTTAGGGTGGTCCTATTTTGACCCTCCAGCAGACAGTCTCCTGAAAGAAATCAGCTTTACTCATACCACTTCACAGTGCAGACATAGCATCCTATTTAAAAGTCTAGAGGACCCTGCTTGTACTGTAGGGCAGATCCCTCCAGCAACTGCAACCACCACCAATACAGAAAGCAAAGTATAATTTCTAAGGATATGTCCACACAGCAAAGAAAAACCCAGGGCTGGCCTGTGCCAGCTCTCTCAGGCTCAGGAGGCTCCAACTGGGGGGCTGTTTCATTGCTGTGTAGACTTCTGGGTTCAGACTGGGAGCCCAAGCTCTGAAACCCTCCTGCCTCACAGGGTCCAGCTGTGGTTGACAAGTTGCTGTTTAGACACACCCTAAAAGTGCCTTATTGGAATCCCGTATGGTTAACAGTTACACCCTGAACTCAGCCAGTTACTACTGTGTGTAATTGTGGTTACATTTGATCCCGTTGCCTTCCAATAGCGAAGGTAAATTTTTGTACAGGGAGTAGGCATATTTTCATTACCTAGTCAGCCAAAGCAGACTTTATCACTCTTTAAATGAGCCCATATATTTAAACCTAATAAAACACTGCACAAGTCATGAAGGTCAGTCACATGTTTATTTAATGCAACCAACTACTGTTTGACAAGTTAGCGCTTTCCACCAACACGAGGAGCAGAAACTTTCACTGGTTTCATAATCTTTTGTTTAGGTGCAGCCTTTGTGGGAGCCTGTAAAGAGACATTAAAGATGATTGAGGGGATGAAATTTAGTTCTCCAAAACAAATGTTTCCATTTTTGGCTTTGAAAAGCTTTGCCAAATAATCATTTAATTAGAACATTTATGTCAAGTCTACTAGAGATAAGACACCAAAGAACTGACTGGCACTGCATAACATTGTCGTCACTATATATATGCTGTATTACCATTACTCACTTCAGCATGGCCTTATCACAGTTTAAGCTCAAGTATTCATGCTGCTAATTACGTGGAGGACAAAGTAGATGCTAGTGCTTCCCAAAATAGGCATACATCAACACATTAATACACAGTCACTTATGGGGCTACTGAACTAATTATCTAGCCAAAGTGTTCTCTCAGAGGCAGTTCACAACTGAGGAATCCTGATAAGATAGCAGTATTTTAAGTATAAGATTACTTTTTCAGATATTGTTCACCCTGAATAACCTGTGTTAAGCTTTAACACAAAGCCTGGGCAATGTGGTTTCGATAACACAGAATGCTGAAGTTTCCAGTTAAAACATTTTACACTACCATATACAACCGTATTTCAGGATGCAATTAGACAGCACCTATTCATTGCCGAATGGATGTTACCTTTGTTGTAGAGGATGTAGACTTCTTGGTTGCCTGCTTAGCCTTCTTGGCTTCTTTGGCAGCCCTGTTAATTTATAGCAAGAACGATAATGAACAAATTAACAGCTATTTATTTCTCCCACTCACCCAGATCACTCCCTTTCAAAAGGGAAGTTCTATTAAAATAGGTGAAGTAATTAAAAAGTCCCCATGAGACTAAAACTTAAAAATAAGATATGTTGGCTCTCCTGTCTTCAGCCACATGAAGCATCCCAAAAAGTTCACCAAGGCCCTTAGATTAGTTATATAACAAGACGCTCGAGTATCATGACAAACTACATTTCCCATGTCCTGAACTGTATTTCCTCAGTATTTCAGAAATTATTTCCTCACCCACCTTGTCTCTCTCTATTTCCTCACAAATTTTTATTAAATATTAGTAAAATGGCAAGTCTCGTTAAGATACCCTGACATCATACCCAAGTATTGGGATAATGCTAAATTTTTAAAAGCTCAAGCAATATTAACAAATTTTATGTAATTTAGTATTTTACAGTCCCAAGCAATTAGTAGCGAATCTCTCTAAGTTTGTTTTCAACAGCCTGCAGCATGCAAAGCACAGAGCTCTTCCACAGCTTAGGGATTTGTAAAGGAAATCATAATCCATAATTTTGGAATTAAGGAGATTGCTGCAACTGACTAGAGATTCTCACCTAATGGCTTGTTCCCGCTGGGCCTTTCGCACTTCAGGCTTCTGATTTCTCTTGGCCATTATTTCAGCCAAAGATGCACCAGTGATAGCCCTCTGGAACTTGACTGCACGGCGTGTGCGCTTCTTTTGTATTTCTTCCTAAAATGGGAGAGGTTTAAAATAGATTAGTGCTACAAAAAATTAAATAAAAATACAAACAAACAAAAAACCCACAAGGGGCAATTAGCAAAGTGGTTGCTGGGAAGTCCAAATTTATCTGCAGCTATCAAACAGTCGTACAGTATACAGAATTACTGTAGTATCTCAGATACGTCAAAAAGGAAATTACTCTGTCTTGGCGAATATTGACTAATGGTAACGACTATCTCTACTTTATGTGCAGACAAATGAATCCAACAGTAATAGTCACTGAATTCACAGACCATTACAATGTATAGAAAATAGCTACCTAAAAATTAAACTTTTTAAACATAAATTCCTTATGACTGACTAGAAACAGAATGCCAATTAGCTATATCCAGCTTATTTATTCTAATGGTCATGGAATGAACTTCAAAACATACGATGAATCTTTAGGAAACACTACAAAACCTTCCTCTTTGACAAAAGCTTTCCCTGCATAACCAGAGTATCAGCTACACTGCTCCTCCAGACCTCTTTCCAAAGTCCTACATTCAAGAACAACTTTCTATAACCCCAAAAGGAAGAAGAATCAGAGAGGCTGTTTGGACTCCGCAAGGGACTTCAACACTGCCAGCCTATTTTAAGTGGCAGATGCTCAGGTATCACAGTGAAGAGCAGCTGTACAAAACCATAAAATAACAGTTTTGTTCTTCCTCCTTGTCCGACATTCAGTGAAAAAAATTGAAATAAAAAGTGCATCTTGTTACAGGTTAACCGGGGCACCAGACAGTTGTCCTGCTTGCTGGCCCTGGCTTTTATACACAGAAAAATAGTTGTGGCAGATGGGCCATGGCGGGCGTTTTTTTTAAAGCATGTTGGCAGGGGAGGGGGAAGAGGAAGTGGCTCAGAAAGAAAGAGGTTGATAACCCCTGGGTGTAGACATACCCTAGCCATAGTTCTCTGTGCCAGTCAAACCAAATGCTAGAAACCCTCCTAACTTACTAGGATTTTACAGAACACTTTCCATTATATGACTAAGATCTTTAAAAGCCCATATACCTGGAACATAAATAAGGCCACTGGAAATACCCACAGAAGAAATGCCACACTGTAGTCCTGATTAAAATACTTTTGTATCTCATAAAATTTCAACTTCACAGCCAAAATTTTCATACAGGTGGGAGCATTTTTGATATCAGCTGTTTGCAAAGATAACATTCTAAAACTAGTTTACCATACCACCACAAGCATTGCATTTATAAAATTTCACTTTTAGAAAAACAAAACAATCAAAGTTACCGCCTATGGATTAACCAAGCACCCCACTGTTTACAGATCAACTTTTAAGTCATGAACTGTTAGTCAGTTTGTCAGTCCCTAGGCCAGCATGGCCCTGATTGAGGCCTCAAGGCACTACTGAAACATACATTAGTAGTTTGTGCTCAACAAATAGCCACCTTTCAAATGTGAACCAACATAATACTATCTCCCCAAGACTGCAACCATGGTATCAGATTAACCAGTCTTCATTTCAATGTGCTGGTCATTAGCAAAGCTGGGAGTCTAAGCATTGGAACTACATGGAGATAGTGTCTGTGTGTGTGAATGTCTTCACAGTCATGAGGGCTTGAAAAACCTCTTTACAAACATGAAGGTTTACATTCTACAGAACTCAATAGTTTCGGCTCCCTATGATGTCCAGAGAAACCTTTCACTTACCTGCTTGGTAAACTAGATTAAACTTTCAAGTGAAGAATGTTTTTTAGTCAAAGCAGTGTTAGTCACAACACATGAAGTATACTTACAGACTGCCCTTTCTTGTGTTTGCGCCTGTACAGAACAGTCCAGTTGATCTGACGGGGGTTTCTCTTGGAAAGAAATGCAGACTCGCATTTTGCATTCAAAAACTGGAAAACCTGGGAAGTCGAACACTTATTTTTAAGGCAACTTTGTTGCTAGTAAAATACCAACAGAAAACATAATTGTAGTTGTTAGGTATCCTTTCCACATCACTGATGCATTGAAGCCTTAAACTCATTTTTTTTTTAAGTACCGCCTCTTCTAAAGAAAAATTCAAATACATGTACCACATGACATCATATTCAAAGCATCTTTTGAGATTAAAATAAATTAAACTATACATTGTTATTAAGAAAAATGGTGTGTTATAGTACAGAAAGACATTCTTCTATGGACCGTAGCATCCTAGTGCAAATTAAGACTAATTTCTAGGTTTATGTTTAATAATCTGCATGCTAGTCTTTTCAGGCAAAAACAACAAGAAAATGCTACATGATATCTGAAAGTAAAGAAATTCAAACATCAACTTATATTCCTGCTTTCCATCTAACCATCTGGGTGACCAATGAAAGCATAAACATTTAAACACAAATTTCAAGACTTGAGTCAATGGTTATACTGTGTATCAGGCTAAATGTCTGACTACTCCAGTGAGTACAAACAATTTTCCAGTACACAGGATCTGGAAACAGGCAGTTCTTCAATAAAACCAATGATTAATGCTTGATCCCTGATCACACAATAAGGGGCGCCCGACATCAAAATTTCACCAAAATCCCAGCTCTCATAATGTTCACATGTAAATCCTTGCTTTCAACAGTAGGCAAGCGAATGTGGCACCAATTGCGTAGTACAATCTATGCTTTTAAAAAAGCCATCCCCACCTGGGTGGGTGGGGGGAGATAATGCCAAGATAAAAAATGTCAGGACATTTAGGCCAATGTTTGCTGAGATTCACTACACTACTACTCAGGGGGAGTCAAACCTTAATGCTTTCAGGGGAACAAAAGAGCTTCTGTCTCCAAGAAAGGCGCATCTGTCTGAAGTTTAATCTTAGTGACCCAGGCACAGTGAACTCCATCCCACTCAGCGTATTGGCTTTGGCCGCACAAACGGGTGAATCAATCTACCCGAGATTCAAAACTTTCTACAGGGCCTAGTGATTTCAGACCTGATGCTTAAAGCCACCCCTCTCCCAACCGCGAGTGAGCTACTCTTTGCCCTCAGAACCTCAGGCGACAGCAGGACGTTGCCTGCTCCCGCAGCCCGCCAGACCCAGACGCACCACAGTCCCCTCGCCAGGGCGGCCGGGCTACGAGGCCCCAGCGCGCAGCCCCACCCGAGAGGGGAGCCGGGGCCGGCTCGTTCACCCAGTGGCCTCGGGCCGCCCGCCGCTTCCATTCAGCAGCCGGGCGGGGGGGCCGCCGCTCGCAGGCCGGCTCAGCCGGTGCCACGATCCCGCGTAGGAGTGCGCTTGACCCCGCTCCGAGCCCGGCCCCTCACCTTGCCGTCCGTGCGGGCGTAGCGGCGGCCGTGACCCGGGTAGATCTTGTAGCCGCTGAAGCTGCACAGCTCGACCCTGCGGGGGGGGAAGCAGAGCGGGTTAGCGCCGCGGGGGAGCCCGGCCCGGCCCCGCGCGGGGGCTCGGCCTGGAGGATGGGGCCGGATGGTCTCGCCGGTCGGCGGCACTTACTTCATGATGGCGCCGGCAGCTCCAACGACTCCAGCGGCCAAGAGAAAGAGAGGATCATGGGAAACTGCCTTCTATACCCGGCGCAGAGCACGCTGGGAAACGCGTGCCGCGCAGTGCGTCACGGGAGGAAGCGCCCCGGTTTCGGTCCGAAAAGGCCAATCCCTCCCTCCCCCCACAAAACTCACTTAAAAAATGGCCGTTGGGGGCGACGCGGGGCCTCTGGTCTAGGGGGTCCGCAGATAAAATACCCAGAAATTATTTTTTCCCGCGGCTTAAAGCAGCCAATCAGCGCGCGCGGCGCCCGGTTGCCTGGTGTCGGTAGCAAGCGGGAAGTATGGCGGCGGCAAGGAGCGAGGCGGCTCCGTTGGCTCTGGGAGCCAGGGAAGGTATCGGGGGCACTGGGGACCGGCCGGGTGGGTTACAGGGTTCCTGGGGAATCTGGGTAGCAGGGCTCAGGGGTTCATTGCGTGTCTTTTCTCCCACCGTTTATTAGGTTGGTCGCGCGGTGCATCATGGGATATGTTGTTTTTTTCCGCGGTACAGCCTGGCTGTTCGCTCAGGGAGTGGACTACAAATCCCAGAGGGCTTTGCGCTCTCCACTCAACACTGCTCGTGAATGGGGTGCAGAGGGATCAGCTAAGAGAGTGGGGAGCTGTAGTCGCTCGTGGAGCCGGTTAATGGGGGTGCAGCTGGGGGAAGGTGAAGGGAGTCTGGGCGAGTTGGTCCCTTCCCCATTCAGGACATGTCGGGGGGGGGGGGGTTACCTGTCCTTTTCTCCCCTCCGCTCCCCCACAAAACAGAGAGACCATGAGACAATAGCACTGGTTGCCATCCACCTTCCCGTTGCCAGGGTAGCCCTCGCCCAGTGGTGCTGAAATCACCCCACGAGATGTGGCTGGGTTTCGGGTGTGGGGGAGGTGTTACCGGCTCTGTTGCAAGTAAGCAGCTGATATCCAGTCCCACAGGTATATGTAAATAACAACTAACAGTCCTAAAATATCCTGTTCGCTGTTGGAGGGAGGGGCTTTCCTTCGTGAGTGAGAGAGCTTAAACAGAAGTTGTTTTATTTAAAAAAAATTAGGCCTTATTGCAAAGATAACCTTATAAATAAGAGATATACCATGTTGTCCCCCTGAGTTTCCAGACCGCTTTTATGTCTCTATTGCTATCATAGCTTTTTTTAGTAGCATTGCCACTGCTGCTATTCAGAATTCTGTGGACAACTGTGAACTTAACAAAAGTAATGTGCGGTTAATTCTGATTTTGTTTGGGAAAGCGACCAGCTGTTAATTTTGTATTTAGCTGATCAGTTCAGTGATTGAAGACTGTTCTTTACCAACAGTCTCTTTTTAGCTTTAGCATGATTCCAGCAGGAGTATAAGAATATAGTCATACAGAACCCATATTGATTGTCAGAACTGATTGTTTCCTACTACCACAGAGTTTTACACTAGAGGGCAGTGGTCTGCTACTGAGCTGATGGTGGGAGGGGAACCAGCAGTGGGTAGGAATGGGAGAGTGGTTTACATGTGCTGTAAATAGGATACAGTCAGTACCTCCTCCTAAGCTGGACTAATATCTGAAAGAGATCATTGGAGACTGCCCCTCCTTCTCAGCTCTGTTACAACAAGTGCTTTTGTCTGGAATGTTTTAACTCTGTCCCCAGAGTTAAGTGATGGGTCTCAACTTTAGAATTTTGTCTTGCCCAAAATATATCTGCACTTAAGCGTTGGATACTTTTAATGTGTACTGTTTGCTCAGGCTTTCCACTAGAGGCAGTGCTGGAATCTGGAACATTTAGCCCATCAGTTAGAATTTCCCCATTTTTGGTCCTTATGGGAAAGTTAGTTTGATGCTGTTGCTGGCACAGAGTGCCCGAGGACAGCAACAGCGGGGTTCGTTGCCCGGTGTGCTTCGCGCCAATAAACACACCAGGGTGAAGAAGCAATCAAAGTTTATTTGGGATCCCAAAGCGGTGCTAGGAGAGTGGCACGTCTCAAATCAAGCACACCAACATAAGCGGCCTTTATCTTTTATACAGTTTGTAGCTAAGCCCGTCCTGTCTCACCCCTCCCCACATTCCCACCTCTCCCCCTTCCTCCCTCTGTCTACATTACACAAGGTTTTGTAGTGTTTCCTAAAGATTCATCAGAAACTTCGTTGAAATCTGTGTCTCTCAAAACATTACAGCTTTGATGAAACAGCATTTTTCAAAAACAATAAAAAAAAGATGTTGTCAAAAAATCCCAACCAGTCTAGTATACATGCTCCCAGTTTAGGGGGTGGGGAGTGAGGAAAACCTTTCCAGCTACAAATGGGAAGATTTCTCTGTGTTGGTACTTAAGCCTTTTAAAAGAAAAAACTCCTTCCCAGAAGTTGGTGTAAATAGACAACCTTCCAGATAAAAAACAATGCAGTGTTATTTTCCTGAATGTGCAGACAGCCCCAGTACTTCTGCTGCTCATAGCTTTCCCAAGCAGCAGCAGAATGAAAATAATAAGACTCTGGTCTGTTTTGTTACTGCTATTCAGAGTAGTGTCATGAATCTCCTCGACTTCCTATTAATGGGATTGCTCGCTGAGAAAGAATTACAAGTCTTTGTTAGCTCCTATTCCCACTAAATATAGTGATCCCTTTTTTGCAGTATTTCTCTTATGACTACTACAACAAAGGTGATCAGATTTTTTGGAAGACAAGGGATGTATTAAATTTTTCATTACCAGAATCATGGTAAAGGATGGTGAGTAGATTTGGTGACTGGGATGGAAAATTTTCACAGCATTTTTTCAAGGCTGAAGCATTATAATATTGTTTGTAGAGTCATTATATCTACCTGTCAGTCTGAGATACTTATATGGCACCCATTACTTTATTATCACAGTCTTGAATGTTTTACCTACCTCTACATAACAAGGGAGGTAGAGAATTATTGCTGCTTTAGAAGGGGAACTGAGACGCATAGAACCTAAGTGACTTGCCGAATGTCACACAGGAAAGTCTGTGGTGGAATATGGACTCCCAAGTCTCAAGGTAGTGTCCTAATCACTGGGTCATCCTTCTCATTTATTCAGTCTGAAATATTCATTTGACATAGTCTCAGAGATGCAAATGATAGAATTCAGTTATTTCTCTCTAGTCATGAATATAAGTCTGTTTATATTGCTTGCGAATTGGCAGCACACGTGCTCATACTTCTTTTTTCCCCTTTTCTCCAAGGTTCAGTAGTTAATTGGTCAGGCCAGGGGTTGCAAAAGTTGGATCCAACATTACCCTGTGATGCTGACATTCATACTCTAATTCTGGATAAAAACCAAATAATTAAACTGGAACACCTGGAGAAATGCAGGAACTTAATGCAGGTCGGTATTATATGATTCGAGTTGGCCATGAAATAACTTAACCACACTGTACTTGTTAAAATATTTCTATCACAACAATTAATTAAATGAGTTCTAAAAGTTCCTTTTTCATAGTAAACTAACTATGCAACTTCCTATATTTCTGAATGGAAAAGGAGATTTTTCAGTGCAGTCCAGTGCAGATCTGCAGCTGATAGTAGCACAAATTGTTTCCCTGGTTTCCTATATAATTCAGAGAAAATTTACTTCACTGTCTATTAAAAAAAAAAAAATGCTGGTGCCTGGTACTCAGATATCGAGTGAACTCAGTTCCAAATGAAGTCAAAAGTAATCTTAATTCTGGTATTTCCTTTCTTTTGAGTGCTTGACTCAACCATAATAACGTTCTTTTAACATAGATTTTCCATGTGTAATAAATAAGTATGTATATAGCACTTTCCATCCTTGGATTTCAGAGCTGTTTACAAAGAGAGTAACTATTATCCTTTTTTTTACATGTGGTGTAACTGAGATGCTAGGAGGTTAAGTGACTCAAAAGGTCACACACAATGGCACAGCTAGATATAGATGCCTATCTCATGACTGTTAGTGCTATGCCCTGTCACAGACCATGCAGTCCTCCTTTCATTTGCACGCTTTTAAACAGGACCCTTCTCCGTTTGACCTATAATTCATCTTCGTTGTTCCCTTTTGTCAAAAAACGTTTTATTGGTGCTTAAAAAGAAAAATACTACCAGTAGTTATAAAGGCATGAAAATAAATGATCACAAATGCCAATATCACTTTTAGGGCAATCCACCTAATAGCCAGGCCTTTGCAGCATAAAATGTAAGACTGTAGTCATAAGTGAGTCCTGTGCTAATGTATGTAAACTTCCAAGTTACAAATATACAACTGCTAAAATGAATTGAATGGTAAATAACCCCTGGAATATGATATAAAAATTTATTAACACAAGGAGAGGTGAAGAAAAAAATAAATGTAAAACAGGATAAAATACAAGAAGTAAAAGTGCTAACTGTAAAATTAAATGGCTTTACATTCTGACATTAATGCCATGAGTCACTTAGGCCCTGATTGTGCAAATACTAATGTTCATGCTTAACTTTAGTCCCAGGAGTAGTCTATTGAAATGAATAGGGCTATTCATGGTAGTAAAGTTAAACACATGCATACGTGTTTGTAGGATCAGGGCATTGGTCTCCACAGGACATCTCTAACAAGTCCAAGTCCATCATTAACTATTATTGGAAGTGCCTCCAGCCAGACATGAATAACAGTCTTTTTGAGTCCCCTTATTAGCTTCCAGAGGAGAATCTAAACTAATATATGAAAGGAGTTTTTCAAGCCCAGCGCTCACAATATTGGCTTAGGATAACATTGTTTTAATTTGTGCTTTGACCATTTATGTAGGAATTTATCATTCCTAAAGCCCATACATTACATTTGGGATGGACTAGTATTTAGATTTATTATACTTGCTTGGAGCTACAAATGCACTGTGAGTTCACACAAGCAAATTTGAATTCAGGTTAAATTATAGTAGAAAAACAGAGTAGTTAATCCTTTTCACAGCTGAACCACAGGTTCTGTTGTATCGGAGTAACTATAACTAAGACATTATCGATTTTACTACTTGGTGTTGACATATCAAAAA
This sequence comes from Trachemys scripta elegans, assembly GCF_013100865.1. NCBI lineage: Eukaryota > Metazoa > Chordata > Testudines > Emydidae > Trachemys > Trachemys scripta. The sequence continues at coordinate 153,348,732 of NC_048298.1, forward strand.
TATGTACAGCTGATGGGGTCAGTTTCTCATGACGCTTCATATTAAAACATATATTGGTATCAGTACACGGTAGCTTCACCAGGGTTAAAGGGCAGTAAGTGTATTTCCAATATGGATTAAAGTTTTCTGTGAGTTCTTGATTGTAGGATTAATATTTGCCTAGATCTTAACCCGTGCTGACAAATTCTTAGAGTAGAAAATTGCCGTTATAAGTAGTCTGTATTTAAAACATAATTAAAAATTACTCTCTTTCTGGGGATAAAAACTGTTTTTTGACAGTTGTGTAAAATATTTTTTTTTTATCCTCCACTATGGTGAGGATGAGCAAGTAGATTTTTATCCTGGAATAGTACATTTTCATGGTGACTTTGCAAAGCTGATTTAAAATACTGATTACCAGTTGCTAAATTCATTCCAGGTTTCAGTTCCTTTGGTTTCAGCAGGTAACGGCCCAGGAGAATTTGTCCAAGTTTGTTGTATGAGATTTTAAAAGAGTTTGATGAAGAAAGAGTCTGTACAGTTCTGCAGTTTGTCTTGTCCACGTTATTCTTTGTGTGAAAACGGAAAATCTAGATTGATGGTATTTTTGTTGGATTGGATATTTAGCTGTTAAATCAGAGCAAGGTCTCTGATAGGCTGTGTTGTTCATACACTTTGATAGTAAAAATAAAATGTTTCTTATATTCAACCTACAGCTGTCAGTAGCCAACAATCGGCTTGTAAGGATGATGGGTGTGGCAAAACTGACTCAGCTCCGGGTACTAAACTTGCCTCACAACAGTATTGGTTATGTGGAGGGGCTGAAGGATCTGGTGCACTTGGAATGGCTAAACCTGGCAGGAAATAACCTTAAGGTGAAATATTTATTCTTTGTAAGTTTTCTGAAATCTGTAGTTCAGAATGTGGGTAAATTGGAAAATACTGAAAAAACATCACTACATAGTCTGATTCTGTTCCCATTAAAGTGAATGGGATTTTAATGGGAGCAAAAATGGATCATTTGTGTCTTTCCAGTCTCTGAAGTGGAGAAAGGCCGTATTTGTGTAAGGGATCTCCTAGTAAAACTGACATAAATAACTGAATCCCAAAATATAAAGGGATTTGGGGTAATCTTTTGAAATGCAGGTCATAAACTAAACTTAATCTTGTTTTTAATATAGTTATATTAATAATATAGTTTTGAAATGGTACAATTTGTCCAGTCTCATTAGCTTCATAAAAGATTGCAGAATGTTGATATCAACTTTTATTTAATAGAAAAAGAAAGTCTTAGAGTAATTAATATGATTATTTCTCTTGTTGTAGACCATAGATCAGATCAATAGCTGCTCATCTCTTCAACATCTTGATTTGTCAGACAACAATATACCTCAAATAGGAGATCTCTCCAAGCTTTTGTCTCTAAAGGTAAATGCTTCCTAACCTTTCTGTCTTTGGAATATTCTTGCAAAAACCAGTTGTGATAGTAACTCTAAGCAGATAGCATTTGTCATTATCCGTTCACTTTTAAAAGAATTTTAATTAATCACCATAATCGCTGTACTACGGAGATATGTAAAAAATTATTATCCCATTTTAAAGATGAGGAGATGGAGGCAGAGAATTTGTGATTCACTTGTGATCAATCTGTAATTTTGTCCCAGGCCACATAGTGAATTGGTATGAGTGTAGCGATGAGAACTTAAGTTCCTGGCTCCTAGTTCTCTTCTCAGACTGTGTCTACACTACCACGGTAAGTCGACCTTCGCTACGCAACTCCAGCTACGTAAATAATGTAGCTGGAATTGATGTACCTTAGGTCGAGTTACCGCGGGGTCTACAATGCGAGGTGTCAACGGGAGAAAATCTCCCGTCGACTTACCTTACTCTTCTCGTCAGGGGTAGAGTACAGGGGTCGACTGGAGAGCAAAATCTGCAGTCAATTTGGCAGGCCTTTACTAGACTTGCTAAATCGACTGCCGGTGGATTGATCTCAGAGCGTCGATCCCCGCGGTAGTATAGACCTGCCCTCAGAATAAACTCCTCCTCCTCCTCTTAAGTACTGGATCAGGACAAAGGAATTTCTGCTACCTCTTTCGCACTGAACTATCTGCATAGGAAAAAGATACGTTTCCAAATGTACTTTTAAAAATATCGGTAGTTAGAAACTTTAAAACCATACATTTTATAAAGGGAAATTTTGCTTTTAAATATGAGACTCTTTCAAGGTATTACTCTATTCCCAGACTACAACAACCAATAATCTGTTTGCAAACACTGGCAAAGCTTTACATTGTCATTTCACTGTGTGTGTGTTCTGCACTGTTCACAAAATTCATGTTTTGACAAAAAAAGCATACATTTAATTACAATATTTTTGTTTCATAGACTCTGCTGCTGCATGGAAATATTATAACCTCACTTCGTATGGCACCTGTTTGCCTACCTCAAAGTCTGACTATTCTCTCTTTGGCAGAAAATGAAATCAGAGACTTAAATGAGGTAAGAAATGTGGAATATTTATCCCCAAATTTTTACTTACAGTAAAAAAGCATAGCTCTTTTGAGAGCAAAGTATCAAGAATGTAAGTAAAACCAGCTTTGCTTTCTCAAAATATACTAGACTATTGGGGTTTGTTTGTACTAATTTGTTTCTGTAGTAAAGATTCATGCAGTGAACAACTACACAAACCAGCTGATCCTCTGGTTTGGATGTTTTCCTTAAAATCAAAAAGAAATGTGTTGGGATGGAAGTTTTAACTTTCAGCTGACATTTTTCTCCTTCCTTGTTTAATTGCTCAACGATACCCAAAGTCCACTCCAAGGGCCAGATGTTGCCTACGAATTGATAAAATACTTCTCCTGGTTTTTCTTCCTGTATCTACAGAATGAGAACAAATCTGATCAGCTGGCTTTGACAGCTGAGAAATCCAACAAACAATTTCTGTTCTCAAAGGATAGGTTTGAAGTGCACATCCTGGACCCAAACTTTCCTAAAGTTTGTATTTGTAGTTTTGGTTTGGGCCCATCTCTGTTCTGTTCTTTTACCATGAAACAGATGGCAAATATTTTGGCTATATTTCAGAGTAGTAGCCGTGTTAGTCTGTATCCGCAAAAAGAATAGGAGTACTTGTGGCACCTTAGAGACTAACAAATTTATTGTAGCATAAGCTTTCGTGGGCTATAGTTCACTTCATCGGATGCATGTAGTGGAAAATACCGAAGGAAGACACCCCCACCCACACCCCCACCCACCCACACACACACACACAATGGGTGTTACCCTACACGTGGTAAGTAGAGTGATCAGTTAAAGTGAGCAGTTGTCAGCAGGAGAGAAAAATAACTGTTTCTAGTGGTAATGAAAATGGCCCATTTCTGGCTATAGTTGTTTATTATTTATTTTTTTATTTTATTTTATTTTAAAATAAGTAGTTGCTCCTGCCAAATTGTCAGCGTAGCCTTCGTGGTGGAGGGACACCTTAGTTTGGTCAGATGTACATTCCTCCGTCCTTTTCCTTAGAATCACATGGTCACAGTCCATCTTTTCTACTGATTGGCCTGACAGTGGTAAGACATTCTTCTCTCCTGTGCTGATACAGAATAACACAAATATCTAATCGCTCCATACATACCCGGGCACTGAAAGGAGGTGATTCTTTCTAAAGGCCTTGGGGGTTGCTGTGTTACAGGAAAGTGGATGGTTAGATGGCAGTGGTGTTCACAGTATTGTTAGTACTTCTTTCTTTTTTGAAGTAGTGTATGTGTTGCAAGCAAAAGTTATCGCATCTATAATGCTGGTACTCTGCCCAAGATGTCTAACCAATGGAAATACATTACGTTTTCTAAACATGCAGTAGTTCTCTTCTGTCAACAAAGACGTCCTTTGTTACAGATTTCTTTCTTGGCTTCCTTTCCTGAGTTGGAGCAGTTGTCAATCATGAATAACCCTTGTGTGATGGCCACACCTTCTATTCCTGGATTTGACTATCGGCCATATATTGTCAGCTGGTGTCTGAATCTTAAAGTTCTGGATGGATATGTGATTTCTCAGAAAGAGAGGTGAAATAATTTTTTTAATTGCTCTTTTCAAATTGGTTAATATGTTTGGATGAAGTGAATTAGTATTTTATTTTTGCGTAAGTGGAAATGTATCTCCAGATCAACTGCACTTATCCATTCTGTCTTTGTTTGTTTGCTACTATATGTTTCAGTGTAGAGGAAAAAATACTCATGCTTTGTCATGATTCATTTCATTGTGAATAGATAGTGCACAAAATACAAGCTGTTCTGGACATGGTATGTTTCTGCTCAGTATATTGCTGCTCCCTGACTGGAGGAGCATAACTCTTAAGGTTTACAGTGTGAATACTCACAATTTAAAATTCACTGTGTACTTTCTATAAAGATTCTGCAATATATGCTTATAAAGTTTGTTTCAGTGAACCTTTCTGCTAATAAACTCATTCATTCATATGTTTATAGAATACAAAAAAGGGGCATGAACACAGGTGAAGCAAATTCATTAAAAAAAATGAACAGAGATTGGATGGGTGAAGAGCATTGCCAGCCCATGGGCTAGAATATCAGTTGCAGAATAGATCTTCTGCTTTACAGCCCCTTTTTGTGAGGGATTCTTCATCAGCTCCTCTGAAGATCTCAGTTTCTCTGGCCTTTGTGCAGGGGACCATGATTTGCATTTATATAGCAAAGACACACAGTAAAAGAAAAGTTACGAAGAAAGCTTAGCAATAAGAAAATGACTTGTATACAACTATGATTTTATACCAAGACAATGACTGTGCGTTTTTTTCTCCCCCCAGTTTGAAAGCAGAATGGCTTTACAGTCAAGGTAAAGGACGATCATATCGACCTGGCCAGCATGTTCAGTTAGTCCAGTATCTGGCCACTGTTTGTCCTCTTACCTCTACATTTGGTCTCCAGACTGAAGAGGATGCCAAACTGGAAAAAATACTGAGTAAGCAGAGGTGAGAACATTTTAGCTTGAATTATTGATGACACTTAGTAAGTGCTATTCTATTCAACCGAGGGATTTTAAAGATAACCTAATTAAGTTTGACAGTTTAGAACCAGGTCCTGCAAGCCCTAAATGTTGTAAGGTGGCTTCAGTGAAACTTCTTGTATGAGTAAGGATTTGTACAATCAGCCCCTTGTTTTAGAATAGTTTAACCAATTGTTTTTTCCACAGAATAGCTGGTAGTTATAGTTCCCTTATGCACCACTAGTTTAATTCTTATTTTAAAAGACAGTTTTTAAAATTACTTGGATTTTGTTTCTGTTTAGGCTCCACCAGAAGCAGTTGATGTACCAAAGCCAAAATGAAGGGCCGCCTACATCCTCTACTCCCAACAAAGTGGTGCCTGCTACATATGAACACAACAGTTCAATCCAAGGGCCCCAGATAATTCTTGAAAGTGGTAAGATCCAAATCTGCCACTGTTATCTAATCTGAGTTGGTGATGGGAGCTACTGTTCACTGTGGAAATTAACAAAATAGCTGTTTTTCCCTTCACAAAGTTATTTGTGTGCAATTAGCAATGTAATCCTACTCTGGAACATATCCTTCAGATCTTTGTATTTGTTTGGATTGTTTTTAACTTAAGTAATACAGGCATTGGTATACTTTGTTTTCTAATACCACTTTCATCACTTATTCAGATCTTGAAAATAGTCACTAATGAGATTAATAAGTAACTCAGAGAATTTTTCACTTGACCACAGCTCAAAGTAATACCTTCTATTCGCTTGTTACTTCTGTTATGTGCCTACTACTTTTTGACTGTTCTGTCTAGTTAGACATTTCTTCTTGTGAGGGACAATTTCTTACTGTTTTTGTATAGTATACAGCACCTTGGTATATAGTGGGGTTCCCTGGGTGCTACTGCAATATCTATGTTAAATAACCATATGATTGCCATTGTTAGCACTTCAGATCCTATTACTGCTCAGTAAATACTTGGGTTGATTTAAATAAATAAATTATATATTTAAATATTGTGTCATCTAAATTTGGCTCTCTGTTCATCTAGAACCTGTTATCCAAAGGAATTCTTGGGTTGGGCCAGGCTCCACTGATGACCATTCTTATGCAGTTAAGAATGTCTTTCCAGCTTCAGTGCAAGCTGAAAGAAGCTGTCGCAAGGAGCTGTACCTGGAGGACATACAGACTGACGAGGACAAATTGAACTGCAGCCTTCTGTCCTCAGAGTCTACTTTTATGCCAGTTGCTTCAGGACTGTCTCCAGTATCTCCCACTACAGAATTAAGGCTACATGGAATCAATTTGAACCTAGAAGATGATGATAATACGGTGATTGTATTTGTGAAAGAGGTCAATAAAGTTGAGGATGATAACAAGCAGGAAAATACTTCTTGGATTACAAAAGAGTGTTCCATCAAAGCAGCAGAAACTATGGAAACTCAAGAGGAAGATAATGAGGATGGAATATTGACTTCCCCTAGTCCAGCAACAGTCACTGCTAACCCAACTGCTAGTATTAATGACTGTTTAGCATCTTCTGTTGACCAAGTTCTGTGCAGCCACCTCAAGCCATCATTAACGGATGATGAACCATTAATTAAAAATCTTTATATTGACCAAACTATAGAGAGAAATTCTACTGATGCATCAACTGCTGTTGACCAAGATGCTGAACTTCAAAGAATGAACAAAGCGGCCACCATGCTTCAGGCCTGCTGGAGGGGATTCCACACCAGAAACTACCATCCCAGAGCCAAGGAAGTGCGTTATGAAATTCGTCTAAGCAGAATGCAAGAGCATATTGTTTTCTTAACTGATGAAATAAGAAAGTAAGTAGAAAGTTTTATGTTCTTCTTCTCAAAATTGAATTAATGTAATCAGAACAGAAAAAATAACTTGTTCTATTGCATTTCAGAATGAGTATAAACTTATCTTGGCTTATGGAACTATTTGTATGACTGTAACTCTATACACAGTAGCTCTTGGTATGCTAACACAGAACTACTATGATCACAGCAGGAGTCAGCTTTCTCTTCTGTCTCCCTTATCAGCATGAATGTAACTCCTCTCTCTTCACTATAGCTCTATCTACACGTGTTTAGTTAAAGGGAAATTTTCTCTCTTCTTCATCCTCCCACATTCAGGGCAATAGACTCTAATATACAAGCAAAATAAGATATTCTCTTAAAGTTCAGCGAGAGCATGAATGGTTCTGAGTGTGAAAGGTGGTGTTCCAGGATCCTTGCTGAGATCACAGTAAATCAGTGTTGGGGGTATTTGGTTTTTTCCTTTTGAATATGAGGGTTTTCTCTGAAAAGTGACTGTGTAACAAGGCATTATAGGAGTCTATGTTTGTATGATTTCATCTCAAAGTTGCTCAGTTTACAAGATTATTTTCTGTCAGCCCTGTAAACTCAACCTGGGATCTGAGTGAGGCTCTAGGATCATTCCATCTCATCACAAGTAATAAAGGTTCTGAGAGTCAAATTAAGCCCTCAGTGAAACCTGTGAAATCCCATTGCTTTTGGATGATGCCTTTGGTTACATATGTGCAATCCATTAACCTATGGTTGGGTTTGAACAGATGCATGCAGAACCTTTATTACTGATGTTGATGCATGAAAAGGGAAACATCTCAGCTTGGCTCTTGGAGCTCAGTTTGAGTAATGGAGCTAGAAGTTAGAAAAGCATTGGCTAAAGTGAGAAAATTTTATACAAAACCAATGAGACACAATAAAATACAACCTCATAATGCCACTTTCACAGTGTTACTTTACAGAAGAGAACCACACTTCACAGTCATTTGTTTGTAATTACCCACATCTTAAAGCTGATGGGAAGCAAAATTGACCTGGCCTGGTAGATCCTTTACTAGAAAGTTGTCGGCTAATAGCTGTTTTGTCTGTCACTAGCAATTTGAAAATGTATGTAAAAACCCACAGTGGGTTTCACTTTTTTTCCATGATTGACCAAAGTAATAGATGTATCTGTGAAAAGAGTTCCACAGAAGGAAGAGAGCTCTCTGATGGGGAGTTCTATAGAAACAGGTAAACAGTTAAACAGCATGAGGTCCCTATGTCCTTCAGATACAGAGGATGTTCAGTAGACCATGGAGAATAGAGTACAAAAAGCTTTAACAGTGAGCAGGATAGTAGTTTTCTCCAACAGTATTTGAAGTCTGTTCAACAGCTAAAAGATGCTGATAAGTCAAGTTGCAATATTTAAATGTTTGCTCTGTAGTATCTTTCAAGAATAGCTTCATATAAAATTGTGCTTTTATACAAATGTACTGGTATTGTCAACCAAAAAAACCACGGCTTTATTTCAATATTTAAAACGAAGTATCTTGGGTTTGTGTGTAGATTAAAAAAAGAAAGAGAAGAAGAGAGGATTCAAAAACTTGTACAAGAGGAGGCTGTCAGATACCTTTGGAACCAGGTAAGCTTCTTTCTTTCTCTCTCTCTCATTTTCCTCTTTACAGATTAACTAAAAAGCATGCTTCTAAATACATATTCTTTTTAAGTATGCAAAGTGTAGCTCATTCTTGCAAAACTGACCTTGCACACTAGATGCATTAGTAGAAGGTTATCTGCTAATTGGCTATAATGCCTGCCATTATCACTCTAGAAAAAGTACGCAGAGCTGTCTGCAAAATTAGAAACTTAAATATGTTTTAATAACTAAAAATAAAATCAGTTTGGAATAAAAGTAAGGAGAAAATACAGGAGAAGGTAAATGAGTCAATGGGAAGCAAAACTGACTTGGCATGGTGGATGACTTACTAGAAAGTTCTGTTAATGGCTATATTGTCTGCCACTAGCAGTTTGAAAATGTATGTAGAAACCCACAGTGAGTTTAGTGAAAGAATAACTGGCTATTGCCACAGTATTCTCTGAATGACTTGAGAAGATTATGAAACCATACTAGTTCTGAAGGCTACACGTTGTTCTTTAACTAAATTCTAAAGCTAAAAGGTTGATGCTACATCTTATAGGTGGACCTCTTTCAAAGAGTTGAGTACTTCTGTAGTTGTAGTACCAAGACAGTGAAGCCTTTATATTCTTTTAAACATGTGTTGTCCCTTCTTAAAATTTTCCTCAATGGTTTGGTTTCGTTTCTTTTTTCTTTTCCCGTTCCCTTTTCTCGCCTCCCCTTCTCTCCCCTCCTCTATTTAACAGTGGGAAATGAATCTTTCCCTTCTTTGAGACAAAGTGCACTTACTTTTTATTTAGTCCTTGTATCTTACATTGAATATTAGATTGACTGGCCAATTTACAAAACATTCCTAAGAAACAACGTGCCTTTATTTCCCTTATTTAATCATGATTTTTTTTCCCTATGGTTTACAGGTTAGATCCCTTCAGCAGTGGCAACTTTCAGTGAACCAAAACCTTAGCACTTGGCAGCATGGTGTTTCTGCATCAAGTACTTTGTGTCCATCCAAACTATCTGTCCAGTCATCCGGGCTCAATCAAGAAACCTCTCCTGTTGGTAGTTCTACCTGGTTGGTTTCAGCTACTGAAGCTCTTCATGAGAAAACTTTACCTGAGTTCCCAGACTCTGGCTTTCACTCCTCCATAACTGACCACACTCATGTTAATGACTCTCATGGCTCTGAAAAGAGTTCCACAGAAGGAAGTGAAAGCTCTCTGATTGGGAATTCTATAGAAACAGTCAAACAGTGTGGCGATCCTGTCTCAGAATGTATTTCAGATACAGAGGATGTCCAGGCAGACCATGAGGAATGGAGTAAAGAGAGCTCAAATAGTGAGCAGGACAGTAGTCTTCTCCAACAATACTTGATGTCAGTTCAGCAGCTAGAAGAGGCTGATGACCGGACAAGTTGCAGTGATGGGACAGAAAGGAGTAGGCCACAGACAGCTGCATCAGCAGAAAAACCGTATTCTTTGTCTGATGCTGTTTCTATAAATGTCTCTCAAGACGTACCTTCACCTGCACAAAATGAAATTAATCAGACACCAGAAAGTTGCAAATTGAATTCAGGAGTAGTGGAAGGGAAGCAAACAGAATGTGATGCTTCATTTCAGGTGCTGCCTGTTGGCATAGCTGTGTAGTAGGCTTAGCTCCATGGAAAATTAGGGAATACAGTCATAATTTTTTTTTTGCCATTTATACAGAATTTGTATTCTTTTCATATATTCTATTCTGGATTCCTAGACCCAAGTTACCAGAAAGGCTTAACTTTTAATAGCATCTTCCTAAATCTTCTAATTGAATGTTGATGCTAACTATGCTAAATTGAAATGAGTAAAGTTCTCTGGTGGACATTACGCACTTTATTTCTTAATGACTCTTATATCTTAATAACTGTTTTTCATAAAATATAATTCAAAGGATTATGATCTTTTCCTATTGGCTCAATTCAGCTAAAGTAGATAAGTTTTAGTAAGTTTTTATTTTTCCTAAAAGTCAGAGCTTGAGTTTATGTTCTGTAAAAATAAGGAAACAGCATGGGGAAAGATAGAAATAGAGGAAGAGTGAAGACTATCTGTGCATGTATCGGTATAAACTGACAGGAAAAAGGACAACAGAATCCCTTAATAGAGTTTCTGTGGACCTGAACTTAGGTATCTGTCAAGATTTTCAAAAGTAAGTGCTCTAAAACTAGAATCCCAAGTTACCGACAGGACAAGTTGCAAGTGATGGGGCAGTAGGCCAGAGACAGCTGCATCAGCAGAAAAACAAGATTCTTTTACGTTTTCTTTTTTAAAGACAATTGAAACTCCTGAGTGCTCTGCACCTTTGAAAATAGGCCATTTATTTAGAAGCTTAAGTATGGACTTAGGAGAGTCAAATTTTAGGGATGCATTTTTAAAACAAGTCTTGACCCTTGTCTCCCATACGGCCCAATCGTACTGTCCTTTCTCAGGTAAGACTCATGCTAGAGTCAATGGCAGTATTTCGTGACTAAGGGCTCCAAAAGGACCTAGTGACATAAGCATATACAGTGTCCCTCTCTGCCAAGTGAACTGCAGCAATGTGTGTAGGAACAAGATGAAAACATAGTTCTGGAGGGAGCCATACTGGTGTGGTTAAAGTGGGAGGCTTGATGACCTGATTAGAAGTATTGAACCTCCACAAGGATGGCCCTGTTATCTGCTGGTATCTTAGGTGTAAATATTAGGAGGAAATTCCATGAGTTGAAACTGCTTTCTGCCCCTTTGTTGTTTTTTTCCCCATGTAAAGGAGCATTAAACATTTGACACTAATTGGTTTTAAATATTAATTGTAAACCTGTGTGTGTCTGAATGTGCTGATTTAGTTTTGCTACACCTTCCTTTTAAACTCCAGGGAAGCAGTGACAGCAGATAAATTATAAATGGCAGTTAGGCATAATACAGACCCCACTTTAGCCTGTTATACCTTGTTCAGGGAAATAAAATAATCTTCAGTATGGCACAAAAGTAGCAATAGAAAATTATTGTGCCATGTAATCGGGAAAGGTCATCAGTAAAATAAAAAAAAAAATCAGCAAACGCACTGTAAGGCTGAACCTCCAGATCACTAGTATTGCATTTTGCAGCATGAGAGATCGATGCTTTTTGAATTATTTGTGTGAATTTCTCTGAGGTCAAGGCAACTAATCACATGAACAAAGATAGTTTTCACAAGGTCAGTTATTGCTTTTTTAAATGTAAAGTGATTTTTCCAAACATGTCACCCTGTTAAATTCTGGAGATTATTATTTTTAAAGGCCTTCATTCCCGGTCCCTATTAGGTCCTGAGGATGGAATTTACCCCTGTGCAGACAGCTAGCGGAAGGCCAGTGAACCACTTGAGTCCCCAAAATAGAGCTGAAGTGGAACTCAAGTAGTGTATGGGCCTTTTACCAGCCCTGTGCACAGGTGTGAAGTTCACCTTGAAAGAATAAAGCTTATCTTTATATATAGTACAACCTTCTTTTTTTTTCCAAAAGTCATGGGGGATGTTATATAAGTACTGGGTAATCTGGGAATTCTTGTTGTAATTAAGAAGCTAGGGCACTTGACTCTATTTTGAATGAGAACATTTAGATAATTGAGGTTGAAGTATATTAAATATACATCTTGCCTCCTCATGCTAGTTAAAATATATCTGTAGTGTAATTGGGTTGGCATTTAGTTGATCTAAGGAGATGTGAGATCTTTACTTCCATTGAAATCAACGGCAGTTGGAGATCTCTGCCTCTTTCAGGATCGGGCCCTTGGGGGGGTTGTTTTTGTATCAATCTGGTGTGGAACTCTCATGTCTCTCTTTAAAGGGACTTGGAGTGTACCATTAAGTGTGAGAAGATTTCTCTCCTGTACACGAAACAGTTGCCAAATCTTGAAAGAAATCACTAAGTGGTGACTGGGTGGAAGTGTCAAGTTCTCTCTCTAGTGACAGAATGTCAGTGTAATAGATCATATATTGAAAAATAGTTAGAGCTCTCTTAATTTCTTTGGATAAGAACAGTATCAATTACTGAAGACTTCAATTTTGCTATTTTATATAAAAGTGCCTCATTTGCTGCCAGGAACTAAGCTGAGAAGAGTCAACATATGTTGTGTAAGTGCCAAAAGGTAATACCTTCATACAACTAATTTTCCATGGAAGCCATAGAAGTTCATAGTATTCCCTGTAGTAGTGGGACTTGCAAACACAAATGCATGAAGACTTTTATTTTACCCAATATCTGTATCAACTTTTACTTGTAACCTGTACATCCAACTCTCTATATAACATCCAAAAATCTTTCATTTCTGAAGTTATAGCAAAATATATACCAACGTATAATATTCAGCTGTATCTTGTTACTTTTTCAAAAGCTTTGAAGCACAAAATATCTCTTCTGTTATTGTGCGGTATATCTTGCATGTGTAGAAAATAAATTGCCTAAATTTAGCATATATAAACATTAGAGAGAGAGAGAGATTTGGATTAATAGCTTTTGCAGGATTAAAAGTAATTAGTTGTACATAAGCAAAAATGTATTGTGTTGAGGAGCAGCATGAAATAAAAGGCTAAATAATACCATAAATATGGAAAGGAAAAGTGATAACGAAAGATAAAGCAGAAAAATAGCAAATAAAAACATGATGTATGCTAAAATAGGCTTAGCTGAGCTCACGTATTCTCAATAAGCGATTTTTGTAGTTGTGTCATACTTTAATTTATGGCTCAATAATGACTTTTTCTTAGAGGGAATAAAATTTTAAAGAGTAATTCGGTCAATTCTGGGATATGTGTACACAAGTCCTAGTTGTGGTCTGTGTTGTTTTGGTTTCCTTACACTATTTCTACATTTTTATGATCGAAGAAGACAGTTTATTTTAATTTCCTCTTCATGTAATAAGTGATAGACTGTGAATGTTCACAGGGAGACCATTTCAAAATCTATTTAGAGAACAATGGATTTATATATTGTATTAAGTACTCTCTTTCCTTCCTTAGAAAGAAAAGTGGGGAAATTCCCCATTGGAGAAGACAGATAGATCACCATTTCTCTTTTCTTGTATGAAACTTATGTAATGATTACTATAGTGCATTCCTCAGGTATCTAGAATTGTCATTGAAGTCAATGGGAGTTGTGAGTATATAAGGAGTTTAGAATCTGTTGCTCTAGATACTTGGGTGCTGACTCATCTGTCCTCTACACCCTCCCTCCCCCTTTATTCTGTTTGGTAAACAAAATGAATGAGTGCTCTAAGGCCTTGGCTACACTGGTGCTGTACAGCGCTGCAACTTGCTGCGCTCAAGGGTGTGAAAACGCCCTCCCCCAAGCGCAGCGCTGTAAAGCGCCAGTGTAATCAGCGCCTGCAGTGCTGCACGCTCGCTTGCAGCCCTGCAAGCTATTCCCCTCGGAGCGGTGGAGTACTTGCAGCGCTGCGAGAGAGCTCTCACAGCGCTGGCGGCGCGACTACACTCATGCTTCACAGCACTGCCACGGCAGCGCTGTGAATTCTCAAGTGTAGCCAAGGCCTAAGAGGGAGAGCTTTTCAAAAGCATGAAGCAGTGGTCTAATACTGCTCCCATTCACTTCAAAGGAAGCAGAGTTAGGCTTACACTGAGTGCTCTAGCAAATCCCATCTTTACAGAAATGCTTTTCCCACCGTGCAGGGAAAACATTAAAATTACAAGTTTGGTTTGATCATTCTAAAACACAAATATCACTGAACAAATGGCTGTGGAAGCCTTTGATAGGTTAATTGGTGCAAGTGTAACAACTTTTATAGATTTATTTCTAGGAGACCCCTAACATGCATGCTACACCTAATAAGAAAGTGTACTTATCAGCCAATCTGTGTGTGTGTGTGTGTAAATAAGCTCGTTTTTCGGAATAATGTAGAATGCCATTGAGTTTGTTCATGATTATATTATTTTAAAAGTATATTGACATTTTTATGACCTTTTTGTACATAATATCTATAGAACTCCAAGACTTATTTCCACTTGTGGCAGATTGTTTGGAGAACTGGCCAAACTCAAGAAATGGAAGATGTATTCCTCTGAGTCTACTTCGGTTCATTTTATTTGAGTTGAATGTATAATATGTCTAATTTGAAATGGGGATGCCTTGAATGAAAATGCAGTATAAAGCTGATCAGTTCCTCTGCTTTTAACTAGTGGAAAGGAGACTTTTTGAAAGACTTCACTATACTTTAAGTTTACTTAATTGAGTGGCACAAATCTCAAGAAAAAATAAATAAATAGAAAAAAAGTCTCCTTTTAATAATAGACCATTTTCCTACTGTAACTTTCTAGGAAGTATTTCACACAACATATTCTTTCTGGTCCCATGGTTTGTCTTTGTGGCCACGACTTGTGCTATCTTAAATGTTGATGTCACTTCAGCAAAAAGTAAAACCCAAGACATTTAACTCTTATAAACTATTTAATAGTATTTACAATGTTAGGTGCTTTAACTGTGAATAAGTGCCATACCAAATCTTAACTTACAGCACTAATAGGTGTAAATAATTATATAGGAGACCACTTTATGGCTTCATTACATTATAAATATAGTGGGCTAAATTCACCCTTAGTGTAACTCCACTGAAGTCAATTTTGTTAAGTTTGAATCTTTCACAGTAGTATTCTACCTCTAAACTAGAGTCTTAAAAAACAACAATTAGGCCTTGATTTGTCTTTATACTTCTCACTATTTTCTGTGAAGAATGTTGAGTGGTTAAACTGGTACAATTCGTATATTTTCTATGATTGTTTATACTTACGAATTTATTGGTTCTGATATTTAGTTTGTATCTCTGAGTTTTGATTTTTAAATAAATTATTTGTACACTTATTGGATATGCTTGAGCTTGGTGCTAAGTTTATAGAAATATGTCTGACAGTCACTTTCTTTCAGTTAAGTTTTCTGTAGTGCCTTTAATCTGAAGCTCTCCAAGTGATTTACAAATATGAAAATCAGTAAGTCATAATAGTCAGTAAGGTAAGTATTGGATTTTATGCTCGGATGCAGCGAGATAAAGAGGTTAAGGGCCAACCTTACCACTGATGAAAACTGGAGCAGGACTGGGTCTTAAGTGACTTGCCTATAGTTATGAATCAAGTTGTTGAGAGTCATGATTTTTGAGGTCCTGACTCCCAGTCCCCTGTTTCAAACTCTTTTTGTTTTTCAGGTTGTCTTATGATCAGATTAAGAGGGCTTGGAGGTGTTCTGCACAAAACCGTGATTTTGGGGCAGACGATACAACAAATTTGCTCCTCCATTTTTAGATCTTCTTTTGCCTCACATATTGCTTGATGCCCCTGCACAGTCTTCTTTCCTCCCAAAGGACTAAGGCAATGGATGACATCCTGAGGGAAAAAAAGAACAGAGAGCTTAACGCAAGTAGCTGCTGAGCTGAATTAATTTAGAAGTGCAGAGAGCCAAAGAGTTGAAGCAACATGAGGCTTTGAAAAAAACAAAGTGAATATAAGGTGTGAAACGGCCATTGCACAGGGCAAAGGGCACTGGGGTGGTTAGTGCCCAACCAAAGTCCTGGGGTACACAGCCAAGATTTCTTTGAAGTCCATCCTTCCACCATTCTAGAAATAAATTTAATGAAAAGGAGCAAGATCAACTCTGACTAGGTTGACGAGCAAGACTGGCAGTTGAAAAATTAGAATTCCCATGTGGAGTTTTCACTTAGTGCAGTTAAGGAACCATTTCTAAGCTCTAAGAGTGCTGTACTCTGGGTGGCACAGGAGCATTAGCAGAGAAGTGTCTCTTGATTCACTACTGCAGCCTTTAGTGACGAAGAACCTTCAGAGTTGGGGATTTCAGTCCTCCTTGAGCTAGGAAGCACAAGATCCAGGAATGAAAATGTTATGCTCATACAAAGCACACGGGATCTTTATAGAGGAAGGTAAATACACACAGCGTTTATTGAGAATACCACAGTAGCATATGCTTTTTATATATATAAACGCGCACGCACACGCATGCGCACACACACGCACACGCGCACACACACACACGCGTGCACACACACACGCGCACACACACACACACCTGCAGTCTAAGCCAATTTACATTGAGACCCAGGCCTTCAATGTTCCTCTAAGCTACTTAACATAGACACAATAGAGAATCCTGTCTCTTACTTCCTAATTTGTAATACATATAGGAAACCATAGTAGCTTTATAACTTATTCTAAAACAAAAGGATAACCATCATTAGTCATAAGGATTGTTCTGGTCTGTCATTTCTTTCTGCTATTCAAAAAGGGTGGCTGACAGGATGAAATCAAATCATACATTAATTCTCATAGTACATTATAAAATCCATCTCCTACATATCCCCCTTTTGACACTAAGATTATTAATCGCCACTTCTTATTTAGTCCACGTAATAGAAAATACTGGGAGGTGATTTGAGCCTGTGGCTCTAGCTTTGGATACATTTGTTTTATCCAACAGCACATCCCAAACATTTCAATTAAACACATACAATTTAAAACCAAAAACAATTAGGGTTAGTAACCTTAGTATTCCAGTAGTTGTGGGAGACCATCCAGAAAATACGTCATGCCAATGGTAAGCTGTTATGTCTTTCTGCAGTGGCAATGCTTAACATGTTTCCATTTCCATGTATAATAATGAATGGTTCAGTTTCCCACATTGCCTTTTTGTCTTTTCTTGGAACTATGTTACCTTTGGGCCCAATCCTGCTTTTTCCAATAAACACTTCCTTTCCATGGGCACAAGCCTTGTTCCACTACTAATTGACCAAGGAGGGTGGGCTTTCTAACTAGCCCCCACCCTTCCTGGTCCCGTTCCTTAAACATTTTCTTCAAAATTGTGAAATTACCACAATATTACTTACAAAAAAGACTACGCTGCCCAAACTCCTATATCCTTCAGAGTTTGGTTTAACAGAACAAGATCTGTATCTTATGTTTGCCCTTGCCAGTGCCGGGCTTACAAATTCCTTTCTTTACCCTGTTGCCCGTGCCAGTGCCGGGACTTATGATTTTAACCCACTCTGGGCCAGAGGGAGAGACGCTAAGCTTCCCTCTGTATTGCTCGGCCTTCTACCACCGAGGGTTCATACACCAAAAATAAAAACCCCTCCCAGGGGCAGGGTGAAAAACCCTAAGTTCTCCCCTTATGCTCAGTCATGCTACGGCCGAGGATGTATACACCTATAGTTATTTTTCTAGTTTTCCCCGACAGACAGGTCGGAGCGAGGACTCTAATCCTGCCCCTATTGCCCGGCACTTCTACGACCGGGGGTATACCCACCTCCAATTATTTCCCCCCAGCAGTCTGGGGTGGAGAGAGGGATGCTAAATCTCTCTCCTGTCTCTCAGCCCTGCTACGACCGAGAGTGTGTATACCTTTTAATTATAACAAATTCTCAATTCATAAAATACCAACAGTGAATACAATATTAACCACACCTGGTTCCCTTTTTACTGCCCGGTATCTCTATGACCGGGAGTGTGCACACCTGAATGATTGATCACTTAGCAGTATTGTCAATAATTGCAGCACATATACTTTTCCCCTTTCGCAATTCTCCACCAAAAATGTTATGCTCATACAAAGCACACGGGATCTTTATAGAGGAAGGAATACACACAGCGTTTATTGAGAATACCACAGTAGCATATGCTTTTTATATATATATATATATATATATATATACACACACACACACACACACACACACACACACACACACAGTCCTGCAGTGATGTTTATAGTTACCAGTCCAGAGTCTGGATCAATCTAATGGCCAGCCAGATTGGTCGCAGAGAGGAGCGGGGTCCTATTGGTCGCGATCCGATGCTCCTGGAGTGTGGCAAGACGAACCCAAAGTTCTATGGCAAAGCACCCTGTTCTTATAGGATTTCTTCTCTGTTGAAGCCTATGGATTCTGCTGTGTCACTTTGTGACCGGTTACTTCTTAATTGGTGTAAACATTCCAATACACCTCCGAGAGGGTCATCCTGTTCTTTGTTCCGATTTAATCAATTGTCTTTAGGGGTGCCAGCCTTTACCTCACAGTCGTCAATCTCCCCTTCCTTATGGATGCGTGTTGATGATTCTTTGATGTCCTTTAAGTTTCTTCACTCCTTCTTCCTTGACTCTGGCTATAACAATGGCCTTCACACCTTATCTTTTTCTAATGCATACATTCCTCATTCACACAAACAGATTGAGAATACAAACAGTAGTATTTTATATTGAGCAAAAGGACATTGCAACTTAAACCTTGCTAAGTTTTACAATCAATAACCAAGCCAATTTACATTGAGACCCAGGCCTTCAATGTTCCTCTAATCTACTTAACATAGACACAATAGAGAATCCTGTCTCTTACTTCCTAATTTGTAATACATATAGGAAACTATAGTAGCTTTATAACTTACTCTAAAACAAAAGGATGACCATAATTAGTCATAAGGATTGTTCTGGTCTGTTATTCCTTTCTGCTATTCAAAAAGGGTGGCTGGCAGGATGAAATAAAATCATACATTAATTCTCATAGTACATTATAAAATCCAGCTCCTTACAAGAATCCTGCCAGGAAATCATCAAGAGGTACAGAATTACAGGGTAAATTAATCCTCCTCTAATTCTGTAGAACTGCCAGGTGGCTGCCATGCAATTAAAAAAAAAAAATTCTAAAGGTCATTTAGATTTTACCAAACCAGCCAACCCACCTCCTTCAAAATATTCTAGCAGCTCAGGATTGTGCAGAGCCATATAGAATTGCAGGTTGTTACAAAACCTCAGTTAAATAAAAAAGTGTAATTAAAAATATTTGTGAAAATGTGAGGTTTTTGTTTTGTTTGCAGACCCTGTAGGAAAAATAATTCAGTCCTGACCTCACAGCCCTTTTCTTAGCGCACAAGAGCCAGAAGGTGAAATGGATTAGAAAGTAAAATTACAGTGGTTGGTTTAATTTCTATTGTCTGTTCTGCCTGAGATTCACAAAATAAAGAGCATTGAGTGGTAAACATTTAGATCTTTAGATTAAAGTGAGAGAATTTTACATTAACATTTGTAAGGAAATTAGTTTTCATTTTTAAAATGAGATTATGTAGAAAGTGTCCTAACCAAGTTATTTTGGGGAATAGGAGGTGTGAAAGTGAAATGAATTATACTAAAGAAATAGAAGGAATTAAAGAATGCTGCATGTACCTTTAAGTAGAAATTAGAAATGCTGCAAGCCAGGTGTGCAGGAAAGCAGACATTAACTGCTTAACTTGCCACTTAAGGGCAATTGGTGAAGCATTAGTCTTAGATCGATAAGAGTTAACAAGGAAGCAGGATATGCATATTGTGCTCCATGCATATTTTACAATTTTGCTCTCTCTGTCCTTTTGTTTAGTTTGCACCCTTTTATCTGTATAAATAAGACTGTTTGAATCTTGCATGGAGGCTCACATTATCTGATTGTATTAGCAGAGCGCTGTACTAATAAACAGAGTGGTCTTGACAAAATTGTGAGTCCTGATTCTAACTTTGACAATTTGGAGGTTCCACCGAGATGGCAACCGTCTTCACTGGGGCTGTGTGATTTCTGACCGTTTTTGTAGGACGACCGTGGTAGCCGGCACCTGGGCATTTGGCCCGAGCGGTCCTCCTCCTGAACGGAAGGGCACACAACCACAGTGAGGTCTACGCCATTGAACCTATTGATTCCCACTCTGTTCTGATAGGGATCCCAGGATCTGGCATCAGGAATCTGGTCAGGTAATTATTTCTGTGTTTTGTCCGGACTGAGGACTGTCCTGTCTCTGTGTCTATCTGTCCTCCTGTGGAGTGTTTGAGTCTGGGTACCATCTCCGTCCGGGGATCGGCCGACCAAGGGGTTCCTGTCCCTGCGGTCTGAGTGAGTGAAATCTGCACAATCGCAGCCGCACCACACCGTGGGTAAAACCCTTGGTGTGAAAGCAAGGGCGATTGAGGCAGTAGCCTGTGGGCTCCTTTTGTGTGTTGCTCTGATGAACCCGAATTTCCTTCTTGTTTGATTGGTGTGTGTGTAAAGTCCTCCTGTATGGGTAACCAGACGTCTAAGTTGGGACAGTTCCCTAAAGGAACGCCGGCTCATTTTATGTATTTTAGGAAGGGTCCGGACTCCTGTAAATTTCTGGAAAAATGGTCTAGGCTAACTCAGGGAGATCCCAAAACTCAGTGGCCACTGTTAGGATCTTGGGACAAGGACCGAGTAGACGTCTTAAAAGACAAACTCGGCCAATCTAAAACTAAATTGGCCAGAGGAGAGGTTGATTGTTTCATGCAGTGGTGGGAAGAGGCAAATCGTAGGTGGACAGAATCGAAACTCGCCTCTCTCAAAGATTCAAATGATAAGTTAAAAGCTTTATTGAAAACCTCCTCTCCCACCACCAGACCGAGCGCTCCCCTTTTCCTCGTTCTCCGAGCAGATCCCCCTTCATACTCCTGTCTCTCTGTGAAAAAAAGATGAAGAAAACTCCTTGTTAGATTGTGGGGATGATGATGAGGAAGACGCATTAATTGGCTTGGCAGCCTTGCGTCGGATCAATAGACCGTCACCAGATTCCCCAGCTCAGGAACAACTGTCACCAGATTCCCCAGCTCAGGAACAATTTCCAGAGATCTCCAGTTCAGACCCATCTGGATCGTCCGATACCACCCAGGCCCATTCCTCTGATCCCGCTCTGCCCCGTAAAAGCTTATGCTTGGGCCTTAAAAATATCCAGGCTCCCCTCCGAATCCTGCATACTGGGGGCCAAGACGGGGGTCCCACTTGGAGCTATAAACCCTGGACTCATACAGAATTCCTTTCAGTTGTAAAAGGCTTTCCAAAGCCCCGGGAAAATCCTACCAAATTCGCAGAGGAATTTTTGTTAGTATGTGACACCTATGAACCCTCTGAGGCAGACCTCCTGCAGCTGTGCAAGCTACTTACCCCTAGTGAGCATGAAAAATGGCTCACAGCAGCAAATTGGCTCGCAGCTGACCGCCACTCTACTTTACCAGACACTGGTCCTAATGCTGAATACCGGAAAAGGTGTAAGGAGCGAGCTAAAAATCTATTTGAAGCCATCCCTCGGGTATGGACTCCTAAAACTAACTGGACGGCCATAAACGGCTGTAAGCAACGACAGGGAGAAAACCCGGGTGACTATCGCTCCCCGTTAACTGACATTTTTCTGCAACATTCTGGTATACAGCAACCGGATAAAAATGGACAGGGCGCCCTGGCTAATGCATTTGTTAATGGCCTCCTACCTGCTGTTGGTAATATGTTAAAACGAATAAGTGTTGGGTGGGAGACCGAAACCATGGACAAATTGCAAACAGTGGCAGAGCACTGCCAACGTACTTTAAAAGGAAAGGAGGAACAATCAGCTCAACAGTTAATGGCCCTGCAAATACAGCATTATTCAGGGCAGGGCAAACAGTACCAGGGACGGGGAAAATACCAGGGACAGGGACGTGGTCGAGGGAGGGGCCGAGGAACTGGATTTTCGGGTTATGGGGATGTTTGTAATTACTGTAAGCAGCCCGGACATTGGAAGAACGAATGTCCAAGCAGGCCTAATAACTCTGTAAATAACCAGCTAGACCCCCTGCCGGCACAGCCAGTCAGTCCCCAGCCTTACTTTGTCCCACAGCAATGATGGGATGCCAGGGAACCTCAGGAAATTTTAGCTCCTTTACTACCTCTCACTCCCACGGGTGAGTGTGTGTTAACTATCAATGATTTGTCTCTCCCTTTCCTTGTTGATACGGGAGCTTCGCTCTCTGCAGTTCGTACTACTGACCTGCCTGCGGTTCCCTGCTCCGGAAAAACTGTGTCTGCTGTGGGCATTTCGGGAATCCCAACCCCTTATCCCCTTTCAAAACCTCTACTGGTCCAGGTTGGTCCCCTATCTGCAGATCATGCCTTCCTTCTCTCTGACTCCACTCCAGTAAACCTTTTGGGTCGGGATCTGTTATGTAAACTTGGCTGCACCATATACTGTTCCCCGGATGGTGTCTATTTGCAAATTCCCCAGTCCTCTCTGAGTGATTCTGTGGCCTCCCTGCTGTCTGAGCCCTCCCTTTCCATCCCAGTCCCTTGTTGCACACTGGTCCCGTCCCTTGAACACCTAATTTCGCAGGTCCCATCCTCTCTGTGGCCAACCCATCCCTCTGAGGTGAGCCACCTAAATACTGACCCCGTCTGCATTACTGTTGACTCCTCCAAACCTCTGCCTCGCCTGTCTCAATACCCTTTAAACCCCGAAGCCGAGGCTGGCATTGCTCCGGTCATGACCGCCCTGCGGGAGCAAGGCATTATTGTTCCCTGCTCCAGTCCCTGTAACACCCCTATCCTCCCAGTTCGAAAAGCTGATGGCAAATCATGGCGATTTGTTCAGGACCTTCGAGCCATTAATCGTATTGTCATACCTGCCTTTCCTGTTGTCCCTAACCCAGCAACGATTCTGGCTTCTATCCCACCAGAGGCAACTCATTTTACTGTTGTTGATTTGTGCTCTGCTTTCTTTTCTGTTCCAGTTCACCCTGACTCCCAGTACCTCTCTGCCTTTTCTTACAAGGGACAGCAATATACATGGACTACGTTTCCCCAGGGGTATACTGAAAGCCCATCTTACTTTTCCCAGGCACTAGCCCGAGACCTAGCTGACCTTGTTTTCCCATCCGGGTCCACTCTAGTCCAATATGTAGATGATCTACTCCTCTGTTTCCCCTCATTATCTGCCTCAAAAACTGATTCTTTAGTGCTCCTTACTGCCCTAGCAAAAAAAGGTCACAAGGCTTCTCGCTCAAAACTACAGCTCTGTCAAGCCTCTGTCACATACCCTGGTTTTCTCCTCTCCCAGGGTTCCCGTACACTTTCTCCTGCCCGCGTCCAGGCTATCCTTAGCTTTCCCCGACCCCGCTCCCCTCGCCAGGTCCGAAAGTTTTTGGGCATGGCTGGATTTTGCAGGCAATGGATTCCCCAGTATGCCTCCCTTGCAAAACCTCTCCAGGAACTCACTCGACTCTCTCTGCCTGACCCCATGCCATGGCCCCCTGAAGCAGACTCTGCCTTTGTTTCCCTCAAACAGGGTTTGGCTTCTGCCCCCGCTTTAGGGCTGCCTGACTACTCTGCCCTTTACCCTTTTCTGCCATGAACAATCTGGGTGTGCACTTGGAGTTCTCACTCAGGTGCACGGAGGCAAGAACCGCCCAGTGGCTTACTTCTCTGCCACTTTGGACCCTGTGGCCCAAGGCTTACCCCCCTGTCTGCGTGCTGTGGCTGCCGCAGCGCGCCTAGTTGAAATGTCCGAATCCCTTGTCCTTCGCTCTCCCCTTACCCTCATGGTCCCTCACTCTGTGGAAACCCTGCTGTTACAACGTAACACAGGCCACCTCTCCTCCGCTCGCCTTACTAGGTATGAACTTTTACTGCTGTCAGCTTCGTATATTACTGTGAAGCGTTGTTCTCAGTTAAACCCTGCCACTCTCCTTCCTTTGTCTGATGACGGTGATCCACACGACTGCCTTGCAACTGTTTCTGCTGTCACCGTCCCGCGCCCTGACCTCTCTGATGCCCCTCTCCCTAACTCTGACCTTGTTTTGTTTACTGATGGTTCCTGTTTTCGAGACAACCAAGGTCGTCTCCTTGCAGGGTACGCTGTAGTGTCACTCACTGAGACCCTAGAAGCTGCGCCTTTACCTTCTGTAACCTCAGCACAAGTTGCCGAATTGGTTGCCCTCACCCGTGCCTGCTTTTTGGCAGAGGGACGCTCCGCCACTATTTACACTGACTCCCGCTATGCTTTTGGGGTTGTATATGACTTTGGCACCCTCTGACAAGCTAGGGGTTTCCTTACTTCTGCCGGTACCCCTATTAAGAATGGCCCCTACATCGCTGCCCTCTTGTATGCAGTTTTACTTCCGTCTGCCCTAGCTATTGTTAAGTGCCCTGGCCACTCGATGGCAGATACTGATGTTGCTAAGGGTAACGCATTTGCTGACACCTCTGCTAAACATGCTGCTGCCATAGAACCTTCCCCAGATGCATTTCTAGGTTCCCTTTCTGTTTCTATACCATCGCCGTCCCTCACTAACCTCACCCTGCTCCAAGACTCTGCCCCAGAAGTCGAAAAAGACTCCTGGATTGCCCAGGGTTGCTCTCTATATCCTGATTCCCTTTGGCGTTCGCCTACTGGTGCCTTTGTGGCCCCCTTTTCACTCTATCCGTCGCTGGCCGACCTGCTACACGGTGTTTCGCATGTCGGAAAGGAGGGGATGGTCTCTGCTGTAACTAAGGCAGGATGGTGGGCCCCGCATTTCAGCTCCTTTGCAGCCCGCCACTGTGCTGCCTGTACCACTTGCCAAAGCCATAATATTGGTAAACCTGTAAAAGTGGCTCAGGGGTTCCGGGGCCTGCCCCAGGCACCATTCTTGCATTGGCAACTTGATTTTGTACAAATGCCTAAGTGTCAACGATATGAATTTATTTTGGTTATGGTATGTTTATTTTCTGGTTGGATTGAAGCCTTTCCTTGTCGCAAGGCTGATTCACTGTCTGTTGCTAAATGTTTGTTAAATCATATTATGCCTGCCAAGGGAATTCCTGCCACTCTGTCCAGTGACTGGGGTACACATTTTACCGGACAAATTGTTCAACACCTGGATCGTATATTACATATCACACACCTGCTGCACTGTCCCTACCATCCACAAAGTGCAGGTGCTGTGGAAAGGCGAAATAGTGTACTTAAGAATAAGCTTGCTAAGATTTGTGACTCCACTGGGTTAAGCTGGCCAGCAGCTTTACCACTAGCCCTTATGGAAATGCGATCCACTCCATCCCAAAGGCATAAATTGAGTCCCTTTGAAATTGTTATGGGACGGCCCATGCGAGCTATGGCTACCATTACTCCAGTCCCAGACTTGAACTTGACTCACAGTACGCTCCTTCAATATTGCAAGGGATTAATGCAAGCTGTAAGTCACTTCCATTCACAGGTTCGAGCCACCTGGCCAACAGAACCCACCTCTGACGCTTGCCACGACCTCGAGCCAGGTGACTGGGTCTACGTACGGCACCATCATCGAAAACACGCCTTGGAACCCCGGTGGAAGGGTCCTCATCAGGTACTGCTTACTACCCAGACAGCTGTTAAACTATCTGGCATTGCAACGTGGATACATGCTTCGCAGTGTAAGAAGACACCCTCCCCGGTGAACCAATCATCACCTCAGAACTGCGCAGAGTCAATTTTGACTCCGGAAGAAGACGTAGAGGAACAGCCTGCAATACCTTACCATCTACGCTCTCGTAAGGGTTGCCAGAAGCAGACGACGACCTAAAGCAAGGCCCGAGAAGGAGCAGTAGTGAGCCTAGCGCCTGCTGCCCGGTGGACGTAAAACCGTAACTACGGTTCCCTCAGTTAAGGTTGTCAGAACCAGAAGGGCCTTGCCTCCAACATGCACCTCTGGTGGCGCCTGTTCCTTGGCAGCTGGTGTCTTAACGTCTGGGGAGCCCACAATGACAATTCTTTTATCCAGCAGCAAGTGTGGATAGCTCAGACTCTTAATATTTCTAATTGCTGGGTCTGCAGCCACATCCCAGCTCACTCTCAAGCTGGTGTTCCTGACCTGGCAATCCCACTCAATTCCCCAGAGCTCACTGGAGGACTTCGTCCGTTTAACAAAATATGGAACAGCAATGACACTTGGGAAGCAGTGGGAATAAATGTATCTAAATGGATAAGTGTGGTGGAGGGAAAAGGTCATTGGTGTTGGGTGTGTAATGGGACAGGGCTGGATCTGGGAAAAAGTCATTGCCTTCAGCATATTGTGGCAAATGGTGTATGGGATTATTCGAACAAAACTAAAGAGTGGCGGGCCGGGTATGGGGATATGAATTTTTTCTCAACCTGGAATCAAACAGAAAAATCAATTTCATGTTCCCCCTACAGTAATCTTAGTGGAAACAATACAATCTTCCAATGCCATGCAAATAACACCACTCCTCGTAAGGAGAATTACCCTGTGCCCTTCGGAGGATATTACTCCTCCTTTGTAGGCACCTATGTGACAAATGGGTGCAACCGACCCTTCCCAGCCTTAATAGGCCATCATTGGGTTTGTGGGACCAAAGCTTATACTGTGTTACCAGCTAACTGGTCAGGTATCTGTTATCCCGCTCGACTCTTCCCACAATTCCGAGTGCTGGGGTCCTTCCCACGAGAACGCCTGCGTAATTTCAGGCGAAGAAGAAGGGACTTATCAAATGCCCAATGGTATGTAAATAACATAAGCCCCTTGACCTGGGAAGAGGCCATTGGCAGTTCCCTTATCCCACTTGGGGGAGTAATACACCATGCAAAAAGGCTCTTAAGGTTACAAGCAGTAGTTGAAATAATGGCAAATGAAACCGGAGAGAGTTTAAAAACCCTGGCCAAAGAAACAGGGGCGATCCGACAGATGGCCCTCCAAAACCGTCAGGCACTGGACATAGTTCTGGCGGCCAAAGGAGGGACCTGTGCTCTCATTGGAAAATAATGTTGTGTGTTCATACCTGACGACACCAATGAGGTAATAGATCGCGCTAGTCACTTAGAACAAATTGCATCTCTTCCCCATGAAGAGCCAAGTTCTTTATGGAAGTGGCTAAGTAACCTATTCAATTTCTCTGGCATAGGAAACTGGTTGTTTCAGGGAGCCCTGACTATCCTGTGTGGAATCCTAATGATTTTTGTATGTTTTCAGTTAATCTCCTGTTGTATCCAGAATTGTGTAAGGTATGCCACCCAGGTGACTACCCCAAAACAGAGTGCTAATATAATGATGTTAAATATCACTGATGAACGAAGAGATAAAGAACTATTAATATGTGGAACCCAGTAATTGTTGGTCTTTGCGTAAGCTTGACCAAAAGGAGGGATTGTGAAAGTGAAATGAATTATACTAAAGAAATAGAAGGAATTAAAGAATGCTGTATGTACCTTTAAGTAGAAATTAGAAATGCTGCAAGCCAGGGGGGCAGGAAAGCAGACATTAACTGCTTAACTTGCCACTTAAGGGCAATTGGTGAAGCATTAGTCTTAGATCGATAAGAGTTAACAAGGAAGCAGGATATGCATATTGTGCTCCATGCATATTTTACAATTTTGCTCTCTCTGTCCTTTTGTTTAGTTTGCACCCTTTTATCTGTACAAATAAGACTGTTTGAATCTTGCATGGGGGCTCACATTATCTGATTGTATTAGCAGAGCGCTGTGCTAATAAACAGAGTGGTCTTGACAAAATTGTGAGTCCTGATTCTAACTTTGACAGAGGGAAGTCAGGGGAATTAGGCCAGATCCTTATCAGGTCTAAATAGGCATAGTTCCATTGGCTGCAAAACTCTTTAAATCATAATGGGCTTCAATGGAGCTTTGCTAATTTACACCAACCAGAGACCTGACCCTTTTGTCAATCCTGATACTGAAAAAATGAGTATTCCTAAAGCCTTTGCTGGGAACCCCTGTTGGGTTCTTACAATGTGTATGGGGTGAGTTTGAATGCCATATTTAATACAAGTAATGTGGCTTTAATACTGCAGCTGCTCAGCTCCACTATCAGCCATGTCCATGTTTTGACTTTCATGTTTATAGAAGTGTGACATTTTAATCTTCAGACACAGCAGGAAAACATAGGTGTGGTTATTTCAGAGGGACAATTCTATGACTAACTGCATGCCGAAAGTAGCTGTTGTAATCGTTGTGGATAGCAATCAACTGTTCAAACTTGCTGAGAGCATATACAAGGGTTAACGGGGCTCGACCCTCTCTGGGGCGGCGGGGAGCCACCGGCTCACTATATACAGTCGTTGTTCAGGGGAATTAGTCTGTCCACAGGGGTCTTCCTCGGCAGCCCTTGCGGTAACTGAACTAAACACCATGAGCCCAGGCCCTGGGTCAGGGCGGACAGCAATGAGTCCACCTGGTCGAGAGGAACCGCATGAGTCCACTTCTGTCCCCATTCCCATTCCAGTCCCTGCCCCGATCCTGCCCATGTCCCCTCTCCTGCCCCAGTCTCAACTCCCGTCTCGGTCCCTATCCTTGATCCTGCCCCCGTCCCCGAAGCATCACCTGTCTCTTTCCCTTCCACCTCCCGTTCTCTTGCCGCCCCCGAGGTTGTCTCAGTCCCACTACCCACGGACAACCCTCAGGGCGGTTTTTGTGTCTCCTCTTCCCACTACTGTAGGGGCTTCACTATTCCCTCCACCGCCCCCTCCTTTGCCGGGGATGGGGACGGGCTGCCCGGTGCAGCGGCGCCGGGGCTTGGCCCCTTGTTTGCCCGTCTCCATGGACCATGAGGATCTCTCAGGGGTCCCACTGGAGGATGGCAGTGGATTGGCTGCTGCGTCCCCCCGTGCTGAGGGATGAGCTGCACCTCTTCCTGACGGACACCCGAGGCTTACAAGCAAGGTGCAGCTCGTCCTCCAGTGCTGGAGGGACTTCCATCGTGTCCTCCGGGCCGTAAAGGCTCTTTTAGGGGAGGGGAGAGGGACTGGGAGGCAGGACATCGCGGCCTACCAGCGGGCCCGCAAATTCTGCAACTCCCTCTTGATCTTTGGGGTCGAGACCGGCCTCTTGCGGGGCCCGCTGGAGGCCGTCGATCCCCTGGCCTTGAGGATCCACCCCAGCCCTCACTATGACAGTTACCATCTTTGCATCGTTAAACACCCGGGGCTGTAGGGTGGGTCTCCGCAGGAGCCAGGTGCTCTCCTTCCTTCGGGAGGGGGGGTACTCTCTGATCTTTCTGTAGGAGACCCACACGGCTCCAGCCGTCAAGACTAGCTGGCGGCTGGAGTGGGGGGCGGGGGCAGGGGCAGTGGTGCGCCTTTCCCTCAGCGCGGCGGTGGTGGGATGTGGGGAAGGTTCGCGCGTGGCTCTTCTGCCGAGACAACACCCGGGGTGCCAGACGGCAGAGGGATGCGCTGATAGGGCAGTTGGAGCAGGAGGTCTTAGAGCTAGAGAGGCCTCCGGCCCCGAGGATCCACCCCTCTGCGCAGCGTACCAGGAGAAGCGGGAGGAGCTCCGGGCCCTGGAAGACCACCAGGCACAGGGTGCGTTCGTTCGATCCTGCATCCATCTCCTTCGGGAGATGGATCGCGGCTCCCGCTTCTTCTACACCCTGGAGAAAAAGAGGGGGGCCAAAAAGCATGTCAGCTGCCTCCTGGCGGAGGATGGCGCCCCCCTCACAGATCCGGAGGAGATGCGTGGAAGGGCCAGGGCCTTCTACGCTGATATTTTCTCCCCAGACTCGACTGAAGCCAAAGCCTGCAGGGTACTCTGGACCGAGCTCCCGACGGTCAGTGCGGGCGACCGAGACCAGCTGGAGCTGCCTCTCTCTCCGGCCGAGTTCTTGGAAGCCCTCCGTCTCATGCCCACCAACAAATCTCCGGGCATGGACGGGCTGACCGTGGAGTTCTACCGCGTGTTCTGGGACATCCTCGGCCCAGACCTCGTCACCGTCTAGGCCGAGTCCTTGCAAAGCAGGGTCCTCTCTCTCTCGTGCAGGCGAGCCGTGCTCATCCTGCTGCGGAAGAAGGGGGACCTTGGCGACTTATGGAACTGGCATCCCGTCTTGCTCCTCAGCACGGACTATAAGATCGTAGCGAAGGCCATCTCACTGCGGCTGGGGTCCGTGCTGGCGGATGTGGTCCATCCCGACCAGACCTACACCATCCCGGGCTGGACCATCTTTAATAATCTGTACTTGGTCCGGGATCTATTAGTGCTCAGGCGTAGGGATGGTCTGTCGTTCGCCCTCCTGTCCCTGGACCAGGAGAAGGCGTTCGGCAAGATGGACCATGGGTATCTCCTGGGCACTCTGGGGGCATTCGGCTTTGGGCCCCAGTTTGTGGGTTTTCTCCAGGTGCTGTACTCTGAGGTGGAGTGTCTGGTCAGGCTCAACTGGACCCTGACCGAGCTGGTCAGCTTTGGGCGGGGAGTACGGCAGGGGTGCCCCCTCTCAGGCCAGCTGTACGCTCCTGCAATCGAGCCCTTCCTCTGCCTCCTCCGTCAGAGGATGGCAGAGTTGGCGCTTCAGGAGCCGGAGCTGCAGCTGGTCCTGTCAGTGTATGCTGACGATGTGCTCCTCGTGGTCCAGGACCCGGGCGACCTGGTGCGGGTGGAGGCCTGCCAGGCCGTTTACTCAGCGGCCCCCTCTGCCCAGGTCAACTTGGTCAAGAGCTTTGGCCTGGTGGTCGGGGACGGGTGGCAGGCGAGCTCCCTCCCACCTGCACTCCAAGCCATTTGGTGGAGCGTGGGTCCGCTGCTCTATCTCGGGGTTTACCTTTCCGCCATGCATCCTTCTCCGCCGGAGAACTGGCAGGATTTAGAGGTCAGGGTGGGTGAGCGGCTGCAGAGATGGACAGGACTGCTCTGGTGTCTCTCCCTGTGAGGGAGGGCACTGGTGCTGAACCAGCTCGTCCTGTCCATGCTCTGGCACTGGCTCAACACCCTGAGCCTGGCCCCGGGGATCCTGGCCAGGCTCCGGAGAATAGCCCTGGAGTTTTTCTGGCCAGGACTGCACTGGGTCTCTGCAGGGGTTCTGAGTCTTCCCCTGGAGGAGGGAGGATAGGGCCTGGTCTGCCTTCGTAGCCAGGTCCATGTCTTCCGCCTCCAGGCCCTGCAGAGACTCCTTTATGGTGCAGGTAGTCCGGCGTGGCGCACGTTAGCACACGCCTTCCTTCGCCGCCTCCGAGGACTCTGATACGACCGGCAGCTCCTTTTTCTTCACCCGAGAGGTCTTCCTCGAGACCTCCTCCGGACCTGGAAGCTTTTTTCAGGGACCACGTCCATTGTGGCCACCAAGGGCGCAGACCTCCTTGCGGAGCCCCTGCTACACAACCCCGATCTCAGTGTGCAGGTGGCGGAGTCTCCCTCGGTGTGCCAGAGGTTGGTCCTGGCAGAAACCACCAGGGTTGGCGACCTCCTGGACTACGACGGGAGAACTGGGTGGATCCCCGTGCGCTCTGCCGGCGCATGGGGCTCTCCACCCTTCCGACCCCCCCTGTGTGTACTCCAGGAGATGGGCGCTGCTCCCCGCCCACCCCTCACCCCAGGCCCTCCGGACCTTTTTATTGGGCCCCTGTTCCGCGAGCCCACCTGGCTTCCCCGTTCCCGTACTCCGAACCGGCTGCACACCCTGCAGCCGGTCCGGTTCCGAACTGCGCACAGAGACCACCTGTACATGCTCGTGCTCCACACACTGCATCTCCTCACCCTCGCGTCCCGTCCCAATACCAAGTGGCGGGACTACTTACTGCCTGTGGAGGGTGAGGAGCCCTGGTGGGCCAGCCTTTATTCTACCTTAGTCCCACGGCCTGCCGGGGACATCGGTTGGTGGCTCCTTCACGGAGCAGTGAGCACGGGCATGTACCTGGCACGCTTCACCCTATTCCCAAGGCCTGCCCCCTCTGCGGCGTGAGGGAGACCCTGGCGCACACCTACCTCGAGTGCGCCAGGTTGCAGCCCCTGTTCCGGCTCCTCCAGAACCTATTGTTGAGGTTCTGGCTGCACTTTTCCCCACACCTGTTCATTTATGCACACCCTATCCATGGCCCCACGAAGTCGCGAGACCTCCTCGTCAACCTCCTCCTGCCCTTAGTCAGTCACCATCTACAATACCAGGAGGAGGATGTTGGACGAGGGGGTGCTCTGCGACTGCGGGGCCTATTTCCGTACCTCCCTGGT
The DNA here is from genome assembly GCF_013100865.1 of Trachemys scripta elegans. Lineage (NCBI taxonomy): Eukaryota > Metazoa > Chordata > Testudines > Emydidae > Trachemys > Trachemys scripta. Next base: position 153,380,889 of record NC_048298.1, read on the forward strand.
CTCACGTCTCCGGGCAGAGTTCCACTGGGCAGCGTCCGCTGGCTCCCTTGACACCTTTGAGGAGCAGTGGGCGCTGTCCGGGGTTCTCTGCTCGGTGTCCCCGTCCGGCACCCTTATTTTGAACCTTTGACCTTCACTCCACTCCCTGTTTTTTTCATTAGTTGTCCCAAGAGATTAGTTGGTTCCTGGGTCCAGTGGTCCCTCATGCTAGGCTGGGGGAGGGGCCTTTAGAAGTGGGCGGGCTTGCGCCCGCCCCCCCCCCCGTTCTACCAAGAAAAAACTACTACAGAGCAGTAGTTTTTTCTTTTTCAAAGTCTCACTTTTCTGCTTTCTATATATTTGGTAAATCAACAGAAACCAGAGCTAGGTTGCAAATTTCCTTCTCATAGGCCTTCCTCTCTAGCAGTGGTTCCCAAACTTTAACAACCCGCAAAGCCCTTTCACTAAAATATTCCATGAATTTTCTCCCTTACCTCAGCATAAATTATAAAAGCAGTGATCTTGGCAATATAAAATTTTGTTTTTATGACATGCTTATTACACACTATTAATTATTATTTATCATTACAGTATTTTTATTATATTATGAAAACACCAACCCTCTTCCAATATCTCACTTTTGTAGCTTGTATCACTTTTTATTATGCCTGTTATAAGACAAGGCTCCTATCAGAGGTGCCAGTAGAAAAAAGGGTAGCAGGGGCAAAAGCCCTGAAGCCTGGGGGGGCACTGCCAGAAAAGTGGGGGGGCCCACGGAAAAACGGGAAGGGACCTGGGCAGGGGTGCGCCGCCAGCACATGACCCTCATTCCTCCCCTCCCCCCCCCCGTATACTGGCACCTCTGGCTCCTATGTTTCATCAAGGAATATCAGATGTGAAACAGCATGAGGGTATTTAAGAAGCCAACTTAGAGTTCCTCCTACCGGAGCCAGCTTCAGGCACCAGCCCACCAGGCTTGTGCTTGGGGCGGCACCTGGAGGGGGGCGGCGCGGTACTCCGGCCCCCGGGGAGAGCGGGGCCACGGCTGGGCTCGCCGCCCTCCCCCCGGCGCTCTGGCAGCCCTCCCGCCCGGCACCCTCCCCCCGGCCACCGCGGGCGGCAAAAAAGCCAGAGCCGGCCCTGCCTCCTACACAAGCATTCAGGTCTTGAGCAGTCCAGGCAAACAATGCATGTTACAACAAAGCTTAAACTTGTTCTTCATAATAATTTAAAAACAACAGTAGCAGCCTATTTCATTTTAAAAACAGCAAAAAATATCTGCCTCCCTTTCTATTTCGTAAAAGGAGGCTTGAAGTTTAAATCTCTTCAGTGTGATAGATATGCTTGCTTTGATCTGCTTATCTCTTGGAAGTCCCCAAGGCTGTGGGATGCTGGTCCCATGCTGCCTGCGGTCCCTATGGACAGCTCTGTCCGCCATTAGGGAATTTTTTCTTGAGAACCCCCTGTAACATTTTGTGAATCGTCAGGGCAGAGGTGGCCAACCTGAGCCTGAGAAGGCACCAGAATTTACCAATGTACATTGCCAAAGAGCCACAGTAATATGTCAGCAACCCGCCATCAGCTCCCCCCTATCGGCATCCCCGCCGATCTGTGCCTCTCCCTCCCGCCCTGCACCTCCTGATCAGCTGTTTCGTGGCATGCAGGAAGCTCTGGGGGAGAGGGGGGGAGGAGTGAGGACACAGCAGGCTCAGGGGAGTGGGTGGGAAGGGGGTTGAGTGGGGGCAGGGCCTGTGGCAGAGTCAGAAGTTGGGCAGTGAGCACCCCCTGGCACATTGGAAAGCTGGCACCTGTAGCTCCAGCCCCGGAGTTGGTGCCTATATAAGGAGCTGCATATTAACTTCTGAAGAGCGTGTGGCTCTTCTCCCCCCCCCCCCCGAGTGTGCTCCAGGTGGAGGCAGGATAGGAGGATAGACATCTCCTAAGAGCTCCTGAACAATGGCCCTCTTTTCCACCCTTCCTCTGAGGAATGAGGAAAGGATAGAGACACCAAGAGCCCCAGCCTGACGGTGAGCCACCCATCAGGGTCCAGAGGTGGGCTGCAGACCCTTCCTCTTGTGAGGATGTGGGATTCTTCCTATCACTTTGGACTTTGTTATCCTGGAAGGAGGTGAACCAAATTGGTGATCTGGCCTGAGGGCTGATTCATCATCCACCCAAAGGCTGGCTGTCACATTATCAGAGAAGTTGCTGAAGAGAGGCACCTGGTGAAGTGGGGTCTGAATGTGGTGGACTGCCATTTCAGCACTTATATAGAAACAACATGGCTTCCTTCACATGGCATTACCTCACAAGTAAGGTGTGTGTCAGGTCATGCTGCATGAAGGATAACACTTTGTAGAGAAAAATGGCAAAGCAGGACTCTGTGTGCCCCATACTTGCACGGTCATGCCAGCAGGTGTGGGGGCAAGCTGTCAGGGGCAGGAAAACCTGTACTTAAAAAAAATCAGAACTGCACCCTGGAATGGACACCAGCGGTAAGCCAAGCCTGCTATCATATGCTCCCTTTACATGGATCAGCCTCTGTTCATGAAATAGCGTGCAGGGAAAGGGAGTCAGTACTTCCATTGGTACCCTGCACAAAGCCAGGATCTGTGCAAGGAAAGATAGGAGAGTGTGTACATGTGTGTGAGGTGGGGAGGTTAACATGCATCCTTACATACATGAGTTGTCCCAATTACTTATTTATTTGTAATGAGGTAGCATCAAAAAGCCCTAATTATGATCAAGGCTCTGTTGAGCATATCTGTACAAATACATAAAATACAGGCCTTGTCCTAACATGTTCACAATCTAGTGACTAGTTGCATGAATAATAGTTACAGGTTTGTGCTCTCTAACCTTACGTCCTCACTAGGCATCAAGACAGACTCTTTATATGTACATTTTTTGGGGAAAAACATATAAAAATACATTCCTATAAATCCAATATTGTAGACAGTTTAGAATAAATTGATAAATGCTACAGGAATGATATTTGGGTAGTAAGATGTAATAGTGATAGCAAGCATTGTGCTTTAGTGTTATAATAGACTTTAATAAGTCATAAGAACATAAGAATGGCCATACTGGGTCAAACAAGAGGTCCATCTAGCTCAGTATCCAGTCTTCTGACAGTGGCAGTCTAGTATCCAAAGGCTGAATGGGTAAAACAACTTACAAAAGCTGCCACAGCTTGAAAGATGCTTAATATTGATCCTTCGTGTCTCTCCATGTTGAATCGTCGATGACTTATCACATTAGCCCCATCCCTGATTTATCCTTCCTCACCTCATCTGCTGTGAAATCCATGTCAAATCTTCCCCTAAACTCTCTTAGCTAAATATCTAACACCAAACCTAAAGAGAATCTAACAAGATTTAAACATAACAATAAGGATCTTTAATTTTGTGTAAAGTTCTATGTACAACTCCATTGCTATATAATAATAATTAGATTTTAAAATAGAGAACAAAAATAAACCTCTTTTCAGATTAAATCAACATGTATATCCTGTTCTATGCCCCATTCCACATTTCCTCATTGTTGGTGTGAGAGCTTTCTTTTCTGCATCAGCTTCCTGGTATTGCTACATCTTGCCAACTCTTCTTTTCAAAATGTGATCTCTATTCTCTATTGTCTCTCTCTTTTTTTTTTTTTTGGTTTAACTTTATTAAGGGCGTTGCAGTTCAGTCAGAGTGTGTTCCAAAGTTGTGCTGCACTGTCAACAAAACAAATGTTAATGCTTCCCTCAGTTTATTCTGGTGTGGTTTCATACTGTAAGCTGAATATGCTTATTACAGGGGAAAAAACTGGATGTGTGGAAATTAATAATAAAAATGCTTTTGGGGGGGGAGAAAGAAGTGCTTGTTTACAATGTCACTTCAACAAGAAATGGATGGTGAGGACGACACAATAGGATGGTGGCTCTTAAATGTTCTCACACTGTGGTTCTCTTTTATAATTCTCTCACAAGGCGAAATTTTCAAAAAGTGTTCAGTGTCAGTTGCAGTCAGAGTTTCAGATGAGTTTAGCTCCCATTTAGGCACCTAAATAAATGACTGTTTGTAAAATAATTCCTCACATTGATTCTTATGGCCAAGTTTTGAAGTGTCAGAATGCCAGCTACTGAGTGCTGAACAGTTTTGGAGAAACTGGCCTGAATTGTGAATGCTGAGAACCTGAAACTGTGGCTTTGAGCTCTTTTGAAAATCTGACCCTGAGACTTCAGCTCCTGCTTGGTTATTAAATGAAAAAAACAATTGAATGAGTCTAGTAGGGAGATAGAAAAGTTAAAATCAACTTGCCTTAAGAGGTCAAGTATCAGGGGGTAGCCATGTTAGTCTGTATCCACAAAAACAAGGAGTCCAGTGGCACCTTAAAGACTAATAGATTTATTTGGGCATAAGCTTTCGTGGGTAAAAAACCTCATGAAAGCTTTCTGCCCAAATAAATCTGTTAGTCTTTAAGGTGCCACTGGACTCCTTGTTGTTTCTGCCTTAAGAGGGTCGTTTTAGCTGTTTACTTACATTCCTCTCCTGTTAGGTATCTGTGTTCTTCATTTTCTATTCTAGCATGTAGGAATTCCCATTTTCCAAACCTCCCTGCCTTAGTTACAGCTCCCCCCCCCCCCCCCCCCCCCCAGGTCACTTTGCAAATTTGGAACTACAAGTGTGGATGTATGTTAGCTAAACGTCATAGGAATATCGAGTTTCTGTTGCATCTGCGTATTTCATTGTAGTTGAATTCGCAGCACAGAAACATATGGGAAAGAAATACATGAAGCAGCCCTGCAGGGTTCAGAAATGGGCTTGTTTTTATTCCTGGTTGAGATTTAAAGAAATCCTAAAGGGCTGCACGTAGCTGCAGATGACAGTGATCTCTGGTCCAGCCTACGCTCTTGTGACAGAAACAGCTTTCCAGGGCCCCTGAAAAACGCATTTCGTTGGCTGTTGGAGCTACTTTCTGTAGCGGAAAGAGGATGCCCGGTGCAGAACGCAGGCGGATGGGGACAGATGCACGACGCGGCGAGGAGAAGATGCAGCGGCGGCGCGCGGATGCAAGTGGAAAACAACTCTAGGCAGGCCGGCCCGTGCAACGCGCAGGAGCTGTCGGCGCGGGGGGCGGAGGCGGAGCGATGCGCGAGGGAGCGCGCTACGGTGGGCCCGGGGGCTGCACAGGGTGCAGGGGGGCTGTGTGGCGCAGGGGGGAGGGGGAGAGGTGGGTTCAGGGGATGCTGACGCGCTTTCCGCAACTGCCTCCTTCCCTGGGTCAATCCCGCCCACTTCCCTCCTCCGGCCGCCCCCAAGCAATGGTTTTTCCGCCGCCCAAGGGCCGGGCACGGGCAGTGGAGCGCGGGGGTGCGGGCAGCGGAAGGCGCTGGCTGGGACCCCGGGACTTGGGGCCGGTGAGTGAGCGGGGCAGGGGTCCAGCGCAGCCTCCCTTTGCGGCGGAGACTCTAGGAAGGGCCCCCTGTTACCACGCTGCGTGCTGGGAGCGGGGATGTAGAGGTCTTGGGGGGAGGCTGTTGGGTGGCTTCGGGGCTTCGGGGGACTGGGCTAGGGTTCGGGGGGCCTGGTGTTGGGATTAGCTGGGGAGACTAGAGCTGTGCTGGGAGTGCAGGATAGGAGAGGTGTGTGGGGGTGACAGTGGGGGTGCTGGTAGGGTGCATGATGAGGTCCCAGGAGAGTAGCAGCGTGCTGGAGTGAGTGGGGTTGGAGGTTGTGTGTTTAGGGTCCTTCTGGGTCTGTACCACTTCTGGAGCTCAGCTCTTGCTCAGCTCAGACTTGCCATTCATAAGCCTATGCGTTTTAGCAGGTGCACTTGAGTGCCTGTCAGTTTCATCCCAGTTTCCCTTGCAAGGTGCTTGCAGCCACTGCAGATGTTGAGTTTTACTTGCAGCGTCTTGCAGGGTTTTATTCTGTGTGCAAATGAGGAAACCTGCCAGCACACAAGATGTATGCAAATTTGTTTGTGTATCCTTATAGCAACGAATGTATATGCTTGCTCCGGGAATGATGAGTGGGATAGAACAGAAGATAAATCTTGAAGCCCTAATTAAATGGGTAGCAGCAGTGGCGTCTTCTTCCAATTCACACCCACTGCACATATGGACCTTGTCCTTATAAAATGGGATTAGACACTAGCTGAGTCATATTTGTGAAAGCTGTCATGCTTCCCTGAATAAAAGCTCAATGCAAGAGGCTGCAACCAAAACTTGGTCCCTTCAACGACTGGAAGTGGGTACTTTTTCATCCATCAGAATGTTGGAAATATCCTCTTTTCCGTGGTATAATAATGCATTTGTTTCTATCCCTCCGATGGCGAAAGGTATGGGACCTTATACATGTGTTTATGTATAGAAAAGCCATCATTGGCCCAGGGTTGAACATTAACTGTATTGGGCCTCAAACGGTGACAACTTTGAGGGGGACATTTCTCTCTTTTTTTTTTTTAAAGCAGTCCTTTGAAGTTTCTCAGGTGGTTGGGATGGAAGAATACACTCAAAGGTGCATGATAAATATGTAGAATCATAAATCTCTTATCAATTTATTGTATGACTATCATTTGTGTGTGCCTGCTATATATACCATTTCAATTATACATGTATGTGTATTATACCTTTGTATTTTTAAAAAAGATTTCAGGATCAAAGCAATCAAGTGTCTCTTTGTTTTGTTTAGAAAATATATAAAAAGCATCCTTCAGGAATGTTGCACAGTATTTACTTTTAAGCAAACTGTGGGATGTAGCTTGGAGCCTTATTTGCTCATGTCCATTTAAATTGCTTTCTGCTACTGCACTGAAAGCATGTCAGAGTACAGAGAGCAGGTGATGTAATTTGACTTAAAGTTACAGGCAAGAGATCATGCAATTCTCTTCCCTGGGTAATGCTATTAAGAATAGGTGGCCAAATTTGATTTTATGGCAAGGTGGTGAGTCTAAACACTGAAGGGAGTAATGTAGTGACATAACTGTGAGTACTGTCTAGGTAAAATAATAGTGCCATAAAAAGTATATTATCTAGTCTATTTTTCCCTTTCTCCTTGGCTCAACGTTTAGGCATTCCTAATTCAATGTTAAACCCAACTCTCTCGAATACATCTAGGGACTTATTAAAATCCTTGTAAATGCATTCACAGGAAGAGACTAATGAAGCAGAAGTCAACTGAATCTCTTGTATAATACTGAAACACGATGACATTGGTGCCTGTGGGATATGGAAATCATGACAGTATCTAACATGATTGAGAAAGACATGAGTGGACAATGTGGCCCAGTTTCTGTAGACTACAGGTTTTCTGCATGATCCTGGCAGTGTTGGCTATTCTGGTGTTGGTCTACAACTTCCGTCAGTTAGAGGTGAGTCAAGCAGTTTTCTTTAACAGTGGAAGAGGTTGAGTAACAGTCTTCATGTTTAGCTTATGCTACTCATGGGAATTCTGCAGGAAAACGCCCCTTCTCCTGCTTCCTGTGCTTCCCTGCAGAAAACAGCAGGGAAGCAAAGGGAAACTGTGTGGGGGATGGGACACGACCATATGTGCAGTTTTTTTGGGGGGATTGCCCCCCTGAAATAGAGGCGAGCCACATCTCTGCTCTACTGGCTTTGCAGCTGAACGCCGCCTCCTGGGTCCTAGTGCCAGTCATGATGCCCTTTTGTGTGCTGGGAGCCTTCCTGTTTTCTGTGCAACAGTGACTGCTGGCTGTGGGGCTGGGTAAGGGGTTGGGGAGAATGAAGGAAGAGGCAGTGGGGAAGGTAGGGGGAGGAGAATGGGGGAAGAGAATGTGGAAGTGAAGGGAGGGGCATGGGGAAGTGGGGGAGGGGGATGAAATGGGGAAGAAAAGGGGATAGGGGAATCGTGGGGGGAAGCAGGAGCCTGGCATGTGGTGTCCCCTCGGCAGCAGCTGCGGTTTCCCCATTAAGCAGGCCCATCAAACCCTCATCCTGACAAGCCCTATCCTCCTACATCTGGACCCACCTGATCAGTCTCCTCACACCCAGACCCCCACCCCACTAAGCCCCAACCAGCTGCACCTGGACCCCCACCCCATCAAGCCCACTCACCCAGCACCCAGACCTCCCCCATTGAGTCCCCAGCACCCCCCCCCCGCTGAACCCCATCTCTGCACACCCAGACACCCCACCTCAGCTGAACCCCAGCCACCTTCACCTGGATCCCCCACAGAGTCCCATTGCCCCGGCACCCAAAACCCCCCCAACGAGGCCCTGTACATCCAGATCTCCCACTGAGTCGCCCGCACCCAGATTGTCCCACACAGAAACCTCTCCCCCCACATTAAGCCTCTTTTTTTGTGTGTGACTGATGTCCAAAAAGGTCCTTGTGTAGCTCATACTAAAATCATATTACAAGTGAAAGTTTGTGTTTTGCGTTGTTCTTGTTTAAGGTGTAGCTCTTAGAGGTCAATGGAAAGACCAATGGGACAGTGGTTACCATGTAAACAGAAGAGTAGACCAATCTCCTTTTCATCCAGAATTGCTTCATAGTAATGTTTATCAGTTATCTCCAGCAAGTTCAGTCCATCTCATCACCTCTTTCTCCCATCCTCCATTGTTCCATACACAGCTATCCAGATACATTAATTTCACTGAGTAGAACTTCTACAACAAAGGGGTTTGTGTGTGTGTGTGTGTGTGTGTGTGTGTGCGCGCGTTAGGGATAGAAAGTATTAATCATCCAGCAAATTGAAATTTAGGCTTCTGGCGCTGAAGAAAAATGAAATTTTTATATTAAATAACTGTTAGTCGGGTATAATTGGAAATGCTAATTCAACTTTTATTCATATCTGCTGAATATGTAGTACTCTTCTAAGGAAACATAAACTGAACAGTGTCTTGCAATAAATGTTTGCTATATTTCTGAAGTTATATGTTCATTTTGTTTTACATTAGAATTTTTGTGTTGCAAACATTTTGTTGCTTGCCGCTTGGTGGATGCTTTTGAGCATCAAATATTGGGAGACATTTTGTTACATATGGGGAATAAAAACAGCATCATAAAAAGTTTTTGAAGTATTCCAGCTTTGAAAGTCAGCACATATTAGAGCTCTCTTTGAGTAGACATGTTTAAAGTTTCTGGCTAGGGAGGCTGCACTGCCTTTTGTAATTAGATACGGTGCAGCCTAATCTTGACTCTGAACAAGGCAGATGTCTTCCTGTTTTCATAGATATTTCGATGATTGCATTTGGCAACTTCCCCCCAAATGGCTGCAAAAATAAAAAACGAGCCTTTCAGCTTGCATTCTGTGGATTCTGTAATGCTCTACTAAGCACTGCATATAGTGGGCAGTGACACACCTTTAAGAAGGGCTCTTAGAAATTAACACTGTTTCAGTTGATTGTGCTAAAGTCAAATCTTGTTGGAGAGAGATAAACATTTTATTAAGATGATGTTAAAAAACTAGTGAACAGAGTTTGAGCATAGAAGTTTCTAGTTATCAGGGAATAACATACAGATTATAGAGGGTGCAAAGTTTGGTTTAAGATAAGGTGGCATGAGGAATACATAATCTGCAATATCCCTGATTGGGGGTAAAAGGTTGATTGGTCAAAATACAGACATTGAGATATGAGGATATGAAGTTCATAAAGTGGCTATGTTCGGGTGTGGATTATGATGGGTGGATATGATGATGAGGATGGGTTGGCCCTCATTTGGTGAGATTTAATGTTTAGGGAGTTTATGGTTCCAGCTGTTTCTAAATGCTGAATACATCTGTGACGGGTTGGATCCCAGAAACCCCCTTGGGAACTGCCAACTGATGTGCCAAGACTACTTCTGCCCAGTGGTGAACTGGAGCCAGTTCCCACCGGTTTGCGGGAACCTGTTGTTAAATTTAGAAGCCCTTTTAGAACGGGTTGTCCCGGTTCTAAAAGGGCTTTTACATTTAACAAAATCTCTGGCAGCTCCCTGCCCTGCCCCCGGCCCCAGCTCACCTAGCTCCGCCTCCTCCCCTGACGCTTCCCCCGGCTTCTCCTCCCCCTCCCCTGCTTCGCTGGGGTGGGAGGCAGGGTGCGAGGAGGGCTCCAGGTCCGGCGCTGCCCTGCCCCGACTCCGGCTGTGTGGCGCTGCCCGGCTCCGGCCCGATCCCAGGCCCTGGCCCCGACTCCAGCCGCGCGGCCTGGGCCCCTGCCCGGACTCCGGCCGAGCGGCGCTGCCCAACCCCAGGCTCCGGCCGCGCAGCACCGGGCCAGGCCCCGACCCCGGGCCCCAGCCACGTGGCGCAGCTCCGGGCCGGGGCCCGGGCCCGGGCCGCGCGGCCGGAGTCGGGGCCAGGGCCTGGGGTCAGGCCGGAGCCGGGCAGTGCTGCACAGCTGGAGTCGGGGTTGGGGCGGTTTCTGAGGGGAGGCAGTCGGGGGCAGGACATGGGTGGGGGGTCCTAAGATTTTTGGCAGCTCATCACTGCTTCTGCCTCTGCTTTCCCTGCCAGCTTGGGACTCCAGCACCCAGTCTTGTTGAACCAGACATGCCAGTCTACTCCAACACAGACCCAGGGTCTGTACCATGTGCCCCAAAGCTGCAGACTTAACTGAAAGGCACGTAAGTCGTGTTCCTGTCTTTAACACTCAGATGCCCAACTCCCAAGGGGGTCCAAACCCCAACAAATCTATTTTACCCTGTATAAAGCTTATACAGGGTAAACTCATAAATTCTTTGCCCTCTATAGCACTGATAGAGAGAGATGCACAGCTGTTTGCTCCCCCCAGGTATTAATACATACTCTGGGTAAATTAATAAGTAAAAAGTGATTTTATTAAATACAGGAAGTAGGATTTAAGAGGTTCCAAGTAGTAACAGACAGAACAAAGTGAATTACCAAGTAAAATCAAATTAAACATGCAAATCTAAGCCTAATACAGTAATAAAACTGAATTACAGATAAAATCTCACTCCCAGAGATGCTTTCACAGACTGAACGCCTTCCTAGTCTGGGCACAGTCCTTTCCCCTGGTACAGCCCTTGTTCCAGCTCAGGTGGTAGCTAGGGGATTTCTCATGATGTCTGTCCCTTTGTTCTGTTCCACACACTTGTATATTTTTTGCATAATGCGGGAATCCTTTGTCCCTCTGGGTTCCCATCCCTCCTTCTCAATGGAAAAGCACCAGGTTAAAGATGGATTCCAGGTCAGGTGACACACACATATACAGGAAGACTTACAAGTAAAACAGAGCCATTTACAGTCAATTGTCCTGGTTGATGGGAGCCATCAAGATTCCAAACCACCATTAATGGTCCACACCTTGCATAATTACAATAGGCCCTCAAAGTTATATTTCATATTTCTAGTTTCAGATACAAGAGTGATACATTTATAGAAATAGGATGACCACACTCAGTAGATTATAAACTTTGTAATGATACAAGAGATCTTTTTTCATTAAGCATGTTTTAGTTACATTATGTTCACACTCATCAGCATACTTTCATAAAATCATATAGAGTGCAACGTCACAACATCTAATTCAAGTATTATCTTTAACTGGACACTTAGTACTCAATGTCAGATTGAGTAGGACACCATAGATTTCCTTTGTTGTTCTTCACAACTAGTTCTGTTACCTACCAAATACGAATTTGACATCACCACTGATTTTTACAACATAGTGGGTTAGGCAGACTGTCTTGGGAGCATAAAGTACCTTTCCTATGGCATTTGCTCTTAGTGAAAAGTGGTGATCCTTCTGTGTTTCTTCTTTTTGTTTCCTGTTGCTATCTCTTACCGTTTTTTCATTTACAGTAGGATATTGGGGTGTTCTTGTCTCTGGCAACACATTTAATTTTTCATTACTTGTCCTAGAAATATATGCTCTGACTCTTATTTTAGGGAGTCAAATTCACAAATATATTTTTTGGGGGGAGGTATGTTCTCATATATAAATCACACTGTATAAATCCCACATTCCCCAACCAAGTTATATATTGCTATTAAATTACTGCAATATCACATACATTCAAACGGTTCTGATTCTTTTATTGTCCTTGACTTCTCTAAATGCATGTGCTGCTGCATTGTTTCTTTTTTGGGGGCATAGTTTCCCAGTCAGTTTAGTACAGGTTTATATGTTCTTCAAATAACTAATGCTCTTAGAAATGATCTGGTTTGAGGGATCTTTTTGAGAATCAGATGTAGTTCAAATGCAGTTTATTCTGGAAGTCTCCTTTCCCACTGATTACTGTTTAAAATGTGGATGCAGATGCAAGCCACTTACTGTTTAATAGTCTCGTGCTAAGAAACATCACTTCTCTTTGAACTCTTTCAGGTAGCTTTTTAGCTTCAGTTAAGTCTTCGAGCTGCCCATCAGGTGTTTGACAGACTATTTGTTTCTTAAGGCTGAGCTGCTCTCATATTGAGGTCCATGGTTGAGTGCTGCATTATAGTAACAAAAATCGATGCGGTTCTTGAAGATATAACAGAATAACAGAATATTCTTAACGGTCTTCTGCGGAGCATTAGGCTGTTGCATCAACGAGGTGACTTGTTTATAGCAGGCAAACAAATATTTACATAACAAATTGTACTTGGACCAACAGTGCCACTTCAGGATTGGCTAGGCATGTCCTTGGGATCCACACATAGTGGGGCACCTATCTCCCAATTTCCTGTGTATCTATGAGAACACTTTTTGTAATGTCTTCCTGTTATATATTGCTTTCCTCAATGACCATCTGTGCTTCTCCGTCACTTGATCTGTTGGACCAAGTATTGTATCTGTATGAATTAGATCGTGAAAGTTTTGATGCAGGGATTCTGCAATACGTTCTCTATTAAATCAAGTCCGCCTGGGCACTATATATAAATTAATAACAAACCTTCCTACGCTTGTTGAAAAAGATTTTGTGGAGAATGGAGTGTCGGGGGGGCAGAACTCTTCCGCATGGACAAGAGATAACTGATTCCTTCTGGTAAACCTGATTCATTGGTATGTGGAGTGAGACAGAGCTGAAAACATAAGATAACTACATTAACATTCCTTTTTCATAGCTGGTGCAAATGCCAGGGAAGGATAATGGCTATCCCCACTCAGATAATTGGTGTTTTAGGGACATCTAATGCTGCTACTTTGTGGTGTGGTGAGCAGAGAAAAATATAAGCATTTGAGTCATCACTGTGGTCAGTTCAGGTTACCTGCCTTTGAAGAGCTCTTGCAGCAGGGGAGGAAAATTTTCTCTGGGATACTGATCTACTCTTGAGTCAGACTGGAGTTTCTCTGAAAGAAGTGTCTAACAAACCCGAAGTCTAAAAGTGGTGACTTAAAACCTGTGAGGTAAGGCATCCAGGACACTGCATACTAGAGGCTTATGGTGGTACTTGGTGAACAAGGACAACATGCCTTTCTTCTGTGTGCAGTATTCTCAGCTTTAATGCATAGTGCACTGATTGTTACCACAGGCTGACTAATGCCAGTATGTATCTGCAAAACTTAACAAATACCTTATTTAGTATTGTTGGCATACAGGAGGCTCAATTGGCTGTACAGATGGTGCTTGTGTGCTGCAGCTCTTCTTTGTTACAATAGAAATGCCACCTGAGTAGACACAGACACCTTGACAGGTAAGCAAGAGTGTAGGCACTGATGAAAGCCCCATGTGTAGATCAGGTCACAGTGTTTCTGGTCAGGATTTCTTTCCAGGGATGCTAAAATGACACTGTGCAATGTGGTCATGCCTAAGCTTAAGGAGTTCTGCTGTCATTCCATTGATTCAGAGCTGAAATCCCTTTGAAAAATCCAAAATAGCTTCCTTAGCCCTATAAGTGGAATGTTTAGTGTGGAATCAGGTTTTCTATTTCATGGAGAGAGATATTAAAACAGAATTTCGTCTTGCCCATTTGGAGATAAATGTGTACTGAGCCTAATTACTTCCAGTGATCTGGAGAATCAAAGCCAGAATCTTTACCATACTGTTGGGGCCATTGTACCATTTGGGTTAAATATCGTGCCAAGATATTAATATGATTCTGTCCAAAAGTGTTTTACTTTTCAAGAATAAGTGCATATCTCCTTTGGCATCCGTTTCTTTTGCAGACTTTTTGGTTTTGTTTGTGTGTGGGGAAATAATAATCCAATAGGACTAATGTAGTGAAACAGGTATTTCTTTATATAACATTTAATAATGTGCTAGCTGTTTTAGATATGTGCAAATCCCTGCCCTGGATGTGCAAAGTGAAACTTAAAGCATAATTAAACATAACAATTCTTGAAAGGATGAGAATAAATTACAAAAGTTTCTGTTGTCTGAGTCCATTATATTGCAGTGCAGAGTCTTAAACAGTGCTGCTACTTATTTTCCTGCTCCTCGTTTTTAACATCTATCATAGTTCAGGGCAACTGCACCCATATTCCCCCTTTCTGCTCCAGCAAAGGCACCCACTCCCAGGCTTCCAGCATCCCCAGCCATCACCTCTCTCCCCCTCCTGACCAGGATTTTTCCAGGCTACACTGTTCCCTGCCTACACTGTGAATTCCCCAGCAAGTCAGACTGCCTCAGGAGGCCTGCTTTGCCTTCTTCTCAGAGACAGTAATTGCTCACAGTTATGTTACCACACAGCTCTTTCCAAGCAAGCAAATTTATTCTTAAGGTAAAAGCACTACAGAGAAAACATATTAAAACAATGAAAGAACCTACATTCATGCTAATTAGCTTACCAGAGATCACTCCCAACTTCAACAAGAGTTGTAGCAGGTGATCAGTCCTTCAAACAATGAACTCCTAAGATACTTAAACGTAATTCAGTAAGGTTAGTCCAGGAAGTTGCCTTATCTGTCATCACAAATTAGGCAAGTCTTTATGTGATGTTGTGATGGTCAACAGTATAACTGGGTTAGGAAAAAAATTTGATACGTTCATGGAGGCTAGGTGAAGGACATAAATCCACACCATGTAGAGATGAAGCATAGGAGTTTATTACACACAGCGCTGGCGGAGTGTCACCTTGCTTATTAGGCTCAGAGACACTGTCATCAATTGATTACAATAGAATATATAGATTTTCCATGGGCAGTGGAAAGTGATGGGGTAGGCAGTTCCACACCACGGGATAGGCAGCAAGACAAGATAGCACATTAGCCAATGGTTAACAGGTTACATAATGTCTCCGCCCATGGTCTCAAGTTAGCAAGTTAACATTTAATTAATACTTTGATAAAATAAATATATATGTTGAATTCTGATTTGGGGTCCATAGGAATGGAGCAACTCCTTTGATTGTCCAACAGATACATTCCTAGGAGTTAAAACAAAAAAACACTGAAAGTATATGACAATAAAGATTGTCTTCTGTGTGTCTTAAGGCAAGGCATTGGTCTCTGGGAAGGGGAGGTGGAAGGATGCCATATCTTATACTGACATGTTTTTATAAACTCAAGGTTGGATCTGTGAGAAGAATGTTTCCCTACGGGAGAAACAAACACAATAGGAACAGGGATCCTTTGTTCAATTTGAAACATTGGATGAAACATAATTATTCAGTTATTGCTTCAACATCTGGCATTTCTACTGACCAAGCATATCTTAGCAAAGGCAATGTTATCTTGTTTATTCTGCTTTCTCTTAGCTAATTACTGTTTGCTAGGCCTCTGGTCTCTTGACCATACTCTGGATTTTGGGTCTGGAAAAGAGCTGGCACAATCCATATATCAGGTTGTTATATAAAATGCACATGGATTTTAACCCTTCACTAGGTCTATGATTAGCTGTTAGCTCAGATAGTCAGGGATGCAACCCCCATGCTCCAAGTGTCCCTAAACCTCTGACTTCCAGAAGCTGGGACTGGACAACAGGGGATGGATAACTCAATATTGCTGTGTTCTGAAGCATCTGGCATTGGCCACTGTCAGAAACCAGGATATTGGGCTAAATAGACCATTGGTTTGACCCAGTATGGCAATTATGTTCTTTACATCAAGCCGTCAGTTGCCAAACATCCAAGACAGCCAACCAGCTCTAGAATGTTTGTTTTTTCTATCGGGTGTTAGTTTTTTAGCATTGTCTTCAACACTTAGAAAAACTTATTTACATAGCATCAACCATGTGCTGGATTGTCAGAAATGACCTGTTCCCTGTCTAAGCAAGCAGTGAGTAGGCACAAAGGATATGATACTATAAATATGATACTATAAAAATAAGAAGACTGAGCTATAGGGTGGGATGTTCTTAGTTTCATATAGTGTCATCTATATTTTCATGGGGATAAAATCTCTTGAAGGGAGGAGTAGAGTGTTTACTCTTCTCCACTGTTCTTCAGAATTGGTCTCTTCCATTTGGACCCTTTTTTTTCCCCATTGCAATTTGTTGCTTTTAATGTTATAGTGATGAATGCTGGTTTGCAACAATGAAGCATCCAGATGCAGGGGCTGCAGGTTTGTAGAAATTTTGGTGGTGCCCAGAACCTGCCTCCTCAAACTCCGCCACCCACCTGCCTAAGGCTCTGGGAGAGTTTTTGGGTGGGGGAGGAGGTCTGGGGTTTAGGCTCTGGGATGGAGTTTGGGTGCTGGGTGCAGGCTCTGAGCTGCAGCAGGGGGTGGGGGTTCAGGAAGGGGTGAGTGGTGTAGGCTCTGGGAAGGAGTTTGGGTGTAGGCTCTGGGAGGGAGCCCAGAGGGCTGGGGTGCAGGCTCTGGAAGGGAGTTGGGGCAGGAGAGGGTGTGTGGGAAGGGGGTGGGGGTGCGGGCTCTGGGATGGAGTTTAGGTGCTGGATGCAGGCTCCGGGCTAGGGCAGGGGGTGGGTGTGTAGGAGGGGCTAAGGGGTGCAGGCTCTGGGAGGGAATTCGGGGATTGGAGGGGGTGCGGAGGGAAGGGGTGCAGGCTCTGGAATGGAGTTTGGGTTCTGTCTGTGTGCAGGCTCCAGGCTGGGGCAGGGGCTGGGGGTACAGGAGGGGATGAGGGGTGCAGGCTCTGGGCTGGGGGTGGCGGTGCAGGCTCTGGGAGGGAGTTTGGGGGTGTGGAGGGAGGGGGTGCAGGCTCTGGGAGGGAGTTTGGGTGCCGGAAGGGGGGTATGGGAAAGGTGTGGGGATGCAGGCTGTGGGAGGGAGTTTGGGGAAGGAGGGGGTGCAAAGAGAGGGGGTGCAGGCTCTGGGAGGGGGGCTGGGGGAGTGCGGCACTTACCTGGGGCTCCTAGGCAGGGTGGGTTGGGGGTTTCCATGTGCTGCTACCCCCAGGCACTGCCCCCGCAGCTTCCCACTGTCCACAGGGGCGCTTGGGGTGGGACACAGACCAGGGAGGGGCTGGCAGCCACGTGAAGTGAGCAGTCAGGAAGCTGCTCAGTTCCGCTGTGCTGCCAGTGGTGAGTGTGGGCCCTGGGCGGTTTTAAATGACCCAGGGGATGCGCGGCGGGGAGAGAGGCGCTCGGGGGCGGAAGGCAGGGCCGAGAGAGAGACCTGGCATCAGACAGTGCTGGAGCCGGGCCCATGGTGCCTGGGCACCAGGAATTATAGCTGAATTATAGCTGAAACAGGGTTATGAGCTTTAGAACAGAGCTGAAGTTTCATCTGCTTGGGAGCATACTGAAATTTTAAAGGATCTTTTTCAAACTTTTCTGTTCATCAGCCCTGCATTGGGTGTTTACCTGAGTAGTCAACTACAGATTTTCATTTGTACATGAGGGGATTTCTCCCACACTGTAATTCCTCCCCAACCCTTCCTTAAAGGCTCCACAGAAGGTCAACTAATCTTCCCTTCAAGTGGCGTATGTTTCAGGGCCTTTAGATACAGCTTTGGGACATTTATTCATGGAAACGGCAAAGCAACTCGCTGTCTTCACAGTGCTGTCATTATTGGCCAGTTTTTGGAGAGTTTAGCACCTAAAATTAACCATGAGGGTAATCCAGAAAGTCACTAACTTTTTAAAACTGTCTTCCAGACCACTGATAATAGGACATAGAACATTTCACCAGGGCCAGTTTAACTTTTTGTGGGCTCGGCGCCAAACATATTTGTGGGCTCCCCTGGGGAATAATTGTAAAAGGGGCCGGGGTTAAAAGCACAGTGGGGCAGGAGCTAGGGTTGGTCTCTGGAGCAAGGGAGAGGTCAGGGATAAACTGTAAGCGCAGCAGGGCTGGGGAGGGGGTAAACAGGATCCCCCCCGCCCCTGCCCACACAGAGCAGGTATCTACCTGGTTCTAGCCCATTCTCTTTGTCTCTCTCTGCACTGAGCTGCCCCTCCTCCCACAGCAGCAGGACAGGTTCTCTTTCAGCCCTCTGGGGTCGGTGTTGGGAGTGGGAGGAGCAGAGGCTGATGTGGTTATTGCCAGTGGTAAGCTGGAGCCAGTTCGCACTGGTTCGCAGGAACCGGTTGTTAAATTTAGAAGCCCTTTTAGAACCGGTTGTTCCGGGACAACCGGTTCTAAAAGGGCTTTATTTAACAAAAGCTCCAGCAGCTGTCCACCCCGCCCCAGCTCACTTCCCCCTCCTCCCCTGAATGCTCCGCCCCCCTTTTCCTCCCCCTCCCCTGTTTCCCGCGAATCAGATGTTCGCGGGAAGCCTGAAACAAGCAGCAGGCACACAGGTAAGCTAGAGCGCTGGGGGAGGAGAGGTGCGGCTCCCTCCGGCCCGGCTCCTGGTCTCGGCTGAGCGGCTCCCTCCGGCCTGGAACCCCCGGCCGAGCGCCCCCAGCCCGGTCCCAGCCGAGCGCTCCCGGTTCCGGCCCCGCGGCTCCCTCCGGCCCGGCTCCTGGTCCTGGCCGAGTGCCCCCAGCCCCAGCCCCGGCCGAGCGCCTCCAGCTCCGGCCTGTCCTGGCTCCAGCCGAGCGCCCCCGGCTCAGCCCCACGGCTCCCTCCGGCCCGGCTCCTGGTCCTGGCCGAGCGCTCCTGGCCCCGGCTGAGCATCCCCAGCCCCGGGCCCGGCCCGGCCCCGGCTGAGCGCCCCCAGCCCCGTCCCGTCCCCAGTGACTGTCCAATTTGGCCAATGTACATGCAGAGGGGCATTGCTGGCACATGATAGCATATATAACATTGGTGGACGTGCAGGTGAATGAACCGGTGATGTTGTAGCCTATCTGGTTAGATGCTGTGATGGTGTTGCTGGTGTAGATATGTGGGCAGAGTTGACATCGAGGTTTGTTGCATGGATTGGTTCCTGAGTTAGAGTTGTTATGGTGTGGTGTGCGGTTGCTGGTGAGAATATGCTTAAGGTTGGCGGGTTGTCTGTGGGCACATGCCGTCATGTGCCAGCAATGCCCCTCTGCTATGTACATTGGCCAAATTGGACAGTCACTATGTAAAAGGATAAATGGACACAAGTCAGATACCAGGAATGGCAATATACAAAAGCCTGTAGGAGAACACTCCCTGGCCACACAATAGCAGATGTAAAGGTAGCCATCTTACAGCAAAAAAACTTCTGGACCAGACTCCAAAGAGAAACTGCTGAGCTCCAGTTCATTTGCAAATTTGACACCATCAGATCAGGATTAAACAAAGACTGTGAATGGCTATCCAAATACAGAAGCAGTTTCTCCTCCCTTGGTGTTCACACCTCAACTGCTAGCAGAGCACCTCACCCTCCCTGATTGAACTAACCTCGTTATCTCCATACTGATTCTTGCCTGCATATTTATACCTGCCTCTGAAAATTTCCATTACATGCGTCTGTCGAAGTGGGTATTCACCCATGAAAGCTTATGCTCCAATACTTCTGTTAGTCTTAAAGGTGCCACAGGACTCTCTGTTGCTTATTATATACCTGGGGTTTGGCAAATGCCTGTTAAATGGCTTCATTACCCCTTGAATGGCTCTTTAACAATTTCAGTGTTGTGCTAATATGTCTGGCAGGTTGGAGACTTTTTCACTTTTAACTACTAGATCCCCTCCCGAGGAAGACTCACCAGGCTGCAGCAGCCAGCAGTGGGAGCCTGCAGGAAGGGTCAGAACAGGGATAGGAAAGATGGGAGGGTGAACACTAAGACCCAGTGGTGCCCCAAATGTTCAGGTGCCCTACACAGCTGCCTGTGTTGCCTATGCCTAAGGACAGCCTTGGTTGGGATGCACAGGGGTGCAGGGTGCAGCAGGGAGCTCAGGGCAGGGGGTTAGGGTGCAGGAGGGGTGCGAGGTGCAGGCAGGGGGCTTGGGGCAGGGTGCAGGAGGGGTTCGAGCTCCGGCCTGGCACCACTCTCCTAAAGCAGCTCTGGGGTGGCAGTGGCACGCACCGGGGCCAAGGCAGGCTCCCTGCATGCATGCCCTGGCCCCGGCCCTGCGCCGCTTCAGGAAGTGCGGCCCCTGGGGGAGGGCGGACGGAGGGCTCTGCGTGCGCTGCCCTTGCCACGCCTCCAGTTACCTCCTCCAAAGCTCCCATTGGCCAGGGTTCCCCATTCCTGGCCAATGGGAGCTGCGGGGGGCGGTGCCTGGCGGCAAGGGCAACTCACGTGGAGCCTTCTGCCCGCCCACCCAGGGGCTGCTTCTGAGAGCGGTGCTGGGCCCGCGGCGCCACGGGGGGCAATCCCGCGGGCCGGATTTAAAACCCTAGGGGCCGGATCCAGCCCGCGGGCCATAGTTTGCCCACCCCGACCTACACTATCCAACAACAAAGCACAGTTTTTATGGTTTTATATCTGACAAGACATTGGTCACTTGTAATGTTAATAGTCCATCTTCTTCCTTTGCAGCACTTGGATCACAACACTGTCTCGGCGTTAAATTGGATAAAAGAGACCGGTGACCAACAGTCGTCGTCGCCAACAACTAAAACTACCCAAAAGCACTACTGTGATTATGAACATCAAACTTTGTCCAAAAGAGAACAAGCTGAAGAGGAATCCTTATTTGCTGCTATACAGTGGCCAAATCCCCCTGTAGGCAAAATCCCATTTATAAGAAGCACTGATCCTGCCCACAGCAACTTTGTGATTGTGAATTCCCATGTGCGCTTCAAGGTGGGAGATCAGTTAGAGGTGTCTGTCCACATGAAGGATTTTCAAGGCAAACCAAAACAGTATGGTGGAGACTACATACAGGCGAGAATTCACTCTCCTCTACTGAAAGCTGGAGCAACGGGAAGGGTTGTAGATGATCAGAACGGGTTTTACAAAGTCTTTTTCACTCTACTTTGGCCAGGGGAGGTCAAAGTATCTGTGTCTCTGGTCCACCCTAGTGAAGGGATACAAGTCCTGCAGCGCTTACGGGAAGAAAGGCCAGACAGAGTCTACTTTAAAAGCTTATTCAGGTCTGGTAGTACTTCAGAAACCACTGTTTGCAATGTGTGTTTGCCTGGAGATCTTCCTGTCTGTAACTTTACAGACCTCTACACTGGTGAGCCATGGTTCTGCTACAAGCCGAGAAAACTGTCCTGTGCCAGCAGAATCAACCATGCCAAGGGAGGATATCAAAAGGGCCTTCTGACACCTTCTGAGAGTCTCTTTTTCCAAACGTATGTATGTTCGTAAATATATGCATAAGCGCGCACACTATTTTTTTTAATGGTCCTTACTTAAGTTATATCTGTGTCTTTATGTTGACAAGAGATCAAGCAACAAGTTAGTTGTAATGTTGATGAAAGGTGCTGGATTGACGTTCCTGGAGATCGAAATCTTCTCTTTATTTGCAGAAACACATACCGCTTAAGCAGTAGCAGCAAAAGTTTTCCCCACGCTGCCCAGCCCACATGCTTCAGTCTTAAACTAAAGAAACTAGGAGAGAGGTAGTTGAGTCTCTGTGCCCTGAAATCAGTACTAGGCTTGTCTGCTGACACTGGAGTGTTACTGCCACCTGTGGTGGTGGTTGGTTTTATTTTTTGTGTGTGTGTGTGATTGCGCCATTTATTTCAGTTTGTTCATAACTCTAAATATGCATTTGGTACATACCTTACACAAGAATATTGATGATCAGTGTTATTAGTTTTCATATGATACCTCACAAAGCATATTTTGTACAAAAATTATTACAGTAGAGGGTGACTACAAGGGTGGTTTCAGTCACAGTAATTTTTCCTTAGAAAATCAGCATGTTATTGCTAAATTGATTGCCTGTTGTGCTCTTCACTCCTTCTCAATCACCATGGTCTGAAATGACAGAAAATGGGTGCATGACAGCCTTCAATTATGGATTATTCCTGTAGTAGAACTGGAGGTCACTGTGTAGCATCTATGGCTCTGTCTTCCCAATACAAGAATGTGTGGGTCTCAGCCAGGAAAAGCCCATCATGGCTTAAGGACTCCATGGAATCTATGCGGTAGCTCCCCTAGTGTCTTGTACAGACATCTGATTGCTACAAGTGATGTACCCTGCTGGCTTTGTGCAAGTAAAAATAGGGTTATAAAGTAAAATCTAATATCCTAGGACTACCAAAATGTTAAATCTTTGGCTAAGTGGGATTAAGAGAGTTGTCTCAAGAAGATTAATACTTATTGATTGGAGCGCTAGAAAGTAGAGTGCGCCTTAAAAATAAAAAATGTATCACATATGCAGTGTGTGCACATGAGTTAGGAGAAACTGATGCTAAAAATGAACTTGAAATATCCAGCATTGCTTTATTACATTTATATTTTTCTTATTATTCTTCAAGTGATGTGAATATCAAAGTGCCAATACTTCCCAGTGGCCCCGATTCAGTGACTGTAGAACCCTTAGGATTTACAGGTAAAGTGGTTTTTTGTTTGTTTGTTTGTTTGTTTTTAATATTATTGTTTTGTAAATCATAGTGAAAACAATAGAAAGGGAAACAGGCATGATTAAATAATACTGGAGACTGTTTTCCCAGCTATTTGGCAAAAATATTTTTTTAAATTTATTCATTGAATACAATTAGATGGTAAAGCTCTTTTTTAAAAAACTATTTATTTAGGAAGTATTAACAGGTTTACAAATCCTTGCCATATAAATGTAGAAACTAAACAACCATTACAACAGTGAGCTTTTGTTTAAAGAGGCGTTGTCTAGGAACAGTCATCAGTTGATCGTACACTCTTCTCTCACAAACTGTCTCTTACTAGGGTTTGTTCCTTCTGGGGGAATTCTGCACCACTGTGCATGTGCATATTTAATGTGCCGTGCATATTTTCATTTCCCCCCGCCCCCGAAAATAGTTTCTGCCAGTAAGTTGTTGCCGTTCTGCCTTTTGCCCACCAGAGGGCGCTGTAGTGCTAGAACAGAGCAGCCACTCTCTGGCCAGCTAGGGAAAAGAGAGAGCCTGCAGTGCCTTCTTCACAGCACCTGTTGGGCCAGATCTGGAGATGGGGGATATGGAGACAGACAGCGTGGAGCTGCTGGGGGTCACAGACAGGGGCTCATAAGGTCTAATGGGGGAGGACAGACTGGGGCACCTCCTGTGGGGCTGAAGCCCCAAGACCTCCCTTCCTGCGGGCAGAAGCTCCCCCAAACAGGCTGGTAGGCAGAGAATGGGGAAGTTGGGGGGACGGAGGGCTCTGCGAGCTGCACTATAATTGTAAAAGAGCTGCATGCGGCTCATGAGCCACAGTTTGGCCACCCCTGAAATACGTTCCCTGCACAGCTCCCATTGACTTCAGTTGCAAATACCCAGACCCAGGATCTCAAGCTGGGCACTAGAAAATGAGGAACACACAGTTAGTGACCATCTGTGAAAAATTTGGTTTAGGTGATATGATGAGCATCAAATTGGACCTCTGTGGCAAAGGCAGGGTTAGAAGCCTCCAGGGCATGGATAAAACTGACTCAATCATGAGACCATCCTTCTCTTCCTGCAATTCCTTGCTTCATTCGCTGTGCATCTTCCAACTTCTGCAATGAATGAAGGAAATGTCACGCTGTCTGGAGTGGCTCACGACTGTGAGTGCCAACCTCAGGGCAGACTGTCAAGAGGCAGGGCAAAACCCCCAGTCTGGTTGTATGTTCTATAATTAGATTTTGCCAACCCATTAACAAGTATGAACTCCTAAAGCAGTATAACAGTCTTACCATGGTGTCACAGACAGTCCCCTGGGGCATTCCAGTCTATCTTGGCACCCAGGCAAGCTGGAATTTTGTGATAGATGGTCGCTTACACTAAAAATCAAATCAGTAATCTGATTACTCCTAGTCCCAAAGAACCAGTCGTTTACCCCAGCTCAGCTGTATTTAGATTGCAAACCAAGGACAGCACTTGTAGCCACCCCTGTAATAAACTCACTAAAGGCTTATTAGTAGGGAAAATCATATGAGAGTTATTTACAAGATTCAAGTAGATTAACTCATTTGTCTGTGTGTAAGTTTATCTTAGATTTCAAAAGATAATAGAAACTTCTCTAATAAGTAACTCTGTGTCCTTTTGGGCTAACCCAAGCTAAACAGTTGGGGACTCCTTGCTTATGCTTAGAAATCCTCACCCTCAGAGTTCAAGCAGCATAGGAATAACAATTTCTCCTTAACAGGCATTTTTATTTCCTTCCTCCAGCATTCAAACTGTGATGGGATGTGGGCTTGTGCATGTACCCTCTTCAGGGGTGTGGGGAAGCAATCTACAAAGTCTTTTGTCCACAATGGTTTGTCTGATGTCTGTAGACCATCTTTTGTCAGGGAGAAGATAACATCTCTTGTGGTGAACTAGCATTTCAAACTTGGTAATGCTTCTCCTTGGACTAATTTTCCAATCTAAGGCTATGTCTACACTATGCAGCTTTTAGTGACATGGCTGTGCTGCTACAGCCGTGCCGCTAAAAGGTGCGCAGTATAGCTGCTGTTTGTTGGCAGGAGAGAGCTCTCCTGACAACAAAAAAAATTCCACCCCCAATGAGCAGCAGCAGCTTTGATGGCAGGAGAGCGCTCTTGCTGACAAAGCGCTCTTCACACCAGCGCTGTTTGTGAGTAACACTTTTGTTGTTTGGGGGTGTGTTTAACACCCCGAACAACAAAAGTTTTACCGACGAAGTTCCGGTGTAGACAAGCCTTAGCAAACATTTTGATGGTTATAGAGCCAACATTTAAATGTTACTTTATAAAGTGCAGATATTGCAATTAATTGTAATACATGCAGCATCCTACAAGGATTCCAAGAAGTCTAAACACATTCTTATAACTCTATCTATTTTAATAACACTCACACACAGGTAAGCCAGATTGGTTTCCAGCTATATGTTTGTCAGTATTCAATGAGGCCTAGGGGCCTAGATATGAGCTGGCACCTGGTCTGCCAGCATCATACAGGGATCCTACAGACAACATCTTCATTCACTACACAACCTTTATTCATCTGGAAGTATAGTTCATCTTGTGTGCTGACGGAGGCAGGGGTTCTGTGGAAAGAATACTATGTGATCACGTAATTAAAGACTGCAACGTAATATATACGCACATGAGGGCTGAATTAAGGTTGCCCTTGCAACTTTAATGTTAGTATTTCCTAACTTTTGAGTGCTTGACTTCACAACTTTAATGTTGTTTTAACAGTTTTTATATGTAACTTCCTAGTTTTTTGGAAAAAGCAAACTGAAAAAACAGTACTATCATGTGGCATAATATTGACACCCTCTTGGGTCTTCAGGTTTGGAACCTTATGTCCACTTCACAAGTGACCTCTGCCACTTAAACTAATGGAGTAACTGACAGCAATATTAGGTTGTCATCCTTTATATGGGCCAGCCACAAAGGTGCTTTGGGGCGAAAGGCAATTGGAATGAATTTGTGATCCAATCTGAGACCTCATGTGCCAGGTTGCAGCACCTCTCAAATTTGGTGCGGGTGGGACAGTAATCTGGGCCCCCTCCTTAGCTGTGACCCTGCCAGCCAGTAATGGGGGATGAGAGAGAATTTGCCCAGTGGGTTTCACAGGTGTTTGCTGACAGCGGAGAAATGGTGAGACGGGGAATCTTCTGTTCCATTCCACTCTCGAGGGGAGTGTGCTGTAGTGGGCCCAGACCTTTCTGCCCTTGTTCCCCCCTCCAACCTTGACCCTGTTTGCTCCTGTTCCCTTCAGTCTCTCCTTCCCCATCCCAGCAGCTCCTTGTCCCAGTCTCCCCATCCATTTTGTATTTGAGTTAGGCTGCTTCCTTCTCTGTGCTAACTGGGAGCCAGCAGGGGGACCTCTGAGAACACAGGAGAGACAGGTTCTCTGCCCTCGGTTCTGATGCTTGGTACCACAGCAACACACGACAGCTGGGAGGAGCAATTGCAGCTCCATCCCTGCAGCGCCAGGATGGGGCTTGCTCAGCGAGGAATGGTATCTTGTTTGAAATTGGCAGCTACATTCTCCCAAGTCTCTACTGCACATGTGCAAATTTGAGATTTTTCAAAGGCTTATAACTTGGCCAGTTTTGGCCTGATAATTTTTAATGGCACATCTCTGACAAAGGTAACCCCCCTCATCCAGATTTCAGTTCCTTTCTCTAAAGCATGGAGATTCTAGAGCCTATCAACTAAATGGTTGTAAGATTTTTTTTCTTTTTTTAAACATGGGGGAAACTATGTATTCTTCCCTAATCTTGGTCTCAGAAACAGCTGACCCATTTTTGCTGAAGCATTAAAAAAAAAAAAAAATCCAGCCTCAGGCAGACAGCTTACATGGGACATTTCATCCTGAACCGTTAAAGGATGGCAAAGTTACAAGCAACTTACAATGGGGTCTTATAATGTGAAGTATGCTTAAGTAACCTTAACTGTAGTTGAAGCTGGTAGAGATGCCTATATCTGTCTTTTGTTGCAGAAGGAGGTAAAAAAAAGTGTTAGATTGGGGTGTTTGCTTTGTCATGCTACTTGCATTAGGATAAGTGTTGATGCTTTTGCTCGGTTGGATATACTTCCATGAAAATTACAGAGATTATTTTTGTAATTGTGTATTAATCTGGAATAATTTTCCTCTTCCAGAATCAGCCAATCTGGACAGATCTCAGGGCCCAGCTGTTTTCCCTTTGGGTTACTATTACCAAGACAAGTGGAGGCCAAGAACAAGTTGGATCCGACATTTTAACAAGACAGCTGATATTAGTGAATGCTTACAAGGAAAAGTAGTCCACTTCTTTGGTGATTCTACAATAAGACAGTGGTTTGAATATCTGACCACGTTTGTTCCAGGTAATTTATTTTTTTGCTTTGTGCAGGTTGCTTTCAAAAGGTCTTTACGTCTCTCACTCCATAGTGATTTTATATCCTAATATCAAAATAATGAAAGAAATAAAGAAGGATGGATGGCAAATGGATTTTCAATAAATAGCCATTGACAGGAAGAGTCACCCAAATTCCTTAGTAAAGATTGGAAATATATGGGGCCAAATCCCAGTGAACAAATATATATGCAATACACCCTCAAAACTGGCACCGTGGAGTGTGTTCTGCTTACGTCAATCAAGACCTTTCTATTATTTTGAGATAAGTGAGCATGTTAATATACAACCGCCAGGGGGCATGATGTAGTTTATATAAGACATGTTTCAGAGTAGCAGCCGTGTTAGTCTGTATCCGCAAAAAGAACAGGAGTACTTGTGGCACCTTAGAGACTAACAAATTTATTTGAGTATAAGCTTTTGTGGGCTACAGCCCACTTCATCAGATGCATAGAATGGAACATCTAGTAAGAAATATATATATATGTATACATGGTAGCAATTGCAATGTCCCAGTAATACAGAGATGGGCAAACTACAGCCTGTGGACCAGATCCTGCCTGGTCCCTGAGCTCCTGGCCAGAGAGGCTAGCTCCCGGCTCCTCCCCCGCTGCCTCCCCTCTCCTCCGCAGAGCTACACCCCCCCACGGGCAGCGCTCTGGGCGCGGCAGCCAGACATGTTGCTCTGCATGCTCTGCTCGGCATGGTAAGTGGGCTGGAGCCAGGGGGTTGTATAAGGGGCAGGGGACCCGGGGGGGGGGAGCAGTCAGGGAGCAGGGGGCAGTTGAATGGGGAGGAGGTTCTGGGGCGGGGGGCAGTCAGGGGATGGGGAACGGGGAGGTTGGATAGGCGGAGGGTTCCAGGGGGCCTGTCAGGGGGCGGGGCGGTGGTGTGGATGGGGTTGGGGCAGTCAGGGGAAAGGGTTGGATAGGGGGTGGGGCCCCAGGGGGCAGTTAGGGACAGGGGGTCCCAGGAAGGGGTAGTTAGGAGACAAGGGTTGGATGGGTCGGGGATTCTGAGGGGGGCAGTCAGGGGGTGGGAAGTAGGACGGGGCGGATAGGAGGCGGGGGCCAGGCTGTTTGGGGAGGCACAACCTTCCTTACCCGGCCCTCCATCCAGTTTTGCAACCCCAGTGTGGCCCTCAGGCCAAAAAGTTTGCCCATCCCTGCAGTAATGTAACTTTTTCGATTATTGTTGGTCAGTGTTGGACTCTTTCTTTTTTCATTTCACTCAGAATTTTGACCGTCCTTATTAGATGGCATAATTTAGTAGCCAGTAATTGAATTAACCATCATAACTGCATAAAGGAATCAATTTTATTTAGATAAAGGGTGAAAATCATTTTAATACGGTTGACTTAGCTTCTGAAGTGCTAATTAAATTAAATGGAGGTTAAAAGGTGTCAGAGAAGGCTTTCTGCTGGCACTTTATGCGGTGGGGTATTTATGATGGAAAAAATCTGCTCAGAAAATCCCTTTATTTATAAGGTGGTGGGGGGGAAAGAATTTATCTGAAGTTAATCAAAGATTTTGCTTTTTGCATTTCAGCTTTAGAGAGATGCCAATCTTAGTGGATATATGTTTCAGTGCTCAGGTAGCAAACATTGGAGTTTTTTAACGGCATTTAGTATTCTATTCAAACACTCTTTTCTAGAAGAACTTTCATACTGTCCAAATGATTTATGGATAGTAAAAGATGGCAGGAGAGGAAATCTTTATACTTCTTGTGTTTCAGATCTAGTGGAATTTAACCTTGGAAGTCCTAAAAACGTAGGTCCTTTTATGTCCGTGGACCTGAAGCACAATGTCCTGCTGAAGTTCCGCTGTCATGGGCCACCCATTCGCTTTACCACTGTCTTCAGTAGCGAGCTACGCTACATTGCCAATGAGCTAAATGGCATTGTAGGCGGAAGAAACACTGTGATAGCCATAACCATATGGTCCCACTTCAGCACCTTCCCTGTGGAGGTGTACATCCGAAGACTGAGGAACATTCGCAGGTCCATCGTTCTACTGCTGGATCGCAGCCCCAAAACTCTGGTGGTCATCAGAACAGCCAATGTTCAGGAGCTTGGGCCAGAAGTGAGTCTCTTCAACAGTGACTGGTATTCCTTTCAGCTTGACACAATCATGAGGAAGATGTTCTCAGGAATTGCTGTGTTCTTTGTGGATGCCTGGGAGATGTCTCTGGCCCATTACTTGCCACACAACTTGCATCCACAGGACGTCATTATTAAGAATCAGATAGATGCATTCCTGTCTTTTGTTTGTCCTTTAGAAACTTAGCACAATCAGTGGAGAGGAGCCCCATGACATATATATCGTGTTTTGCTGTAGCATAACCAAATCATTCTCTGTCAGAGCTATAAAATGAAGCTACAGGCAAACTGTATGGTTACTGTTCCCACATGTGATCTCAGTTGCTTGGCCATGGAGACAGATGACTGTGAGTGGCAGTAAATTGGAATGGCCTAATTCTGACCACTTTTATATCTTCCTGTAGGGATGGTTCCTCTTGACCTTGTAATTTGTCTCAGATTACTAGGGTGCTCCTTAAATCAAAACTACAAGACTCACTACAGAAGTACTTAAATAATTAGCTTTATTAATTGTCTGCACTGCATGAATATTCATACAGCACTGATTCAGTTCCCAAAGTCCTTTCTCACCATCCAGAGTACTGTGTGAAACCTGGGAAGGATTGTTTGGGAACAGCCTTTCTTTGGTTGTTCCAAAGTGGTTTTGGGTATCTAGAACAACCAAATATGTTTCATATTGTGCTTCTTTGATTGAAGTAATCTGGGGATACCTTTTCCAAAGTCCTAATCAGGAATCTAAAGGGGATGTCCTAAAGCCACTGGATCAGTCCAGGAAGCACAACCTAAAAAGCTTGCAGAATTATCAGAATATCTATTGGACGTGTCGGCATTGATACAGCATATTAATCAACCATCCACAATGTTTACAGAATGGCTTCTAAATAATACAAATAGCCAGCACCAGTAGTAGGTAGTTTCTTCAGCAGCAGCAGCAACATTGCAATAACTCATTGGAAGTTTGATATTAAAATGTTTGTTTTCCCCTCTTGTCATGTGCTCACTCTGTTTTACTATTTCATAGCTTCTTATGAGACCTGGGTTTCTGTTTATATTAAAGTATATATTTGTTTTGAGGGGGAGGAACACACAGAATTACATGGACTTCACAAACAGATAAGGTGGGGGAGAGAGTCAAATGTTGAGCCTACAATTCTTGACAGTGTCACTATAAATTCTTGCTCTGTCTGATCTTTGTTCTTCCACTTTTATGTTGGGCATTCTTCGCACCATTTTCGTAGCTGTCAAATCTGCCAGCTATATAGGTTACAAAATACCTTCAGTGTTGCCCTGTGTACAGATACTTGGTAAATCCCTCCTGAATTTCTAGTGTTACAGCTGACAATTTATTGCTGAGTGGCACTTTTAGAGAAGGAGTTAATAGATTTGCACATTGTGCTTCCTGTTTTGACCGGACCTGGTTACAGTGTAAGTCCCACTTTGATTTATTGGCTTGATGAAGTTCAAATCCCTGATTAAACACTAGCAATGAGATCTTCAGAACTCTGCTCCCATTGAAACCAATGGAAATTCTACTATTGACTTCAGTGGGAACAGAGCATTGCCATCTTTCTCTTTCTGTAGTCCTTCTCTGCCACAGTCTTGCGCCCCTGTCGCTGTGCATCAGGTGTGAGCAGAATCCTAAATGGCATGTCCCCATCAGTGCATGTGCAACATGTCTGCAATGAGAGCATGCCCTTGAATATACTGGAATAAGTCACACACACAGCTGTGTTCTACTTGCTCCTCATCAAAAACCATAGAAAGGTAGGAGAAGATTCAGCTTTAGAGTTTGAGATGTGAAATTAGGTTGGCACTCATTGGCCTCTAAACCCTATAAATCAGATTAAATTCACCTGGCTGCCAGCATCAGATTTATGGCAGCATGGCGAGGTAGGAAGCTATGCTAGCAGTGCTGTGGGAACCTCTCTGGCAGAGGTTGTGTGTTATCTGTGATCTGTAGGGATTTTGTTGCCTTTTATTTATGGTAGTACAATGTTGTCAAGGCTGAATCCAACTGTCTCTGAGGGTGCCAGTCCTCCTTGAGCCCACCAAAAAGAGTCTCCTTGTATAAGAGGAGTCCTCCTATAACAAATCTGGACCTGTTAGAAGAGCTGAGAGGCGATGGGTCGCTCCATGCCTCCATCCAAGCTCCCTCTCTCATCCGCTTCCCGCCCTGCCTGGAACGGTTCCCTTGATGCTGGAGACATTAGTTCTTCACTGGGTTGTGGACTTGGGCTTGGTCCCACTGGAAACGATGCAGGTGATGGGGTTGTTTCCATTGACTCTGAACCGCTCTCCGCTGGTGCACTAGGTGGTATTTCAGGCTCCGGTTGAGCCTCTTGCCCCGGTTTAGCTGCTGCTGCTGGTGCAGGCTCTGTGGCACCCTTTGATGCTGGCTCCCTTGTCTCTGGTGGGGTTGCAAGCACGGGCTCTGGTCCTGACTGCTTCACCAGTTCCAATCCTTGGGCTGGTTCTGGCTGGGTCCTAGGAATTGGATCTACAACTTCTGCCATAGACTCTGGTTTGGGTTCTGGTTCCATCACCTCCGTCTGGATTCCTGTAGGAGGCTCAGGAATGGAGGTAGGTGTGGAGGCCTGTTTAGCCTGGCTGCGGGTGACCATCCCCACCTTTTTTGTAGCCTCACATGGTTGGCTAAGTCTTCTCCCAGCAGCATGGGAATGGGATAATCGTCATAGACTGCAAAAGTCCATATCCCTGACCAGCCCTTGTACTCGACAGGCAACTTGGCTGTAGGCAAGGTAAGAATTGGCCTTAAAGGGTTGCAGGGCTCTAGGGGCTATTTAAAGGGCCTGGGGTGTCCCTGCTTCTACCGCCCCGGTCCTTTAAATAGCCGCCGGAGCCCTGAGGTAGCAGCGGCGAGGCTCCAGCGGCTATTTAAAGGGCCGGGGCGGTAGAAGCAGTGGGAGCCCCGGACTTTTTAAATAGCCCTGAGAGCCCTGCAGCCCTACCCTGGGAGCCCCAGGCCCTTTAAATTGCCCCATGGGGAAGCTGAGCCACCCCGGTATGGCGCACCGGCTCTTGCCAGTACGCCATACGGGGGCATACCGGCTTACTTTCACCTCTGGGTAAGGGGGTGGGGCTGCAAGCTCCAGCAGCTATGCAGCATCCTTTCACAGCAACATGGTAAGGAGGCCAGCTGGGGCTGGAAGGAGGGGTTGGATAAGGGGCAGGGAGCAGTTGGAGGGGGCGGAGGTTCTGGGGGGGCAGTCAGGGGACGGGGAATGGTGGGGGGGTTGGGTAGGAGTGGGAGTCCCGGGGGGTCTGTCGGGGTGGTGGTGGATGGGGTTGGGGCAGTCAGGGGACAGGAAGTGGGGTGAGCTGGGTAGGGAGTGGGGTCCTGGGGGGCAGTTAGGGTGGGGGGGCCTTGGGAGGGGGTGGTCAGGGGACAAGGAGGGGGGGGTTGATGGGTTGCAGGTTCTGAGGGGGGCAGTCAGGGGCAGGACATGGGTTGGGGTCGGATGGATGGGTGGCTGGGGGGGAGACAGGCATGTGGGGCTTGTACTCACCGTGCGGTTCCCTACCGGATCTTCAGCGGCACTTCGGCGCCGTGCGGTTCCCTACCGGATCTTCAGCGGCACTTCACCTCACTCGCTCTGGGTGATGGACCCGTCACCGAAAACCCGGAGTGAATGAAGACCCCCCCTGCCGCCTAGGACCCGGTAGGGAACCAGTTCTTAGGATTTTGGGAGCTCATCACTGGCTGACCCCGATGGTTGGGTGCTGTCTCAGTTTTCCCCTTCTGGTATCCGCTCCAACTGCTACTAGCTTTTTTCTTCTCCACCACCTCCACCCATTTGGTTCTGATCTCCCCCGCCTCAATTATAGTTTCGGGCTTCCCATCTAGGATGTACTTTTCTATTTCCTCAGGAACACCCTCTAAGAACTGCTCCATTTGTATTAGGAGAGACAGATCTTCCAGAGATTTAACACTTGCTCCTGATATCCAGGCATCCCAATTTTTTACAGTATGGTAGACGTGTTGGGAAAATGCCACGTCTGGTTTCCACCTTAGGACTCTGACCTGCCGATGGGCATGCTTGAGTGTTAGCCCCATTCTAATTCTGGCCTTCTGTTTAGGCATTTCTGCTGCCACCACTGAGTTGTGGCCTCAGCTCCACCATATACTGGTCTGTAGGGGTGTTGTACCCAAGGCAGGCACTTTCAAAATTTTCTAAGAAGGCCTCTGCATCATCACCTACCTTGTATGTGGGGAATTTCTTGGAATGGGGAGCGGTACCTGGAGAAGGACTGTTAGGGTTACCTGGTTGATCCAGCTTAGCCTTTTCCAGCTCTTAAGTGCTTCAGCTCCATTTCCAAGCGCTTCGCTTCTCTCCTCTCCTCTGCTTCTCCTCTCCCCCAAGTGCGTTGCCTCTAGGAAGAAATTCCTTTCTCCCTCAGTTAGAACTTGGCCTGGGTTAATGGCATCCCTCGGTCCTGGCACCGGGATCTCAGTTGGGGGAGGACTGACCCTTCCCTCCTGAGAGGTCCCATTCCCCCATCCCGTCCCTGCATTTCTGTTATGGATCTGGATGTCTGGGCTTGATTTGGGTCTGTCTTCTTGGTGGCATGCCGCTTTGGTAAGACTGGTTTCTCTAGGGTTTCAGTGCCTGATCTCAACCTTATGCACAGGCTGCCCTACTCTAGCTGAACTATTTCATTGCCACGAAGCTAGAAAATAAAAAAAAATAAACTGCTTGTTGGACTCCCTAGCTTTGTAGACTAATCCTTTGGCGTGCCTGTTCCCCCTCAGGCAGCAGAGAAAAAACTCCTTGGCTTTCAGGCAGCCAAAAGGAAAAATGTGTCCTTTTAAAATCCTGAGGTCTGTGCTTCTGGTTCAAAATGATCCCACCGCGCTGTCACCTTGTCAAGGCTGAATTCCCCACTGTCACTTTGAGTGCAGATGGTGCGGGCCCGCAAGGATTCTGAAAATTACTACTTGCCACTCCAGGCTTGTATTAAAGTCCCAAGGTTACAGCTTTTCTCTGACCTTGGCTTGGTAAACGCTGGCACCACCCAAATGCAGAAAAAACCCTTGGACCCAGGAAGGAGCACTTGGAATTCCTCCCTCCTCAAGCCCTTTCACCCTCCTCCCTCCCCTCCCCCCGCTGCTGGAGAAGAGCTGAGAAAGAAAACAGAGGAAATTAGCTGTTGCCACCAGCTAATCAAACAGCATATGCACAAACCTCTTAGGACACCAAAAATCCAATCCTGTTCTTAAAAAAGGTAAATTTTATTAAAAACAAAAAGGAAGAAAATACATCTGGAACTTAGGCTTTTGCTAGATTTTAAAAGAGCAATCCAAAAAATTAAGACCCCAAATAGCTTTCTTGGGGGTTCAGCTTAAAAGTTACAAGCAAACAAAAGCATCTGGGGTTAGCACAGAGGAATCCACAAGCCTTAAAAAATAAACAGAAATAAACCTAATTGCATCTTCCTAAACATTCCTAATTTACTTACATATTTGGGTTGTTAAAAGTAGTTGTAGATATGATCTGATGATTTTCATATCTGGTTCAAACTTTACACCGCATTCCTGCTGCCCCGTCTCTTCAGCCTACAGAGAACAAAAACAGACAAAGGGAACGTTCCCCCCCCCCATTTTAAAAGTTCTAGCCTTCCCATTGGCTCTTTTGGTCAGGTGCCCACTTTCTTTTCTTTACCTGGAGGACTTTTTAACCCTTGGGTAAAGCAAGTAGAGAACAGCTACCAAGAGGGATTTTACAGCTAACTGGCTGGCTGGGTGTCCATCAAAGGGAGCTACCCCCCCGCCCCTTCATTTATCACAAATGTATACACGTGTCAAAGTTAGACTCAGGACTCACTTTGTCAGACCACTCTGTTTTATTAGCACAGCGCTCTGCTAATACATTCAGATAATGTGAGCCCCCATGCAAGATTCAGACTGTCTTATTTATACAGATAAAAGGGTGCGACCTAAACAAAGGGA
Organism: Trachemys scripta elegans; assembly: GCF_013100865.1. Taxonomy (NCBI): domain Eukaryota; kingdom Metazoa; phylum Chordata; order Testudines; family Emydidae; genus Trachemys; species Trachemys scripta. Next base: position 153,415,925 of record NC_048298.1, read on the forward strand.
CAGAGAGAGCAAAATTGTAAAATTTGCCTGGGGCACAATATGCATATCCTGCTTCCTTATTAACTCTTATCGATCTAAGGCTAATGCTTCACCAATCACCCTTAAATGGAGCAATTGATTAACAGTTAATGTCTGCTTTCCTGACACCCGGATTGCAGCATTTCGTATTTCTACTTAAAGGTACATACAGCATTTTTTAATTTATTCTATTTCTTTAATATAATTCATTTCACTTTCACAATCCCTCCTTTTGGTCAAGCTTACGCAAAGACCAACAATTACTGGGTTCCACATATTAATCGTTCTTTATCTCTTCGTTCATCAGTGATATTCAAAATCCTCATATTAGCACTCTGTTTTGGGGCAGTCACCTGGGTGGCATACCTTACACAATTCTGTATACAACAGGAGATTCGCTGAAAACATACAAAAATCATTAGGATTTCAAACAGGATAGTCAGGGCTCCCTGAAACAACCAGTTTCCTATGCCAGAGAAATTGAACAGATTACTTAGCCACTTCCATAAAGAACTCGGCTCTTCATGGGGAAGGTATGTGACTTGTTTTAAGTGGTTAGTGCGATCTATTACCTCATTGGTGTTGTCAGGTATATACACACAATATTTTTTCTTTTCCCAATGAGAGCACAGGTCCCTCCTTTGGCCGCCAGCACTATGTCCAATGCCTGATGGTTTTGGAGGGTCATCTGTCGGATCGCCCCTGTTTCTTTGGCCAGGGCTCTTAAACTTTCTTCAGTTTTATTTGCCATTATTTTAACTACTGCTTGTAACCTTCGGAGCCTTTTTACATGGTGTTGAAAGATCGTATTGTTTTCACTAAGGTTACTGTAGGGGGAACATGAAATTGACTTTTCTGTTTGATCCTCAGGTCAAGAAAAAATTCATATCCCCATATCCAGCCCGCCACTTTTTAGTTTTATTCCAATAATCCCATACACCATTGGTCACAATATGCTGAAGGCAACGGCTTTTTCCCAGATCCAGCCCTGTCCCATTACACACCCAACACCAATGACCTTTTCCCTCCACCACACTTATCCATTTAGATATATTTATTCCCACCGCTTCCCAAGTGTCATTGCTGTTCCATGGTTTGTTAAACGGACGAGGTCCTCCAGTGAGGTCTGGAGAATTGAGTGGGATTGCCAGGACAGGAACACCTGTTTGAGAGTGGACTGGCATGTGGCTGCAGACCCAGCATTTAGAAATATTAAGGGTCTGAACTATCCACACTTGCTGCTGGATAAAAGAATTGTCATCATGGACTCCCCAGACTTTAAGACACCAGCAGCCGAGGAACAGGCGCCCCCAGAGGCACATGTTGGAGGCAAGGCCCTTCTGGTTCTGACAACCTCAACTGAGGGAACTGCAGTCACGGTTCTACGTCCACCAGGCAGCAGGCGCTCGGCTCACTACTGCTTTTTCTTGGGCCTTGCTTTAGGTCGTCGTCTACTTCTGGCAACCCTTATGAGATTGTAAGGTACTGCAGGCTGTTCCTCTACGTCTTCTTCTGGAGTCAAAATTGACTCTGCGTGGTCCTGAGGTGATGATTGGTTTGCCTTCTTACACTGCGAAGCATGTATCCATGCTGCGATGCCAGACAGTTTAACAACTGTCTGGGTAGTAAGCAGTACCTGATGATTCTTTTATGTCCTTTAAGTCTCTTTACTTCTTCTTCCTTGACTCTGGCTATAAAAATGGCCTTCACAGCTTATCTTTTCCTGATGCATACATTCCTTATTCACACAGATTGAGAATACAAACAGTAGTATTTTATATCGAGCAAAAAGGCATTGCAGATTAAACCTTGCTAAGTTTTACAATCAATAACCAAGACAATTTACATTGAGACCCAGGCCTTCAATGTTCCTCTAATCTACTTAACATAGACACAATAGAGAATCCTCTTTCTTACTTACTAAACCTTAAAACAAAGAAATGTATATTTAACTAGAGTGCCTATTTTGTAATACATATAGGAAACCATAGTAGACATTATAACTTATCCTAAAACAAAAGGGTGACCATAATCAGTCATAAGGATTGTTCTGGTCTGTCATTCCTTTCTGCTATTCAAAAAGGGTGGCTGACAGGATGAAATCAAATCATACATTAATTCTCATAGTATATTATAAAATCCATCTCCTACATATCCCCCTTTTGACACTAAGATTATTAATCGCCAGTGTCACTTCTTATTTAGTCCACGTAATAGAAAATACTGGGAGGTGATTTGGGCCTGTGGCTCTAGCTTTGCATACATTTGTCTTATGCAACAGCACTTTCAAACATTACAATTAAACACATACAATTTAAACCCAAAAACAATTAGGGTTAGTAACATTAGTATGCCAGTAGTTGTGGGAGACCATTCAGAAAATATGTTATACCAATGGTAAGCTGTTAAGTCTTTCTGCAGTGGCAATGCTTAACATGTTCCCATTTGCGTGTATAATATGAATGGTTTGGTTTCCCACATTGCCTTTTAACAGATGATTGGTAACTTTCTGCTATTCAATGCCAAGATTGATAGAGAACTCAGCTAAATCAGTGTTTACAGTAAGCTGAGACTTTTTTTTTGTTTCTGTATTAGGTTGTCCTGTAGCTGGTATTAGCTTTTTCTGAAAGACAAAAATAACGTTTTTCTACCCCTTTTGGGGTGGCATTTATTATTGCTTAAATATTCCTTTCTTTTACAAATACCCTTGCTGATTGCAGGCAAAACAAGAGGAATGACCTCCATATTTTCCTGTGTTTTTGTTTTATAGGCAGGCCAGGTTTTAATAGCTTCTATCTTTTAAGGGTTATGGGGAAATTATTTTACTGGTCAGTCATTAAATCCATGAGGTGGTGTACCTCAGTTTTTCCTTTACAGCAGACCAAGTTTACAATGTCTTTCCTGCTGTGTTAAGCTTTAAGTTTGTTCACAGGTAATAGCTGAAAAGCATCATTACCATAAAGGATTTTTCCAAAAATCATACACAGTATACATTGTTACAGGGGTACTTATTAACATTAAATTTATTTTAATTAAAGGTATCTTGTTATACCATGCCTTTTATTTAGACAATTTGTTTGCTGATGAGGTATGTCCTTTATTTGCAGTTTCTTTGTGCTGGCAGTTCTCTCCTTCTTTTACCAGTTAGGTAATTTGCATCAACACAGGCTTGGCTTTTGGATTCAAAGCCATCAGCAGAGCTCAGAGACTCTGTATTAAAAGGAACACAATTAACTTTTACCAGAGTTTTGATTACTTTTAACTCTTTCTTCCAAAACACACAGAGATCTGAAAAAGAAAACACAGTCTTTTGTGGCTCCTTTGGAGTCCTAATAGGATTTTAATTAAGTAGCATGTTTCGTTTGTATTTCTTTTACCCCCTCTATAATATACACTGCACATGTCTGCACATTTCTTCTATACTTTAACTTTTAAAACATTAGCCATATTAATTTTACATAAGGTGTAACTGTTTCTTTTGTTCTTACAGAGTTTTTATGTACCCTTATCAAAGTGACAGTCTGATTACACAGAGCCATTTTAAGGCTCAGTGTTTCTAACATTGCTTCTTTTTGTTTTGTGCACCTCACCCCTGCTGTTGCTTCAGAGGGGCACTGTCTTTATTCTTTTACCATAGCTTTCATCTGCTATTTTGTTACAAAAACAAACAAACAAAAGGAATCCAGAATCTCTCCCTATTCTTCTGATTTTGACTGCCCTGCTGCAGCCATGACTTGGTCTTTATTTAAAATTTTGTAAAGAATCAAGTTACCCCTTAAGGGTTAAATACCAAATCTCAAAGGCAACCAACACTACCTGTGTCTGGCAAAAAGGTCAGTCAGTTTTGCAACTTTGAATTAAAGAGTCAAATGGATTTTCAGTGGCATTATAAACAAAACAAAACCAATTTATCTTAAACCTACAAAACAAGAGTTTTACAAACCTCACATATTTCCACAGATAGACAGATACATACACATTTTCTTTTCCTTAACATCCCTTTTACACTGCTTTGTTTTTACATAGCTGTACATAGATTACATTACCTTTATACATTTGGGGCAGTTAAGTTCCAATAGAACCTCCCCTCCCCTTATGTTCTTTTAGCAAATTTGACTAAATTGTTCATAGTCAAATGATTTTAATTAGATAGTCTCTTTACCTGGATTATTTACAGACATTCCTCTGGAAAAGGGCCCATTTTTCCTTTAGAATGGCTGCAAAGAAACCAAGAATTCTTTTAACAAGGTCCTTTTTAACATTTTCACAAAGTTTAACTGTTTAATTCTCCCCAGCCTCTGTAGAGTTAACTTTTCACTCTCTTTCCTTAAATCACTTGTTTATCTCCCAAAATGACACCTTTATCAACTCAGATTTCACCATTTTAAGTATTGTTCCAGGGGTTCATGCTTGCACTTACTCCTGACACTATGCCCTTAGGGCTTCCAACCTGTTTTTCAGTTTCTTTACCTGTTGCTTGCCTGCTTGTCTGGCCCAATCCTGCTTTTTCCTATGAACCAGTTTTTTTTTTTTTTTTTTTTGAGAGTGATATTGTGGTCATTTCACAATTTTGAAAGAAATGTTTAAGGAAAGGGACCAGGAAGGGTGGGGGCTAGTTGAGGAGCCCACTCTCCTTGCTGAATTGGTAGTGGAACACTAAAGAATCAGTTTCTGAGGCAGACAATGAAGGGGAGTATGAAGGGGGTTGGGATCTATCCGGGGTTGTGTGTTTTTTTTTTTTTTTCTTTCAGAGAATGGGGTAAAGAGGAGTGCTCAGTCTGGTGGTGGGAGAGGAGGCTTTTAATAAAGCTTTTAACTTATTATCTGAATATTTGAGAGAGGTGAGTTTTGATTTTGTCCACCTACGATTTGTCTCTTCCCACCACTGCACGAAACAATTAACCTTTCCTTTAGCCAATTTAGTTTTAGGTTGGCCGAGTTTGTCTTTTAAGACGTCCACTCGGTCTTTGTTCCAAGATTTGAACAGTGGCCACTGAGTTTTGGGATTCCCCTGAGTTAGCCTAGACCATTTTTCCAGAAATTTACAGGAGTCCGGACCCTTCA